>NC_135232.1:742161997-742473815 GCF_051348905.1 Ranitomeya variabilis | reverse complement strand
TCCTGTATGTGTCAAATGACACTTTTGCTCTGCTGATTGGCTTAGAGAAGTCGGATGGGAGGAGCTTACGATATTGAAGATTTGTGTTCTCTTTTAATACATTTGTCACAAACTATTGGTCTATGGGCGAGGGGTGGGAGCAGGTAATAGGGCATCACAGAATGTTTCTATGCAAATAAAAGTGTCAGTAAAAAGACTACACTGTGTTCCAAATTATTATGCAAATAATATTTCTTCATATTTTCTCTAAATTACCTATCTGAATTGCAGTCATTGTTATTTTCCAGTCATCTACTATTCTAGTATAATTGCAATGTTTTGGAACAAACTGCCTATGAAAACAGTATCTTTAAAAAAAAATAAACACTCAAAATGCATGTTCCAAATTATTATGCACAGCAGAGTTTTCAACCTTTTTTATTTTATTTTGAACAAAAAAATGGTCAATTGTGAAGTTATAAGCATTACCAGCTTATTACAAAATGAAATCAAACAGTTTTCAAGTGAAAACTTTATTCTAGGTGATGTTACATTTGCACATAGGACCCCTTGTTCGAAAGAAGCTTCTGAACTCTCTCGTCCATTGAATTTGTCAGTTTTTGGATGGTTTCTGCTTCAATTGTTTTGCATGTGGACAGAATACCCTCCCAGAGCTGTTGCTTAGATGTGAACTGCCTCCCACCATCATAGACACTCCTTTTGATGATGCTCCAGAGGTTCTCAATGGGGTTGAGGTCAGGGGAAGATGGTGGCCACACCATAAGTTTGTCCTCTTTTATGCCCATAGCAGCCAGAGATGCAGATGTGTTTTTTGCAGCATGAGACGGTGCATTATCATGCATGAAAATGATCTTGCTGCGGAAAGCACGGTTCTTCCTCTTGAACATGGCAGGAAGTGTTTTTAGAAACTCCACATAGATTATGGAGTTCATCTTTACCCCTTCAGGGATCATAAAGGGGCCGACAATCTCTCTCCCCATGATTCCAGCCCAAAACATTACTCCACCTCCTCCTTGTTGGCGCCTTAGCCGTGTTTTCATGGGGTGTCCATCAACCAGCCATCCTCCATTCCATCCATCTGGACCATCGAGCGTTGCACGGCACTCATCGGTGAACAAAACAGTTTGGAAGTCAGTCTTCATGTATCGTTTGGCCCACTGGAGCTGTTTCTGCTTGTGTGCAGTGGATAGAGGTGGTCGACAAGATGGCTTACGCACCTCTGAAGGACCCTGCATCTTGTTGTTCTGGGGACGTTGGAGGCACCAGCAGCTTCAAAAACTTGTCTGCTGCTATGACAAGGCATTTTTGCAGCTGCTCTTTTAACCTTACGCAATTGCCTGTTGGAAAGGGTCCTCAATTTTTCCTTATCAGCACGCACACGTGTGTGCTGGGAATCAGCTACATACTTCTTGTGCGATGATCACGATGAAGTGTCTTGGCAATGTTGATTGTAGTCATACCTTGACCTAAATACTCCACAATTTGTTGCTTCTCAGCAGCCGACACATCCTTTTTCTTTCCCATTTTGGCCAAAAATGTAGGCTGCTTAATAATGTAGAACAGCCTTCTTAAGTAGTCTTGCCTTTATTTGGACACACCTGCCAAACTAATGTGCACAGGTATCTGCAATTGCTTTCAGTGATATAAAGAGCCCTGACACACATCACCATCAATGAGTTTAAATGACAAACAAAAAAATTCTAACCTTATCACTCCTAAACTCTTTCTGCATAATAATTTGGAACACAGTGTATATACAATGTGATCTCTGATGGATAACTCATACATGTAATGATAGTCACACAATAAGCAATCCTGTATTATACTCAAGAGCTGCACTCACTATTCTGCTGGTGCAGTCACTGTGTACATATATTACATTACTGATCCTGCGTTACATCCTGTGTTGTACCCCAGATGTGCACTCACTATTCTACTGTTGCAGTCACAGTGTACATACATTACATTACTGATCCTCTACTGATCCTGAGTTACCTCCTGTATTATACTCCAGAGCTGCACTCACTATTCTGCTGGTGCAGTCACTGTGTACATACATTACATTACTGACCCTGAGTTACATCCTGTATTATACCCCAGAGCTGCCCTCACTATTCTACTGGTGAAGTCACTGTGTACATACATTACATTACTGATCCTGAGTTACATCCTGTATTATACTCCAGAGCTGCACTCACTATTCTGCTGGTGCAGTCACTGTGTACATACATTATATTACTGATCCTGTACTGATCCGGAGTTACATCATGTTTTATAGTCCAGAGCTGCACTCACTATTCTGCTGGTGGTCTCACTGTGTACATACATTACATTACTGATCCTGTACTGATACTGAGTAACATCCTGTATTATAGTCCAGAGCTGCACTCCCTTCTGCTGGAGCAGTCACTGTGTACAGACATTACATTACTGATCCTGAGTTATATCCTGTATTATACCCCAGAGCTGCACTCACTATTCTGCTGGTGAAGTTACTATGTACATACATTACATTACTGATCCTGTACTGATCCTGAGTTATATCCTGTATTATACTCCAGAGCTGCACTCACTATTCTGCTGGTGCAGTCACTGTGTACATACATTATATTACTGATCCTGATCTCGTGTTATATCCTGTGTTTTACCCCAGAGTTGCACTCACTATTCTGCTGATGGACAACAGGCTTGTTCTCTACTAACAGTCTGACAGGATAATGACTTTTTCATATGGGAGACAATTGTTTTCTACATTAAAAAATTATATTTTGTTATCAAATGAGTGTCTGACAACAAGCTTGCTGATTTTCACTACTAACAAACGGCTGAATAGTGAGTGCAGCTCTGGTGAATAATACAGGTTACGTAATATAATGTATATACGCAGTGAGTGCACCAGCAGAATAGTGAGTGCAGCTCTAGAGTATAATATAGGAGGTAACTCCGGATCAGTACAGGATCAGTAATGTACAGTGGGGAAAAGTTCTCCCACTTAGATTTTCTGGATTTGATTTCTCATTTTCACTCTCATAGTTATGGTCTACCTATGATGTCAATTACAGGCCTCTCTCATCTTTTTTAAGTGGGAGAACTTGCACAATTGGTGGCTGACTAAATACTTTTTTTCCCCACTGTATGTACACAGTGACTGCCCGACAGAATAGTGAGTGCAGCTCTTGAGTATAATACAGGGTGTAACACAGGATCAGTAATGTAATGTCTGTACACAGTGACTGCGCCAGCAGAATAGTGAGTGCAGCTCTGGAGTATAATACAGGATGTAACTCAGAATCAGTACAGGATCAGTAATGTATGTACACAGTGACTGCACCAGCAGAATAATGTGTGCAGCTCTGGGGTATAATGCAGGATGTAACTCAGGATCAGTAATGTAATGTATGTACACAGTGACTGCACCAGCAGAATAGTGAGTGCAGCCCTGGGTATAATACAGGATGTAACTCAGGATCAGTAATGTAATGTATGTACACAGTGACTGCACCAGCAGAATAGTGAGTGCAGCTCTGGAGTATAATACTGGATGTAACTCAGGATCAGTAATGTAATGTATGTACACAGTGACTGCACCAGCAGAATAGTGAGTGCAGCTCTGGGGTATAATACGGGATGTAACTCAGGATCAGTAATGTAATGTATGTACACAGTGAGTGACTGCACCAGCAGAATAGTGTGTGCAGCTCTGGAGTATAATACTGGATGTAACTCAGGATCAGTAATGTAATGTATGTACACAGTGACTGTACCAGCAGAATAGTGAGTGCAGCTCTGGAGTATAATACTGGATGTAACTCAGGATCAGTAATGTAATGTATGTACACAGTGACTGCACCAGCAGAATAGTGAGTGCAGCTCTGGGGTATAATACGGGATGTAACTCAGGATCAGTAATGTAATGTATGTACACAGTGAGTGACTGCACCAGCAGAATAGTGAGTGCAGCTCTGGAGTATAATACTGGATGTAACTCAGGATCAGTAATGTAATGTATGTACACAGTGACTGCACCAGCAGAATAGTGAGTGCAGCTCTGGGGTATAATACAGGATATAACTCAGGATCAGTAATGTAATGTATGTACATAGTGACTGCACCAGCAGAATAGTGAGTGCAGCTCTAGAGTATAATACAGGAGGTAACTCAGGATAAGTACAAGATACATAATGTAATTTATTGTTTTTTTGTTATGTAGAATAAATCTCTATGTAAAATGGTGATCAAAAGACTTCCCCTTTATTGGATGTTGCAGTCAGTATGTGTCTTCTACTTACAGTAATTATAGGGCTCTTCCTATTTCCGGTGTTTCAGTTGCAGGGATTCCTTTGCAGTAAGTGCACATCCTCCTCGGATACGGCTCCCTTTGAATGCGGCATCGGGCCAAGTGATTCACCATGTTACCATCTGCCCATAGAAAATTCTCAAGATGCCAAGATATAAAGAAACAGTAACAATGCAAAGTGGAGCAGAATAAGTAAGAGGAGTCCCGGCCACTGCACGGCAATAATCACATTATCATTAGAATAGACGCAATGCACAGGTCAGGCGACAGGTGAGTAGACAGATGCTATAAAAAGCAGTGTCTGCGGTTGCTCTGGAGACCAGCGCTCAGGATTAGGGTGACTCGCGCTGTCTCGGCTGATGACATTTGCAAGCATAGTGTAAATGACATTTGCTGCGCAGAGAGCGATGGAGCGTTTCTATGGCTCACTTCATCTCGTAGGTGATCAGAGCTGCAAACTGGCAGTATCGCCTTTCTTGCAGGAGATGGGAGCAAGAATCTGGTGACAGCCACAGCTGCCGGATGTTATGATCTATGAAGTGTCAGACTCATCGTGACTCACCGTGTCGGTCATGTCATGCATCCAAATTAAACGCTGCTGAATTCACATTGCACTTTACAGGCTGAGATACACAATCAAAGGCCGATATGTGGGGGAATGACCAGTGTGGGACCCATGTTAATCCCATGGATGAAGGGGGAAGGATGCAGTTTTAATAGACCTTTTGAGGGTGCAAAATTGTATGTGACTTGCGATTTGGAAAAAAAAATCTAGCATGAGAATTTTTTTTTTGTAGTTGTAGTTCTGCACCCACAGAAAATCAGATGTGCACATATGACACAGGGAGGACACATCATCTACGATGTTGTGTGATCTACTCCATCACAATGGTGATAGACGAAGCACCTAAATCACTGCACAGCCCGGACATGGAGCACAAGAACAACCGTGAATGTGAAAAACATTACGATGAGTCATAACAATTACAAAAAATATTCCAGACAATGCTTACCATGTATCTATAGCAATAAACCCCTCACACTGTAGATGTCTAATCTGCAAACTTCTACTAGAGTAATGTAAGTGCTGTGTGACTGACCTTCATTTGTGTCACTGTTATGACCCCAGTGGACAGGGTCTCAGAGGAACGTGTAAGTCTGCAAGATACAAAAATCCAGCTCATAGGGCTGTGGTAACTGGGTTGACCAAATAGCTACTCCTAACGCCAACACTAGAAGTAGCCGGGGATCATGCCTACGGTGATCGCTAGATGACTCGCGCCAGCCGGAGAATCTAACTACCCCTAGGAGAAGAAAACAAAGACCTCTCTTGCCTCCAGAGAAAGGGACCCCAAAGCAAGATACAAGCCCCCCACAAATAATAACGGTGAGGTAAGAGGAAATGACAAACACAGAAATGAACCAGGTTCAGCAAAGAGAGGCCAGCTTACTAATAGCAGAATATAGCAAGATAACTTATCTGGTCAACAAAAACCCTATAAAAATCCACGCTGGAGATTCAAGAACCCCCGAACCGTCTAACGGTCCGGGGGGAGAACACCAGCCCCCTAGAGCTTCCAGCAAAGGTCAGGATACAGATAGGAACAAGCTGGACAAAAATACCAAACAAAACAAAAGCAAAAAGCAAAGAAGCAGACTTAGCTTGAAAAACAGGAACCAGGATCAGAGGACAAGAGCACAACAGATTAGCTCTGATTTCAACGATGCCAGGCATTGAACTGAAGGTCCAGGGAGCTTATATAGCAACGCCCCTGAACTAACGGCCCAGGTGAGGATATAGGAAAAGACAGACGCTCCAGAGTCAAATCACTAATGACCACTAGAGGGAGCAAAAAGCAAAATCACAACAGTACCCCCCCCTTAGTGTGGGGTCACCGAACCCTCACCACGACCACCAGGGCGATCAGGATGAGCGGCGTGAAAGGCACGAACTAAATCGGCCGCATGAACATCAGAGGCGACCACCCAGGAATTATCTTCCTGACCATAGCCCTTCCACTTGACCAGGTACTGAAGCCTCCGCCTGGAGAGACGAGAATCCAAGATCTTCTCCACCACGTACTCCAACTCGCCCTCAACCAACACCGGAGCAGGAGGCTCAGCAGAAGGAACCACAGGCACAACGTACCGCCGCAACAAGGACCTATGAAACACGTTGTGGATAGCAAACGACACAGGTAGATCCAGGCGAAAGGATACAGGATTAAGAATTTCCAATATCTTGTAAGGACCAATAAAACGAGGTTTAAATTTGGGAGAGGAAACCTTCATAGGAACAAAGCGGGAAGAAAGCCACACCAAATCCCCAACACGTAGTCGGGGACCCACACCGCGGCGGCGGTTGGCAAAGCACTGAGCCCTCTCCTGTGACAACTTCAAGTTGTCCACCACAAGATTCCAGATCCGCTGCAACCTATCCACCACAGAATCCACCCCAGGGCAGTCAGAAGGTTCCACATGACCCGAAGAAAAACGAGGGTGGAAACCAGAGTTGCAGAAAAACGGCGAAACCAAGGTGGCGGAACTAGCCCGATTATTAAGGGCAAACTCAGCTAACGGCAAGAAGGTCACCCAATCGTCCTGATCAGCAGAGACAAAACACCTCAAATAAGCCTCCAAAGTCTGATTAGTTCGCTCCGTCTGTCCATTAGTCTGAGGATGGAAAGCAGACGAAAAGACAAGTCAATGCCCATCCTACTACAAAAGGATCGCCAGAATCTGGAAACGAACTGGGATCCTCTGTCTGACACAATAATCTCAGGGATGCCGTGCAAACGAACCACGTTCTGGAAAAACACAGGAACCAGATCGGAAGAGGAAGGCAGTTTAGGCAAAGGAACCAAATGGACCATCTTGGAGAAGTGATCACATATCACCCAGATAACAGACATGCCCTGAGACACCGGAAGATCAGAAATGAAATCCATGGAGATATGTGTCCAAGGTCTCTTAGGGACAGGCAAGGGCAAGAGCAACCCGCTGGCACGAGAACAGCAAGGCTTAGCTCGAGCACAAGTCCCACAGGACTGTACAATCCCTAGACATCCCTAGACAAGGAAGGCCACCAAAAGGATCTGGCCACCAGATCTCTGGTGCCAAAAATTCCTGGGTGACCTGCCAACACCGAGGAATGAACCTCGGAAATGACTCTGCTGGTCCACTTATCAGGCACAAACAGTCTGTCAGGTGGACAAGAATCAGGCCTATCAGCCTGAAATCTCTGCAACACACGTCGCAGATCAGGAGAAATAGCTGACAAGATAATACCATCCTTAAGAATACCAACAGGTTCAGCGACTCCAGGAGCATCAGGCACAAAGCTCCTGGAAAGAGCATCGGCCTTCACATTCTTTGAACCTGGTAAATACGAGACAACAAAGTCAAATCGGGAGAAAAACAATGACCAGCGGGCCTGTCTAGGATTCAGGCGTTTAGCAGACTCGAGATACATCAGATTTTTGTGATCAGTCAAGACCACCACACGATGCTTAGCACCCTCGAGCCAATGACGCCACTCCTCAAATGCCCATTTCATGGCCAACAACTCCCGATTGCCCACATCATAATTTCGCTCCGCAGGCGAAAACTTCCTAGAGAAAAAGGCGCAAGGTCTCATAACAGAGCAACCAGGGCCTCTCTGCGACAAAACGGCCCCTGCTCCAATCTCTGAAGCATCCACCTCAACTTGAAAGGGAAGCGAGACATCAGGCTGGCACAAAACAGGCGCCGAAGTAAACCGACGTTTCAACTCCTGGAAAGCCTCCACGGCAGCAGGAGCCCAAATAACCACATCGGAGCCCTTCTTGGTCATATCCGTCAAAGGTTTCACAATGCTAGAAAAGTTAGCGATAAAACGACGGTAGAAGTTAGCGAAACCCAAGAACTTCTGAAGACTCTTAACTGACGAGGGCTGAGTCCAATCAAGAATAGCTCGGACCTTGACTGGGTCCATCTCCACAGCAGAAGGGGAAAAAATGAACCCCAAAAAGGGAACCTTCTGTACACCAAAAAGACACTTTGAGCCCTTGACAAACAAAGAATTTTCACGCAAAATTTTAAAGACCATCCTGACCTGCTCCACATGCGAGTCCCAATTATCAGAAAAAAACAGAATATCATCCAGATAAACGATCAGAAATTTATCCAGATAGTTCCGGAAAATGTCATGCATAAAGGACTGAAAAACTGAAGGGGCATTAAAGAGCCCAAAAGGCATCACCAAGTACTCAAAATGACCTTCGGGCGTATTGAATGCGGTTTTTCATTCATCCCCTTGCTTAATGCGCACAAGGTTGTACGCACCACGAAGGTCTATCTTGGTAAACCACTTGGCACCTTTAATCCGGGCAAACAAGTCAGACAACAGCGGCAAAGGATACTGAAATTTGACAGTGATCTTATTTAAAAGCCGATAGTCAATACAAGGCCTCAAAGATCCGTCCTTTTTAGCCACAAAAAAGAATCCCGCACCAAGAGGGGAAGAAGACGGACGGATGTGTCCTTTCTCCAGAGACTCCTTGATATATGAACGCATAGCGGTATGTTCAGGTATCGACAGATTAAACAGTCTTCCCTTAGGAAATTTACTGCCTGGAATCAAATCTATTGCACAGTCACATTCCCTATGAGGAGGCAATGCACTGGACCTGGACTCGCTAAAGACATCCTGATAATCAGACAAGTACTCCGGAACTTCCGAAGGCGTAGAAGAAGCAATAGACACAGGCAGGGAATCCTCATGAATACCACGACAGCCCCAACTAGACACTGACATAGCCTTCCAGTCAAGGACTGGATTATGGGTCTGTAACCATGGCAGCCCCAAAACAACCAAATCATGCATTTTATGTAGAACGAGAAAACGTATCACCTCGCGGTGTTCAGGAGTCATGCACATGGTAACCTGTGTCCAATACTGCGGCTTATTTTCTGCCAATGGCGTAGCATCAATACCCCTAAGAGGGATAGGATTTTCTAATGGTTCAAGAATAAAACCACAGCGCTTAGCAAATGAGAGATCCATAAGACTCAGGGCAGCACCCGAATCTACAAACGCCATGACAGGATAAGATGACAGTGAGCAAATCAAAGTTACAGACAGAATAAACTTAGGATGCAAATTACCAACGGTGATAGGACTAACAACCTTAGATATACGTTTAGAGCATGCTGAGATAACATGTGTAGAATTACCACAGTAGTAGCACAAGCCATTCCGGCGTCTATGAATTTTCCTCTCATTTCTAGTCAGGATTCTATCACATTGCATCAAATCAGGTGTCCGTTCAGACAACACCATGAGGGAATTTGCGGTTTTTCTATCACATTGCATCACATCAGGTGTCTGTTCAGACAACAACATGAGGGAATTTGCGGTTTTGCGCTCCCGCAACCGCCGGTCAATTTGAATAGCCAGTGCCATAGTATCATTGAGACCTGTGGGAATGGGAAAACCCACCATAACATTCTTAATGGCCTCAGAAAGGCCATTTCTAAAATTAGCGGCCAGTGCACACTCGTTCCAATGTGTCAGCAGGGACCATTTCCGAAATTTTTGGCAATACACCTCAGCCTCGTCCTGGCCCTGAGACATAGCCAGCAAGGCTTTCTCTGCCTGAATCTCAAGATTGGGTTCCTCATAAAGTAAACCGAGCGCCAGAAAAAACGCATCAATATCAGCCAATGCCGGATCTCCTGGCGCCAACGAAAAAGCCCAATCCTGAGGGTCACCCCGTAAGAATGAAATAACAATTTTTACTTGTTGAGCAGAGTCTCCAGACGAACAAGGTTTCAGGGACAAAAACAATTTACAATTATTCCTGAAATTCCTAAACTTAAATCGGTCTCCTGAAAACAGTTCAGGAATCGGAATCTTGGGTTCAGACCTAGGATTTCTGGTAACATAATCTTGTATACCCTGCACACGAGCGGCAAGCTGGTCCACACTTGTAATCAAGGTCTGGACATTCATGTCTGCAGCAAGCTTAAGCCACTCTGAGGTAAAGGGGAAAAGAAAAAAAAAAAATGAGAGAGGGAAAAAAAAAACTCAAAATTTTCTTTCTTATAATCCCACTTCTGCAATGCATTAAACATTTAATACTGGCCTGGCATACTGTTATGACCCCAGTGGACAGGGTCTCAGAGGAACGTGTAAGTCTGCAAGATACAAAAATCCAGCTCATAGGGCTGTGGTAACTGGGTTGACCAAATAGCTACTCCTAACGCCAACACTAGAAGTAGCCGGGGATCATGCCTACGGTGATCGCTAGATGACTCGCGCCAGCCGGAGAATCTAACTACCCCTAGGAGAAGAAAACAAAGACCTCTCTTGCCTCCAGAGAAAGGGACCCCAAAGCAAGATACAAGCCCCCCACAAATAATAACGGTGAGGTAAGAGGAAATGACAAACACAGAAATGAACCAGGTTCAGCAAAGAGAGGCCAGCTTACTAATAGCAGAATATAGCAAGATAACTTATCTGGTCAACAAAAACCCTATAAAAATCCACGCTGGAGATTCAAGAACCCCCGAACCGTCTAACGGTCCGGGGGGAGAACACCAGCCCCCTAGAGCTTCCAGCAAAGGTCAGGATACAGATAGGAACAAGCTGGACAAAAATACCAAACAAAACAAAAGCAAAAAGCAAAGAAGCAGACTTAGCTTGAAAAACAGGAACCAGGATCAGAGGACAAGAGCACAACAGATTAGCTCTGATTTCAACGATGCCAGGCATTGAACTGAAGGTCCAGGGAGCTTATATAGCAACGCCCCTGAACTAACGGCCCAGGTGAGGATATAGGAAAAGACAGACGCTCCAGAGTCAAATCACTAATGACCACTAGAGGGAGCAAAAAGCAAAATCACAACAGTCACTAGGTTACTGAGGCAGAAATTCTGCAGCTGCAGCTCCCTCCTATCCCTACTGTAGTTACCAGAGGATCTTCTTTGGTGTTCTGTGACATCAATTGAAAGGAAAAGTGAAACTACAAACTTCTAAAAGGTTAGGAAGTCTATTTTTACTATGTTATAACTTTACCTACTATTTTGTTATAAATTCCCAGACAAGTGTCTTTAAAGTGAAGCTCAAACATTCGTAAAAAAAAAATGTGTAACAAAGACATTTTACAGAAAATGATAATTGTCAAAATGGCATTGTGTCATTCCTGGTGTTCAAAGCCTATCATATATCTTAACAATTGTGCTGCTCCTCCCCTCTCACAGCGTACACTGCCTGCAGCTGCGGGATCCGTCTTCCTCCCTGTATATAATTTAATGCTATAAATTGAGTTTTTGAGCTTTTTTGAATAGTCTAAAGCCCTTCTAATAGGGACTACATTAGGTAAGGGAGATGCTACTTTTACCCTATAAGATGTATTGCACAGTGTATATTTGCACATAATACTAATATACATAACTTTACAGTGTTTCCTCATTTGCCAGTTTTTCATCCTAAAGCTCCACTTTTATTTGTGGATTTTTTCTTAATACTGTAAGAAAGCAGGATGTATATAGTCGTGGATAGCAGATATGTGCGACCAAGGTGGTTGGCCTCAGTAATGTAAAATCTGTACCAGTAAGACTAGGTTACTGAGAGGGTTAATTTGACTATTTTAGTTCTGGAATTTAGGATCAACCAAAAGAGTCTGGGTGAAAAAGGTTGTTCCCATAACCCAGCCAGGAGCTTACAGTCCTAATAACAGCAGCTGAGTTAGCTCAGCAATTATTATTATTATTATTATTATTTATTTATATAGCACCATTAATTCCATGGTGCTGTACATGAGAAAGGGGTTACATACAGGGTTATAGATATCATTTACAGTAAACAGCAATGTGAAGTTGTGCTGGACCTGAACAGAGGTGTTTGTCTGAACACGTTTAAATTGTCTGGAATTTCGAGATTGGTGAGGCTGCTACATTTACTTGGTTTCATTGTGCCTGAAGAAAGGACTGTTTATGTTATTCATTTTACTGGAGAAAAGCTGTTTTTGTTTTGTAGCTGTAAAGTTTATAATGGACAAAAAACTTCATACTGTTTATATAAAAAATTAATGCAATGAAAAGGATTTGCAGACCCATAATCCATCAATAAGTATTATACCATGTGGGGGTAACCACTATAAGAATTAAGTACAGAACAAATACCACCACTTAGCTAAATTATTTCTGTTTATATTGATATATTCTATTAAGCAAAGATAATCTTTATTACAAAAAATAACACAGTGAGATGAAATAGTACAAAAAAGCCCCTTAAAAACCAGGCAAAATGGTTGACAGTTACTATGACTAGCATATATAAATATAAGTCAATACATCCAATGTACATAATAGAAAAATGCACAGCCATATTTAGAGTAATTACATGCATGGAATGTGACTAAAGAGAGGTTTAAGCTGCTAGATATTAATAATCTGCAAAAAGTAGTATCAAAAAAGGCCCAAGTGGGGCAGAAGGAGTATATCAACCAAGTATCACAAAAAATAATGACCATATGCCATTGTGACAGTTTAAACCACAGTGTCCAGCACCCTAAGGCTACGTGCACACATTGTGGAATTTGATGCGGATCCGCAGCGTTTTTGGACTCTCGGAATTGCATTAAATCTGCGGTGTATTGCACAACCAATATTAGTCAATGGGAAATCCAGAATTGGTGCGCACATGCTGCGGAAAAATGTCAATTCTTTTTGCGGATATGCAGCGTTTCTGCACCCATTGACTTCCATTAAGTGCTGCGGATATGCATGCGAAAAATGCTGCAAATAGGGTGGAGGAAGAGTGTGTGGGGGAGACTGTGTGTGGGCAGAGAAGATGTGCGTGTCTGTCTGCAGGTGTCTGTGTGTATCGCTGTGTGTGTGTGTGTGTGTGTGTGTGTGTGTGGCTGTGTCCAATGGGACTACTAGTCCCATCCAGCTATGTCTGCTGTCACATAGGACAGTGACCGCATTAGCCGTTGATGGGACAGTAGTGGTCCCATCATCCGGCTACTGTGTTGAATAGTAAAAAAAAACAAACAAAACACACATATACACTACCGTTCAAAATTTTGGGGTCACCCAGACAATTTTGTGTTTTCCATGAAAACTCATACTTTTATTAATCAAATGAGTTGCCAAATGAATTGAAAATCTAGTCCAGACATTGACAAGGTTCAAAAAAAAGATTTTTATTTGAGATAATAATTTTCTCCTTCAAACTTTGCTTTCGTGAAAGAATGCTGCTTTGCAGCAATTCCAGCATTGCAAACCTTTGACATTCTAGCAGTTAATTTGCTGAGGTAATCCTGAGAAATTTCACCCCATGCTTCCAGAAGCCCTTCCCACACGTTGGTTTGGCACTTTTTGCATACCATACGGTCAAGTTGCTCCCACAACAGCTCAATGGGGTTGAGATCTGGTGACTTCGCTGGCCACTCCATTACAGATAGAATACCAGCTGCCTGCTTCTTCCCTAAATAGTTCTTGCATAATTTGGAGGTGTGCTTTGGGTCATTGTCCTGTTGTAGGATGAGATTAGCTCCAATCAAGCATTGTCCACAGGGTATGGCATGGCGTTGCAAAATGGAGTGATAGCCTTCCTTATTCAAAATCCCTTTTACCTTGTACAAATCTCCCACTTTACCAGCACTAAAGCAACCCCAGATCATCACATTACCTCCACCATGCTTGACAGATGGCGTCAGACACTCTCCCGGCATCTTTTCAGTTCTGCGTCTCACAAATGTTCTTCTATGTGATCCAAACACCTCAAACTTAGATTCGTCTGTCCATAACACTTTTTTCCAATCTTCCTCTGTCCAATGTCTGTGTTCTTTTGCCCATATTAATCTTTTCCTTTTATTAGGCAGTCTCAGATATGGCTTTTTCTTTGCCACTCTGCCCTGAAGGCCAGCCTCCCGGAGTCGCCTCTTCACTGTAGACGTTGACACTGGCGTTTTGCGTGTACTATTTAATGACGCTGCCAGTTGAGGACCTGTGAGGTGTCGATTTCTCAAACTACAGACTCTAATGTACCGTATTTTCCGGCGTATAAGTTGACTTTTTAACCCCTGAAAATCTTCTCAAAAGTCGAGGGTCGTCTTATACACCGGGTACGGCGTGTGCAGGGAGCAGTCTTGGATGGTTCCCAGGGTCTGGAGGAGAGGTGACTCTCCTTCAGGCCCTGGGATCCATATTCATGTAAAAAAAAAAAGAATAAAAATAAAAAATATGCCTATACTTACCTTCCTTCGGCCCCCGGCTCTCAGCGGTGCAAGCGGCGGCCTCTGTTCCCAAGGATGCATTGCATGAAGGACCGGAGATGATATCGCTTCTCCTCTCCTCCAGACCCTGGGAACCATCCGGACCGCACGCCGTATAAGACTACACCCAGCTTATAAGATGACCCCTGTATTATACGGCGAGTATATCCCAAACTCCATATTTTATATTGAAAAGTTGACGGTCGTCTTATACGCCCAGTCGTCTTATACACCTGAAAATACGGTATTTGTCTTGTCTTTTGTGCAGTGGGGCCTCTCACTTCTCTTTCTACTCTGGTTAGAGCCTGTTTGTGAAGGGAGTAGTACACACCGTTGTAGGAAATCTTCAGTTTCTTGGCAATTTCTCGCATAGCCTTCATTTCTAAGAACAAAAATAGTCTGTCGAGTTTCACATGAAATTCTTTTTTTCTGGCCATTTTGAGAGTTTAATAGAACCAACAAATGTAATGCTCCAGATTGCCAACTAGCTCAAAGGATGGTCAGGTTTATAGGTTCTCTAATCAGCCAAACTGTTTTCAGCTGTGCTAACATACTAGCACAAGAGTTTTCAAGGGTATTCTAACCATCTATTAGCCTTCTTACACAATTAGCAAACACAAAGTACCATAAGAACACTGGAGTGATGGTTGTTGGAAATGGGTGTTTATACACCTATGAAGATATTGCATTATAAACCAGACGTTTGCACCTAGAATAGTCATTTAACACATTAACAATGTATAGAGTGTGTTTCTGAATCATTTAATGTTAGCTTCGTTGGAAAAAACTGTGCTTTTCTTTCAAAAATACGGAAATTTCTAAGTGACCCTCAACTTTTACACGGTAGTGTACACAACATACTCACCAAACAGCTAATCCCCTACACCCTCGATCGCCTGCAAAAGAATAAAATAAACCAACAGTATACTCCCGTTTCCGATGTAATCCATTTAATAACAACTGTCCCACGACAATCTCCCGTGTGTAGCAGTCACATCGAGAGTTCTGACCGTTCTACAGGGGCTTCGGTGATACAGTGACAGGAGGTATCCCCCCGCACTGTATCACTCCGCCGCCTAGAGGTCTCTGGAGTTCATACTGTCACTTGCAGCACCGCTGCGTGAGAAAATTCTCATGCAGCAGTAGTGCCGTAAAGTGAGAGCACAAACTCCGTGGTGACCTACACTGTGGGAGTGTCATCGGAGGCCCCTGTACAGCGGTCACCTCTCCTGACGGGAGATCGTCGTGGGACACTCGTTATTAACCCCTTAACCCCCGGAGCTTTTCTCGGTTTTTCGTTCCTTTTCTTTCCAGAGCCATAACTTTTTTATTTTTCCGTCAATATGGCCATGTGAGAGCTTGTTTTTTGACGGACGAGTTGGACTTTTGAACGACACCATTGGTTTTACCATGTCATGTACTCGAAAACGGGAAAAAAAAATTCCAAGTGTGGAGAAATTGTGAAAAAAGTGCAATCCCACACTTGTTTTTTGATAGGCTTTTTTGCTAGGTTCAGTAAATGCTAAAATTGACCTGCCATTATGATTCTTCAGGTCATTACGAGTTTATAGACACCAAACATACCTGGGTTCTCTTCTATCTAAGTGGTGAAAAAAAAATCCACAGTTTGGGTTGGGTGAGGGCTTTTGTGCAGGTATGTTCCTTCGATTGCCCGTTATTGCATTTTAATGCAATGTCTCGGTGTAGAATCTGTTGAGTTTTGGGGTGCTGGCGACCAAAAAAACGTAATTCTCGCTACACTGCTTTGCGATCAGGTTAATCCTTTTTTTTTATTGATTCTGAACGCGGCGATACCAAATATGTGTAGGTTATATATATATATATATATATATATATATATATATATATGTGTATATATATATATATATATATATATATATATATATATATATATATATATATATATATATATATATATATATATATATAAAATTTTCGTTATTTTATTTTGATTGTGGCGAAAGGGGGGTGATTTGAATTTTTATGTTTTATTTTCTTTTTTTAAACACATTTTTTTTTTTTTTTACTTTTGGCATGCTTCAATAGCCACAATGGGAGGCTAGAAGCTGCCACAACTCGATCACCTCTGCATTATAGAGGTGATGCACAGATCACCTCTATGTAGCAGAATTACAGCATTGCTATGAGCGCCGACCACAGGGTGGCACTAATAGCAATCTGTCATCAACAACAATAGAGGTCTCCAGGAGACCTGTGGTTGTGATGGCAATGCACTGATGACCCCCGATCACATTACGGGGGTCAGCGGTGCACGTATTTCCGGCCCCATGGCCGGAAGCGCTTGTTAAATGCCTCTGTCAGAGTTTGACAGCGGCATTTAAGTTAATAGGCGCGAGTGGATCGCGATTCCACTGATGCCTATTGCGGGCACATGTCAGCTGTTGAAAACAGCCAACATGTCGCGGCTTTGAGATGGGCTCACCGCTGGAGTCCACCTCAAACCGGGGGATACTGCCAGCTGACGTACTATTCCATCAGCTGTCAGAAAGGGGTTAAATGGATTACATCCGAACAGGGAGTATTTGTGTTGGTTTATTATTTTATTTTTATTACCGGAGATCGAGGGCGTCGTATGCATTGGCTGGATAATAAAGATGGCAAACTATGTTGTGTTTTATTTCATTAAAATATTATTCTGGCTGTGTTTTTATTTTACCTATAACAACTATAGGATTAGCAATATATAGGTGTCTTATTGACACCTCTCCATTACTAAGCCGGGCTTGATTTCACCTTCCAATACAAAGGTGACATCAACCCCACAACTATTACCCCACTTGCCACTGCTACAGGGCAAGTGGGGAGAGGCTAAGTGCCAAAATTGGCACATCTTAGAGATGTGCCATTTCGGGAGCTGCAGAGAGATGGCGTTTGTAGTCGGGGGGGGGCAATATCCATGGCCCCTTCCTAGGCTATTAATATCAGCCCGCATCTGTCTGCATAGCCTTTTCAAGTTATGGGGGAACCCTACATCATTTTTGGGGGGGCTCCCCTATTTTAATAGCCAGTAAAGGCTAAATATACAGCTGTGAGCTGATATTAATAGCCTGGAAAGCCCCATGGGTATTACCCCCTTTCCAGGCTATAAACATCTGCCCCAATTGCTGGCTTTCCCTCTCTGGTTTTGAATTTTTTTTCCCCTTTTTTTTAAAAACGTAAACAGATATTGCGTTTAAACGCAGATTTTGTGTGTGTGTGTGTCTTTTTATTTAACTCTTTATGTACCATTTTAGTATGTTCATTACAAAACATCGGGCTTGGTATTATATATCTATCTATAAATATATCTATCTATAGATCTATCTATCTATTTATCTATACAATTTCAAAAAAAGAGGCAGCACTCCATTGTTCCAGTGAAAAAATGTGCAGGGTTTAATTTACCCACATATTCAGGCAACGTTTCAGCTCGCAGTGAGCCTTCCTCAAGGCTTGAGAAAGGATCATTGCGAGCTGAAACGTTGCCTGAATATGTGGGTAAATTAAACCCTGCACATTTTTTCACTGGAACAATGGAGTGCTGCCTCTTTTTTTTAAATTGTATGGAATTTGGATGATCGGTGGACTGGTTATCTGGGGGCCTTGCACCTGAAGATAAGTATTTCTGTGCTGTTCCCTTTTTTTCTTGTTATCTATTTATCTATAGATATATCAATAGATAGATATATCTATAGATAGATAGATATTAGTGATGAGCGAATATACTCGTTACTCGAGATTTCTCGAGCATGCTCGGGGGTCCTCCGAGTATTTTTTAGTGCTCGGAAATTAAGTTTTTCTTGCCGCAGCTGAATGATTTACATCTGTTAGCCAGCATAAGTACATGTGGGGATTCCCTAGCAACCAGGCAACCCCCACATGTACTTATGCAGGCTAACAGATGTAAATCATTCAGCTGCGGCAAGAAAAACTAAAACTCCGAGCACTAAAAAATACTTGGAGGATCCGGGCCAGACTGGCCATCTGCCAAATGCCAGAAGGGCCTGTCTGGTCTTGGGCTGCCTTGTCTGCTACGTTATTAACAGTATCTGTGTTCTCAAGACACCCATATTGTTAAGATATGTGAAGGAGCACAAAGTCGCTGACTCCATCACTTACCCCAGCAGCCACGGGAATGATTAGAAATATTTGTCATGTAGCAAATTTTCCTTTCCTCCATCCAGGGTAATATTAGTAATATATTCCATCTGGTGCTTGGGGGACGGGGACAACATGGGCCTGTGTGATTTCACATGCCAGGGCTGAATTTCATCCCCAGTCCGTACCTGCGGAGGACCCCCGAGCATGCTAGAGAAATCTCGAGTAACGAGTATATTCGCTCATCACTAATAGATATATCTATCTATATCTATCTATCTATAGCTATAGATAGTCACTTATATTTGTTTTGTGTGTGTAAACATTATATTTGAACATGGTATGTGATGATGTAATGGTATTCAATGGAGTATGCAAAAGAAGAGTTTGAACAAAGAAATTACATCACAATTTTTTTTTTTTTTCGTTAAATAGTAGATCTTTATTTAGCTTAAAAATGCATCAATTCCGTGCGGATTTTCAACTGCGTCTTCTGCCAAGAAAGGAAGAATCCGTGCAGAAAATTCCACAGGCAAATCCTCAACGTGTGCACATAGCCTAACGCTCGTTTCGTGTGTAGCTTCGTCAGGGAGTCAAGTGAGTGCCGATGAAGCTACACACGAAACACGTTGGGACACTGTGCATTGTGTTTCAAACTGTCACAATGGCATATGGTTTGGATTTTTTGTGATACTTTTTTGATATACTACTCTTTGCAGATTATTAATGTCTGACAGCTTAAACCTCTCTTTAGTCACATTCCATTGTCTGTAATTACTCTAAATATGGCTGCGCATTTTTCTATTATGTACATTGGATGTATTGACTTATATTTATATATGCTAGTCATAATAACTGTCTGAACCATTTTGCCCTAACTGTTTTTAAGGGGCTTTTTTGTACGGTTTCATGTCACTGTGTGATTTTTTTTGTTAATAAAGATTATATTTGTTAAATTGCTATTTTTTTTTTGTTTATACTGATATATTCTCGTGTCTCCCCTTTTCCTCATAGTTTGTAAGCTTGCGAGCAGGGCCCTCATTCCTCCTGGTATCTATTTTGAACTGTGATTTCTGTTATGCTGTAATGTCTATTGTCTGTACAAGTCCCCTCTATAATTTGTAAAGCGCTGCGGAATATGTTGGCGCTATATAAATAAAAATTATTATTATTATTATTCTAAGTGTCTGTATTTGGTCTGAACTTAATGTTTATATAAAAGCCCTGTGCCAGTGCGTATCTGACTACCCTCCAGAGAGCTGAATCCCTACAAATTGCCATTGTTGAAGCGAGAGAGACTGAAATCTGGCTTGTACAATTTAGATTTTTTAGGTGGTCTGTTTTACGGTAAAGAAAAGACAACTAGGAAAGCAGCCTGTAGAATACACTGACTAAGGAGTCGGAAAATGAAAAAGGTTTCCACCTTCACAGAAGTGGTGCTTGTTGGTTTGCTACTATGTAAACACCGAAGGTTCTCACCCTCCCCGGGTCCAGGGTGGCTTTTCTTCATTGTACTGCTTTCTGTGTTCTGACAGCAGCTGTGATTTCATGACTACAATGTTCAGAATATCCCTGCTTCAGTCAATCGCTAACCCTGTGCTTTACCAGGGAGAGTGAGTAACATCTGTGTTTATTGGTTTGGAACTATGCAAATGTTTGGGCACTAATTCTGTAAAAGTGGAAACACCCTTTAAATTAAAAGTAATATTACATGCATACACAGAATCTATTGTTAAAGTGCCCCTGTCAGCAGGATTGTGCTCAGTAACTACAGACAGTGTCAGGTCGGCGCCGTTATACTGATTGCAATGATACCTGGTGATGAAATCCGTCTTGTGGTTGTTGTGGAATCTTTATTTTCAGTTTTGAGTTAATGATATGCTCGTGCTCCGGGGCGAGGCTGTGCCATGGGGGTCTACATGTGGAGCTCTGATTAGGTATTCATAATGCAACCTGCTAACAGGTCACTGATCCCTCACTGACCTGCCCCCCATTTTACATAATGAAAATTATATCTTGGTAAAAAAAAAAAACTTCTGTAGGCATCGGCAGTGGCGCCTGTGCTGCAGCATGATCGCATACATAATAAATTATATACACATTTGTTTGATGTAATCCTAAAGTTCCTAAAAAAATGACGCCATCTTTGTAGAGAAATAAAAAATTCCTGGCACTTTCCAAATTTTTGATGGCACAATCTTGGAGGAGGACTTTTTTTTTTCTCTACAAAGATGACGCCAGCGGCACCATCTTTGTAGATAAAAAAAAGTCCTCCTCCAAGATGGCACCTCATGCGAAGTAGCAGCTATCGGTTCACCGAAGGCTGCAACTGTGCAGGCTCGGCCGCTGCCATTTTCAAATGGATTTTTTTTAGGAACTTCAGAATTACATCAAACAAATGTGTATATATGATTCATTACATATGTGATCAGGCTCCAGTGCAGGTGCCACCACTGGCCCCTGCCTGCAGAAGTTTCCCCCCCCCCCCCCAAGATATATATATATATCTGAAAATAAAGATTCCACCACAACCACAAGACAGATTTCATCACCGGGTATCAGTGTAATCAGTATAACGGCGCCGACCTGACACTGTCTGTAGTCACTGAGCACAATCCTGAAGACCAGTTCCCTTTAAAGGAGTAGAATTGGGCAAACAAATTCACAGGATCCTGGTCTTGTGGCCACATTGGTAGTCTGTGGCCACCAGACCCAAGCCCTATGAATCTCCTCCCGCCTGCCAGTATCCCCAGTGCCTCTTCTGATTAGCTGGCCCCATGTGATGTTATCAGTGCAGCATCATACATGCATAATCTCACCCCAAGCCACTAATAAGCAAAAATACATGACAACCACATAATACAGACATGGCTGCTGGACCAGGACATGCAAATATTTTTGGTTAACATTGTGTGTAAGGCCGGGGTCACACTTGCTAGTGCAATACGAGGAACTCGCGCATCAATAACCGGCACAGCCGCCGGCACTCGGGACCGGAGCGTTCAGTTGCATAGAAATACATGCAGCCACACACTTCAGTCCCAAGTGCCGGCGGCAGTGCCAGGTATTGATGCGAGAGATTTGCTCGAGTTTCTCGCATTGCACTTGCAAGTTTGACCCTGGTCTAAGAGTGTTAAAGGGTTTGTGACAAGATAGGGGAACCCCACCAATCCCAAGAACGGTATTCTGAAGAGCCCCACCTGTAGTTTGGGAGTCGTGCATGCGCCCTGCCTCTCCATTCGTGTCTATGACACTGGTGACGATAGCCCTGCACAGCGCTGTGCTCATTTATTTGGATTGTGCTATGCGTGACCTGGTGCTCTAATCATGTCCTCCTGGCTTGTGGTGGGTCCTGGCAACCTGTGGACATGAGTGTCACTGGTTTTTGGAAGAAGGCAGTAATATTTTTTTAAACTTGGAAAACCCCTTTAAGCAGTTGATGATTGTAGGAACAGAAAGAACTTTTGGTAATTCAGATTTTTTTTTATTCATTTAAGAGTTTTCATCATTGAAAATTACAAAATATTTCAAAATGCATTCTTCATGTTTTTTTTTCTCCCTAAAAAAGGGTATTTCACAGTTAGAAGACTAGAAGAATATACAAATTAGGGATGATTTGGGAGAGGGTGAAGGAAAAAAGTGGCAGCAAAACTCTAGAATCAACAATGTGTCTGTGTTAAACCCATCTGGTATGGTCCAGTATACAAGGCAAGGATTGTTAATGAGAAGTACTAATTATGATAATGCAAACTGCATATATCTCAATCGCGAGACCATTGGATGTGCGCAGCCTCCCAGCTTTATGAACATTCTACCTCTGTCTCCATTTTCGAAGTGCAGCGTTTTGGAAGAGACAGAAAAACATCTGTTAGTTTAAGCTCATGTTCCGGTTGGTCATCTGGATGTCTTACGGGGAACGTATTCCTGAGAAAAGAGTGGTTGCTTTAAAGAAAAATAAAAAAAAGGAACGCTAATGTGCACTAAATCTGCTCGGCTTTCATCGGTGCCAGAGTCCAAGATGTCGAGCTTTATAGAACTACAATTTCTCAAGTCATCGTCCTCCCTAATATGCAGCCAAGTGATCAATTAGTATCACGTCCTTATTAGAAGAAAAAAAAAGAGAATATTTCAACTTGTTGCTTTCACTGAGTAATGCAAAACACAACACCATTAAGGACAGTTCATGCGTTATTACCAATATAAATGCAAGCTTATAGAAAACATATTCACAAAGAGCTCCTCAATTACTTCTGAGGTAGCACACGAGGAGCCTTAGGGTCTTGGCTCTCGTCTCTCCTGCACTGACCACTAAATATCTTGGTAAACCACTCTACTGGCTGTGACATTGGCCGTGAAGAATACAGAATGTGGTTAGTGGCAGAACTAATACCAAGATTCCCTGCAAGACAACTGAGCAGGCCTCATGGCCAACTTCATATTGATCGTATGAAGAATTAACGGGCATTCTACTTAAATTCTTGAATTAGTAGCCTTGTATCACATGCACGCAATAGCTCATAATGCAACTGATTAATAGGGGCACTTTATGCTCTTTTCACCTATCCCCTAAATCTGTCAGGATGGGACAAAGGCATGGGTGGAACCAAGGGGCTGAGGGACCTCCCTCTAGGCACTATAACATGTCAGATGTTCATCAACATTGTAAACAATTCAGGAACAAAAAATTTAGATTTTCCACTAAACATAGGTGACAGCCAATTAAATTTGTTCTTATCGCTTTGTGTTTCTTTTACCTATCTTTCTCCAAATCTGCTTAGCTGGAACTAAACCATGGGTTGGACTAAGGGGTATTGCGAATTCAAGGACCTCCCCCTAGGTACTGTTACTTTTCAGTAATTGACTACCTTCAACCAAAACTCAGGTAGCCAATAAAACACTTTGCTATTTACAGGGGTTAAACTTTTTTCAGAAAATGCTGGTCCCCAAGCACACTTTGTTATATAGAGAAAGAACCTTCCAACATTGCTTCTCTGTCACTGCTCCCAGGTCTGGTACTGGCTGCATCCAGTGAGCTTAGCAGCTCTAGGTGGGGCGTTGTCTGTACGGGCAGAGCTCACTTTTGACAAGATGTCACCACTGTAGTCGATATCAGATACCAGGAGAAACAGCCTAGAGTCACCAGTGGACCTAGGGACAGTGAGTAAAGCAATTTTAACATGTTTTTACAACAAACTGCACCCGAGGACTAAGTTTTTCTGAAAGGGAAACAACTTTTTTCATTTTAGAAAAACATTTTGACCTTATAAAAATGGGTAATCTAAACCAATGAGCCCCGTAGAGGAGTTAACCGTTAATCAAACTGTATTTGAACTTATCCATATCTTCATTCATGGAGAATGTCCTCCCAACCACAATCCAGTAATCTTAGAGTTGTCAGTGCACTCTTGGTGACCGATTCATCCAGCAGTTTTCTGAAAAATTCTGAAATTACACATTTTGTGCAACAACTCAAAGTTGCAGAAAAATGTTGCCACTTTTATAGTTTTGTATAAAAATGGATGGAGCACGGACAGGTCAAGTCCAAGTGCTCCAGACAACTTCTTCACAATATATAACACAAGGTGGTGTAAATGTGACTGATGTATGTTCCGCCCTGGCTGCTGTATATTTCTGGCAAAGATGCACGGCAGTTCAAATATACGCCAAAGTCAGGAAGAGGGCACAGGCCTCTTATGAATCTGGCGCATCTTACTTTGAAGCACCCGTCATTAACACTGGTGTGCAAATCTCCAGTCTTAAGAAATTGTGGCCTTAATTTTGATATAAAAGAAATAATGACTTTGACCTCTTAAACCCTTCTGCTTACTTGCCAGTCATGGCTGTGTATTTCTTGTAAACCTACGGTACTTCATGTGCCATAGTGTGTGAAAAATGAATGCAATTTGCATATTGTGCCTTCACATAAAATACGAGGCCCCCGTTGAAGCGGATTTTGAGTGATGATTATAGTCAAGATTTGCTTTGGTTCAAAGCATTTTTATATATAAAAAATGAAAGAAATAGGGGGTCAAGTTTTCGGCTGAATAGTCAATATGGAGTTTTGCAAGATAAGGCCGGGATAAAGATGAGCTGCTAAATCAGTGGCAGATACAGTATCATACAACTCATGTAATCTAGGACCCTGATACATCTGATTTTCCTGCTATAGGACTGTGACTTTTCCTGGGTATTCTTAGAATTAATGGCTACTTCATTGTTTCTTGACTTTTTTCTTTGTTTTACTTTGGTGTTAACCCTATGCCACTTCTATAATTTGTGATTGACACCCTCCCCCTTTATATTTATAGAATGGCCTTATGCACATATGCAGCGAGGTAAATCTCATATGTACAGGATCATTTGTTGGATTTTGGAAGCTTTCCACAAAAGTGCAAGATACACAAACACTTAATAGAGAAATGTTAATACTGGCTCAATGGAAACTCTATAAACATCTCAGAATCCATTGTCCGCTCTCGGCAATCTTATTGCAATTTGGAAGATCGCTAATTCAACAGTGTCCCGTATAATTGTGCTTTTGTAAGACTATCTTTTCTCGTTAACCCAATGCTTCCAGTTCTTTGGAATTGCTGGGGCTTGCCATGAAAGCTTGCATGTCCTTGGTCAATGGAAGACTGGTGTACGTCCGAAACCTCCATAGGGCTTTGACTGAGAGATTCTGCTGAGCTATTGGGACTAACATCAACATATTCCCTCTTGGCTGCGGCATTGGGGTCTACGTTCTTATTCCCTATCTGAACGGATATCATCTCGCTTATTTGGTCTCTTGCTTCTTTTGACTTAAAGGTAGAAAGCATTTCTTGTTTGCAGCTGGCACTGATGTCTATTTTCAAGCCAGAGTCTGTACGGAGAAAGCACGAGTCTCCCATTCTGCTTTGACAAACTTCTTCCCCTTCCGAAAAGCTGTCTTGTTTATAGCTTGCGTACAATGGGCTCATCCTGCTTTCCAACTGTTTAACCGGACTGGGGGCAAAATACTGTTCCGTGAAACTGCACTGTGATATTCGACCATCGTTGCTGAAAGAGTAGGCGCCGATATCTTCCACACTTAGTTGCCTCCACCTGGTTGGCAAATCGTCTTCGGAGAGATGGGAGCTTCTACACTCGCTGTGCGACTTGTGAGCACCTAGTGTTTGTTGCGTACGGATTCTGGAGAAATGAAAAGGCTCCTCTACATAGGAAGAGGACCTGGTGAAGTGGGGAGATGCTGTATTTTCTGGACTGTGTTCCATGTGCTGGACAGACTTGGACTTTACAAATCTTGGACTCGTGGTATGCTCGTAGCCTGTGGTAGACTTCCGTTCAAACAGGTCATCCCTGTTGCCCATGTAGATGGCCTGCTGAGAGGCAGTTAAAGTGTTGGCTTGGTTGTTTTCCTTCTCTTCGGAGGTAGCACTGAAACTCGAATATGAACTGGATGTGGGTAAGGAGGCTACATATTCATTGAAGGCTTCATGTGAGAAGCTCGAGTGGAATCCATCCTCTACGGTGCTGTCCGTAGAGTTCTGGGATCTTAAGAAGGCTTCATCTTTAACTTGCACATCAAAGCTCTGCCTCCGATCCCTTCTCCTTTCTTCTGGACAATAGAGAGCAGTGTCGCTGCAGTAAATTTCAGACTTAAACTGCTGTCTCTGCCGGAGTTTCTCCTCAGGCTCTTGAATGCGCTCCTGCTCATAGCTAAGGTCTCTCATTGATGCACTTGACAGATGTGAAGACAGGCTACTGGGATCGGGTTTTTCCAACACCTTAGCAATGACACAAATAGGAATGCTGTCAGCATATGAGGTGTTAGACAGGGGCACACTTAGTTTACACCCATGATTTTCCAAGTGTTCACTTACTCTTTCCTGAAAGTCAGCCGGGAGCTGCAGAAAAAGAGAAGACATATAGGAAATTAACTCCTTCACTTACCAATGCACCAAAAAGTTCCCAATCAATCATACTTTCTTGGTTATCTTTATCGAGGCTGTAACCACTAGACGACCACTTTTTTAAATGTTGTAGCCCTAGGGATGAGATTGGTCAATAATAACTGGAGCCGCTATGGGCTGCAACTAATGAATATGTGACTAGTTAATACATGCCTGCACCCAGTCCAGCACAGTGGGTTCTGCCCTTTCCAGTCTCTCCAAATTTTGGCAAATAAATGGAAATGTGGACAGTGCTAAAGTGGAATTTCTAAAATTGAAAGTCTCTACCCACGGGGGGGGGGGGGGGGGTAACCTACTGCTAGATGAGGGCTGACCACCCCAAGCCTAAGAAAAAAGGCACTGCCCAACCACATATTGAATGGAGCTGAAGTGCACATGCTTGACTTCCACTCGTTTTATTGTCGGAGAAAGTAGCAGAGGTGCGCATGCTCAGTTTGTGCTCAATGCAAAACGTAACTTGGGATAGCCCCGTTTTCGGGTTTAATGGGGTTACCAGTGGTCGGACCCCTGTTGATCAGTAATTTTTCCCTTATACCGTGGGCAGGTGTTAAATTTTCAATTCTGGGAATACCCTATAAATACATCTCTCATGCACCTTCCCACACACGTAGGAAATATGGACAGGGAGTTTCCCCGTTATGCAGGCAACCAAAGATGAACTGAAATCAGAAAACCCATAACGAACATTTCCAACATTTAATACAGATAATTTTTGATTACTCACAAACTAATAGTTTTCTATGTGCTGCAGCTTCTCACAGGGAGTGGACTGTGAATCGTCAGCCCAATCACTGCCCGGTACTGCCAGACCCCAAGAAATGTTAGTTTTTCAGCCTCATCCTATTTACAACCATTATGTAGAAATATATACAGGACACCACATCTTCTAAATGTGTATATTAATGAAAAAGGCAGTCCAAATTGGAAAGGTGAGAACTGGTAGATAGGCGGGCATGGGTCCCACGACTGAGACACGTACCGATTGCTGTAACAGCTGGATCTAACCGGATGCCCTACTGCTCCAGCCAAGTCTATGACACTGCAGTCGGCTTTCTTCATCAGTGTGAATGGAGTAGCTGGGTACATACATGACCCCCAATGCACCATTCAATTCCCCTTGGTTGTGAGCTAAACTCCAAACTCACTTGTGTTTTCCTCTACATAAACCTACTGTATGGTAAGGTACTTGGGTCTCACCTCGGATAGTTTGTGTGCTCTGTAGTAACTTTTGCTGCACTGTAACAGCTGAGAGGCAAGGTTACAGTCTTTCCTGTACAATTCCTAAGGGAAAAATGGAACAGCAGGGTTAAATCAGATTGTAGTAACTGTTAACAGCGCCATACTTTTCTATGGGTTGTGTCTGGCATTGCGTTCATCCCTTAGAAAAGTGCGGCTCCTTTAACAATGAAGCAAAAGTAATAGAAAGTTTCCAAGCTCATACAATTCATAAAGAAGAAAAATGAAATTATGAAAGGAACAATTGCCTTTACTTTAGAGTAAAAGTTATACACCAAAGAGATAATGTTAATGGTTTTACCTGGATACCATTTTTACAGTGATAAAATTATTTTCATTTCGGATCACCGTCCTCCGGCCTTACATTGACAGGTGACTTTTGTCTCAGTGATCTGTCTACCCTGTGCCGGCGCCATCATTCACTGGGATTTGTCTCCTCTGAAGAGGCGGCACATGCGCAGTAACACCTAATGATGTCGAGAGATCAGTGAACTGACAACGCAACGCCATCAGGAGCTAACTGCGCATGTGTTACCTCTTCTGATGAGACAAACCCCAGGCAATAATGGCACCCGCACAGAGGAGTGACCTGTCAATCAAAGCAAAAAATAAGAGACACAAAAAACCAAAACAATATCAAATGTTGAATCAAGCCTTCAGACTAGGCGTCGGCTGCAATATCTCATCTTAGATACACCATCTCATGTTAGAATTTGGTACCAGTTATCACTGTTGGAACAACTTAAAGAACAGAACTAGAGATTAAATTTATTTTTTCCCCTTCTCCCATGACAGCACCACCTGATAGAGGGTATCTGCCCATCAAGGACAGGAAATCCACTGAATAAAAGGGCAGTACCTCTCCTCCGCATCAGTTTGGTTTCCTGTCCATAAGGGAACCTAAGAAAAGCAGTACATTTAGGACTTACCCAGGACTGGAGGGTGTCCATGGACGGGATGCCTTCTGGACTGGAGATGCACCGCTGGCCAGGAGCTTGGGGTGTGCAGGGGCGTGCGGGCAGAGACCCCTTGGTAAAAATCTGTTGCTGACACGATGACCCGGAATACCCCATGCTGAGTGCGTTCGGACATGCTGCCAGGTCTGTGTATACTCGGGGTGCGCTGGTAGAAGAAGGGCGCCTCAGTGATGAGTGTGCCGAAAAGCATGGCCACCCAAGTCTGAGCACGTGCAGGGTGCAGGATGGAATATCTGGTGCACCCCGATGACGCAGCACGCCAGAAAATTATGCGGCGATCCGGGTCTGTGCATGTGTAGGGCTTACTGAGGCTCGCCGCGCACAATGCACCGGACCAATTCTGACCCGGTAAAAGGTGAGGGTCGGAAGGGAGGTGTGGTAGGACCATCCTGCAAAATATAAGAGGGATGGTCACAATATTGTAGTGCCTTGCAGCAGCTTCATCCTAATAATGGATGTGATTCAGGAGCATCAGCCACCGCAGCAACAGAGACAGCGCCACCATCTGGGACGCAGCAGTAGCAGTCGGACAAGTGGCAGCAAGACGGACCAGAGGAACAGGGCAGGTCATGAGTCCACCACCTCCAGGGGAGAACGATCATGTGCACCGATCCAGCCTCCATCTCCGGTACCCAAGACTGAACGTCAGAATGGTGAGTGATCTCTGTGAAAGTTCACCAGGTTAAACAGTTCCTTTTTCTCTATGTATTTTTTTTTTTTTTACTAGGGAACACCCATGAAGCGTAGTGCCAAGCAGAATAATATAGAATGTGTACTGTGCAGGTATAATCTACCCGACACATATATAAAGAGACTGTGTCCCGATTGTATTCAGAAGACCATCTCTGAAGAAACCCCCAGCTTTGCTATGGATCTAAAATCCATAATTAAATTATAAGTCAGAGACTCATTAAACAGGCATCTGATTCAGATGATCAGTAATGTTAGAGGATAGATATGTATCACTCCTCTTCTATCTCCTTCTTGGATAGTGATGCTGGGTGTAGGCCTTTTTTTCCATCGGAATACATGGACAAGTTAGTAAGAGCCATCAGGACAACCATGGGCATGGCAGACTCTAAAACCCTTCAGGACATTATGTTCGGGGGTATGGAGCAAAAGAGAAAGGCGTACATTCCCCATCAATGAGAAGATTAAAATGCTTATTGATAGAGAAAGGAAAAACCTGAGAAAAAGGGTCCAGTACCATCATCATTAAAGAAGAGGTCCCAACTTGATGAAGAAGAAACAGGCATATGGAATAAAACCCCTAAGATTTATGTAGCAGTGGCAAAATCCTCCAAGAGATCTACCTTGCCTTTTGAAGATCTTGGTACTCTTAAGGACCCCCTGGACAAAAAAGCAGAGACCTATGTGAAACAAACATGGGTGTCTTCAGCGGAGGCACTGAAGCCAGCAATAGCAGCAACCTGCACGGGCAGATCAGTGATGGTTTGGTTACAGCAACTAAAGGATCAGGTTAGGAACAATACTCCTAGAGATAAGATCTTAGCCAATCTCCCACTAATGCAAGGGGCTGCTGCCTTCCCTGCTGACTCTTCAGCGGACTCAGTCAGGTTGGCAGCCAGGTCAGCAAATTTATCAGTTGCCACCCCTAGAGCATTATGGCTCAAGAGCTGACCTGGGAATGTCCAGTCTAAGGCTAGGTTCACATTGCGTTAAAGCAGCCCGTTCAACACATGCATTAAACGGGCTGTGTTAATGCAAGTGCCGAAATGTGATCGCGCTAGCGCAGATAGAGCTAGCAGATGCGCTAGCGGTGACGGACCCGGAAACGCTGCAGCCCGCGTCCCAGGGTCCGTCAATCAATGACGGCACATCGCTAGCGCATGCCCATTTTGGGCGTGCGATAGCGATGCGTCCGTCCGACATAGGGCTTAATGGCGGCGTTAACGGACTGCGTTACACCACGTTATGCCGCGGTGTAACGCAGTCCGTCTAACGGACTGCCTATAACGTAATGTGAACCCAGCCTAAGGCCAAATTATGTTCGGTCCTATGCAAGGGAAAATATCTCTTCGGACAAGCACTTGATGATATTCTAGACAAGGTGGCAGACAGGAAGAAGTGATTTCCCAGTGTATCCATTCCACATTATAAAAGTTCCTTTTGCAAACTGGAACAAGTCCTTCAGAGAACAGGGAAAGTGGAAGGAGAGGAAGCCAAGAAGTTGAGGCTTCATGTTCGGGGACCCTTCCTCTGAGGCCAGAAAGCCTTCTAAGTGACTGGCTTCCCGAGGTAGGAGGAAGGCTGTCCCACTTCTGGCTTGCCTGGGAGAAGACTTAATCAAGCATCTGAATTCTGGGAATAATACGATCAGGGCTGAAACTAGAATTCAGATCTATTTCTCTGCACACCTTCAGGATATCATCTCCCAGGACTCCCAGGGAACAATTAACCCTGGAGATAGAAGTATTTAAGCTTAGTATAGAAACAAGTTCTAACGGAGGTGGCGGTACCGCAGCAGGGGAAAAGGATTCTATTCTCCCCTATTATTGATGAAAAAAACAACGGCACCTTCAGGACCACAGTCAATCTGAAAGGACAGAAGTTTCTGATCTACAGGCCCTTCAAGATGGAGTCCATAACATCGACCATAAAAATGCTGTTCCCAGAATGTTATATGAGTGTCCTGGACTTAAAGGACGCTTATTATCACGTCCCAATCCATGTGAATATTTCTTGAGAGTAGCCTTGTATATAAACAAGCAAGTCTGGCTCTGGCACTTTCAGTACAGCCTATCTATGGGCCCGAGGGTATTTACGAAGATTATTCTGGAAGTTACAGCACATCTCCGAGAACAAAATATCTTAATAATTCCATATCTGGATGACTTTCTGGTGGTTGGCAGATCAGTAGAACACTGCAATTACCAACTGAAGAAGGTCCGCACCAGCGTGACCCAGCTAGGTTGGTTACTAAATCTGGAGAAATCAAAACTGGAACCACAAAGGATTCAGTCTTTCTTAGGGCTTATCTTAGACTCAAGAGAACAGACTTGTCGTCTACCAGAAGAAAAGAAAAACAAGGTCATATCCCTTATATCAGCAGCAATTACCAAACCTGTTATGATTCTAAAGGCTGAGTCACACATAACGATATCGTTAAAGATATCGTTGCAACGTCACGCTTTTGGTGACGTAGCAACGATCCCGCTAACGATCTCGTTATGTGTGACAGCGACCAACGATCAGGCCCCTGCTGCGAGATCGTTGGTCGTTGGGGAATGATCAGGACCATTTTTTGGTCGCTGATCACCCGCTGTCATTGCTGGATTGGCGTGTGTGACGCCGATCCAGCGATGTGTTCACTTGTAACCAGGGTAAATATCGGGTTACTAAGCGCAGGGCCGCGCTTAGTAACCCGATATTTACCCTGGTTACCATTGTAAAAGTAAAAAAAAAAAACAGTACATACTCACATTCTGATGTCTGTCACGTCCCCCGGCGTCCACAGGGTTAAAACTGCTTTCGGCAGGAGCGCTGCTAATGCACGCGCTGCTGCCGAGAGCTTCCCTGCACTGACTGTGTCAGCGCCGGCCATAAAGCAGAGCACAGCGGTGACGTCACCGCTGTTACTGCCGGCGCTGACACATTCAGTGCAGGGAAGCTCTCTTAGGGTTACTAAGCACGGCCCTGCACTTAGTAACCCGATGTTTACCCTGGTTACCCGGGTGCTGCAGGGGGACTTCGGCATCGTTGAAGACAGTTTCAACGATGCCGAAGTCGTTCCCCTGATCGTTGGTCGCTGGAGAGAGCTGTCTGTGTGACAGCTCCCCAGCGACCACACAACGACTTGCCTACGATCACGGCAAGGTCGTATCGCTGGTCGTGATCGTTGGTAAGTCGTTTAGTGTAACAGTACCTTAAGGCTATGTGCTCACGCTGCGAACTGGTGTGCGGATTTTTCCGCACTGATTTTGATAAATCCGCAGGGCAAAAACACTGCGTTTTTCCTGCAGATTTACTGCGTTTTTACCGCGGATTTACTGCGGTTTTTGTGCGGATTCTACTGTGGTTTTACACCTGTGGTTTTTTAATATGGAGCAGGTGTCAAACCGCTGCGGATTCCGCACAAAGAATTGACATGCTGCGGAAAATAAACCGCAGCGTTTCCGCGTGTTTTTTTCCGCAGCATGTGCACAGCGGTTTTTATTTTCCATAGGTTAACATGGTACTGTACACCGCATGGAAAACTGCTGCGGATCCGCAGCGTCAAAAACGCTGCGGATGCGCAGTAAAAACCGCAACGTGTGCACATGGCCTAAGGAAGACAATGTCACTTCTAGGGAAAATTCCTTCCTGTATTCCTGAGGTCTAGTGGGCCAAGATACACTCCAGATATTTACAGCAGGACATTCTAAAAGGAGAAAAAAGACTTGAGGGCTGTTTAGAGGGAAAGATATCACTTTCTGGTAACAATCAATTCCATGACTTGGTGGCTGGAATTGGAGAATCTGTTTCAGGGAGTCCCTTGGTCCTATCAGATCAAGGGTGTAATCATGACAGACGTACGTTCAGAGGGATGGGGAGCACATCTCAGAAACTGCATAGTCCAGGGAGTCTGGTCGAGGACAGCGACTATTCCTCAAATATGAAAGAGTTGTTGGCTGTAAGGAATGCAGTAGTGAAGCTCCTTCCCCACCTACAGGGGCATTATGTTCACATGAAGTCTGACAACTGGACAATGGTTACCTATATCAACCATCAAGGGGGGCACAAGATCTCGCCCTCTGATGTTGGTAACAGGAGAGATCCTTTCGTTCGTTGGTCAACATCAGTTGGTACTGACAGCACTGCACATAGGAAGGAAGGAAAAGTAAAGGGCAGAGACTTCCTCAGTTGAAATGTGCTAAGGCAGGGGGAATGGGAGCTGAATCCAGTGATATTCCAGCAGATTATGGAACGCAGGGATCAGCCAGAGATAGACCTGTTCACGAGCTAACAAAACATAAAATTTCTGCTTTCTGAATCTTAGAGAAAATTCCTATGCAATGCATGCTGCACATTCCCTGGGACTTCAACCTGGCTTACGCAGTCCCCCGTTGATGTTGACTCCTGCAGTACTGAGGATGACTTGGGAGGAGTGAGCAATGAGGATGATGTCCATATTGGATCTATGGGTCCTCCTAGATGTCCGGGATCTCCTCAGGCAAGGCCCAGTTTTTCATCCTCAGAGGTCGGGCCTGCATTTGATGGCCTGGAGTTTGAAAGGGCACTATTAATACAAAAAGGGCTTCTCACCGAGCTGAGTCTCTACTCTGCTTCAGAGCAGAAAGTCAGTAACAACTACAATATAAGGTAGAACAGGAGCAAAATTCTTGTCTAGTTCAGGGCAATCCATGAAGGGTAAAATTCTGACAAAAGCCATATTAGAATTTCTTAAGAAAGGTTTAGAGATGGGCTTAGCCACTAGTTAGTGCAATTGTTGGAGGCCCTGGACAGGTAAGCATCTCTGCCTGTGTACAGGTGTTTTTTTTGCTTAGCCACCAGCACTCTTAAGTTGCAGGTGACAGCCTAAGTCTATGTGCACACGTTGCGGAATGGGGTGCAGAATTTTCTGCACAAAATCCTCATTTCCTGGCAGAATCCGCAGGTGCAGATTTGCCGCGGATTTTGTGCGGTTTTTATGCGGAATTGATGCGGATTTTGTGCGGATTTTCTGTGTTTTTTACCACTGCGGATTTCTATAATAGAAGGGTGCAGAAGCGCTGTAGATCCGCACAAAACTAGTGACATGCACTTCTTTTAAATCCGCAGCGTTCCCGCTCGGATTTTTCCGCACCATTTGCACAGCTTATTTTTTTTCACGTTGATTTACATTGTACTGTAAATCACAGTGCGGATCTGCAGCGTTTCTGCGTGGAAAAATCCACTGCGGATCCGCAGCAAATCCGTATCGTGTGCACATAGCCTTAGGGGCGTTGTATAATTATAATTTGGCAGCAGATAGGTGGATAATGAGATTCATTAAGACATGTGACAGATCTATGTAGACTGATACCTGCCCCAAGAATGCCTCCCTGGAATCTAAACCTGGTCTTGGAAGAATTAACTAGATCTCCCTTTGAACACTTAGATGGATTACCAGTCAGGATACTGACCTTAACCCCTTAGAGACCCTACCCATTTTCATTTTTGCGTTTCTGTTTTTCCTCTCCCCTTCTTCCCAGAGCGATAACTTTTTTATTTTTCTTTCAATCTTTCAATATGGCCATGTGAGGGCTTGTTTTTGCAGGACGAGTTGTACTTTTGATCGACACCATTGCTTTTACCATATCATGTATTCAAAAATGGGGAAAAAAATTTCAAGTGCAGAGAAATTGCAAAAAAAATGCAATTTCCACAAGGTTTTTTTTGTTTGTTTTTTTTTTACCATGTTCACCAAATGCTTAAACTGACCTGCCATTATGGTTCTCCAGGTCATTATGAGTTTATAGACATCAAACATGCCTAGGCCCTTTTTTTATTTAAGGTGTGAAAAAAATCCAAAGTTTGTTAAAAAAAAAAATAAAAAATTGTGCCATTTTCCAAGACCCGTAGCGTCTCCATTTTTCATGATCTCGCGTTGGGTGAGGGCTTAGTTTTTGTGTGCCGAGCTGACATTTTTATTGATACTACTGGTGCAGATACGTTCTTTTGATCGCCCATTATTGCATTTTAATGCAATGTCGCGGTGACCAATAAAACGTAATTCTGGCGTTTTGACTTTTTTTTCTCGCTATGCCATTTAGCGATCAGGTTAATGTTTTTTTCATTATTAGATCGGGCGATTCTGAATGCAGTGATACCAAATATGTGTATTTTTTTATTGTTTTATTTTGAATGGAGCGAAAGGGGAGTGATTTAAACTTTTATTTTTTCAATATTTTTAAAAACATTATTTTTTTTACTTTTGGCATTCTTCAATAGTCTCCATGGGAGACTAGAAGCTGCCATAACCCAGATCACCTGTATGTAGTAGAATTGCTGACTTGCTATGAGCGACGACCACCGGGCAGAGCTCATAGCAATCCGGCATTGACAATCATAGAGGTCTCCAGGAGACCTCTGGTTGTCATGCCAACCCACCGGTGACCCGAGATCATGTGACAGGGGTTACCGGTGGGAGGAGTCCCAACCCGATGGCTAGAAGCGCGTGTTAAATACCGCTGTCAGAGTTTGACAGCGGCATTTAACAAGTTAATAGCCACGGGTGGATCACGATTCCACCCTCGGCTGTTCCGGGCACATGCCAGCTGTTCAAAACAGCTGAAATGTCCCGGGAAAGATGTGGCCTCACTGCCGGAGCCCACATCAAAGGGAGGGAAGCGGCCTCGGCTGTACTAGGATGGCGGAGGTCGCAAAGGGGTTAAAGACGATAATATTGGTGGCCCTAACATCTGCCCGTAGAATCACTTACAAGTTCTGTCTATTAGCCACCTATTTACAGAAGTCACTGAAGCTAGTCATATTAAGACCAGACCCAGCCTATCATCTGAAAGTGGCATCTAAATTTTATAGGAGCCAAGAGATTGTTCTCCATTCCATTTTTAATAATCCTAAGAATGCAGAGGACCAGAGACTTCATACGATAGATGTTTAACGGGTCCTTGTAGAGTATTTGGCTATATCAAAACAATGGAAGAAGAGTGAATCCTTATTTATTTCCTTAAAGGAAGTTAGGAAAGGCCTCAAGGTATCAAGGGGGTGGAAGTACCATAGTTAGATGGATCAGGGACGCCATTAGCTTAGCCCACTCCTATAGCAACATAACAGTTCCAGAGAATTTGGAGGATCATTCAACCGGGGCCATGGCGACTTCCTGGCCTGAGAAAGTGGAAATATTGATCAACAGGATATGTAAGGCAGCGACATGGTCTCCTCCTTCTACCTTCTATAAGCATTATCGATTTAATCTATCCTTCTCTGCTGATCTGGCCTTAGGGAGAAATGTATTACAAGCTGTGATCCCTCCCTTGTTTTTTTTTCTCTCAGGTGGTGCTTTCATGAGAGAAGGGAAAAAAATCTTAGTTACTTACCAGTAACAGGAGATTTCAGAGCCCATGACAGCACCATTATATTCCTTCCCTTCTTATCACTAGTTGGTGTGCACTACGTAGGGGTGTTTAATTAGAAATTTTGATTGGGAATGGTTGTATTAATGACTGTCTGGAGGTCTCTCCTGCTCTGAAACCCAACTGATGCGGAGGAGCGGTACCGCCCTTTTATGCAGTAGGTTTCCTGTCCTTGATGGGCGGACACCCTCTCTCATTTGATGCCGTCATGGGCTCTGGACAATCCCTTTACTTGTAAGTAACTATGATTTTTCCAGTTTATGGCGCCACATTCTACTGTTTTGGCAATTGAAGTACTCCATTACCATGCACAAAAGGAATACTTACATTATCTTCTGAGAGTTTGTCAATTGTCACCTTGGCCTCCAGCAAATGGTTATTCAGGGCAATCACCTCGTGACCCAGCGCTCTCTTTTCCTCTTCATAATGTTGTCCCTGAAAATACATAGTGAATACGTTTCTTCTTTCATTCAAAAAGAGAACGGATCAAATAATTAATTTTTTTCTTACTATTAGCAAAAATAAAGGATTACAAAGAGGAAAGAAAGGAAAACTCATTACAGAGATACAATGTACTGTATATACTCGTATATAAGCCTAGTTTTTCAGCACATTTTTTTGTGCTGAAAACACCCCCCTCGGCTTACACATAAGTCATTGTCCCAGAAGCTGGTGTAGCAGCAGGTCACAGGAGGCAGGTGACGGCAGCTGTGGCTGTAACTGTGCCTTCTGCTAAAGAGAAATGAATATTCACTGCACTGGCAATGAATATTCATTTCTCTTATAGCGCGCCCACAGTTACAGCCACAGCCGATAGCTTCCAGCAGCTGTAAAAAAACCAAAACAATTCCTACTTACCTTCCCTGCGCGCCCTTGCAGCATCTTGTGTTCCTACTTCCAGCAGCTCCTGCAGCCGGGTGATCATGTGTCCCAACTGAGTGGAGAGAGGTGAATATTCATTACCTTAATGAGCGGGGACACGTTATTACTCGGCCGCAGGAGCTGCAGGAAGCCAGAACAACAAGATGATGTGAGGGCGCGCAGGGAAGGTAAGTAAGAGGTTTTTTTATGCTGTTCTCATGGGGGGCCATGCATACAAGGATAGGGATGAGGAGCCATGTATACCAGGACAGGGATAAGGAGCCATGCAGACAAGAACGGGGATAAGGAGCCATGCATACAAGGATGGGCATAAGGAGCCATGCATACCAGGACAGGGATGATGAGCCCATGCATACAAGGATAGGGATGAGGAACCATGCATACCAGAATAGTGATTAGGGGACAATGCATACCAGGCTTATACTCAAGTCAATACGTTTTCCCAAACTAAGTTTTTCGTGGCAAACTTAGGTGCCTCGGCTTATACTCACAAGTAGAGAGAAAAAAATAAATTGAGGAGCTATAAATTGAGTAATTCAGGCAAAGAATGAAAATGAATTAAAACTAATTAATTCTTGTGACGCTAACCAATTATTAAAGTATCCAGTTATTCATATGGAAAAAAAATAACATTCTAGAAAGTATTCCCCCCCAGGTTTTCCAATAGTCTAGATCTTTACCATGTGATGGATTAGATCAAAATAGATTAGAAAAGTGGATTCAAAATGGTATTGACTATTTTTCTAGGTAGAAGAAGAGACGGGAGACTCCGATAAACTAGGAATCGTCAGTCATTTGTCAATAAGGATATAATGTGTAACCGCTGCAATAAACGGTAGGAAGTTTTCCAGGTGAATGTATTACTAAAACCGGGTCTTCAGCAAGAATGCAGGCCCAAAATTTCCAAAATCAAGTTGAATACTTCCCTCATAGTATGCTGTATGTGGGATCCAGTCCTTTCCAATATAATATAGAGGAGATCAGACGTCTGGACACAGTGTTATGTGCGAGCTCTGTACAAGCATAGATCAGACAGAACATGGACCAAGAATAACCTGGGGCCAATTCACATGTGCACTTTTCCTGATCGGCAAATTGTACAATTCATGGTACTTTGGTCTGATTCTTGGATGTGTCTCCTCTTTCTTAGTCAATGGATCAGTGAGAAACCTAATGCACTAGGAAAGAAAACTGATTCAACTCAGATGGACAATATCATTCATCTGAATTCATCCTCAAGTACCTTGTATGGTAAATGTGGAGGGGTTCGGACCATCATTGTAGAAATGGTAATAGACCTTTGGAAGGGGATGAACCACAAACATCTGTATTGTCAGGACATCCAGTATTTGGCTAGAATGCGCTCTGGCCTTGCTACATCCCGGCTAACAGAGAAGTACTCTTCTACCTTCCTGTTACTACTACTTTCTGAAAAATTGGATTGGCGACGGGTACCACTATTCAGGATTGGCACCTGATAATTTTTTCATACTTTAAAGAGGACTACCGTATTTACCAAGTGAAAAATAGCCAGTTTTTCCTCTTATTGCACTCTTGCTTCTCCTGAGTATTCGGCTTTTTGTTTTCAGATCCCCCATATGGTTCCAGAAAGATGGGCCTTTTGTTTCCGGCTAGTATTTATTATCTTTCCAAGGGCCTATGAGTCACAGGGCAATTATGCAGAGCACCCTAAGGACACCCGCATGGCAGATGAAAAAAAAGTACTCGGGAACAGTGTATAATATCAAAAACTGCCCACTTTTGACCTGGTGACAGGTCCTCATTTATATATATAATTGTCTAAGGGTTTAATTGTCTGTCTGTCCTGGAAATCCCGCGTCGCTGATTGGTCGAGGCCTGGAGGCCTTGACCAATCAGCGACGGGCACAGTCTGCCGCGAATTCTGGAATCATCATTGTCCTCCACTGCTGTCAAGTGCCGCCATTGTGTTGTCTAAGGGTCTAATTGTCTGTCTGTCTCGGAAATCCCGCCTTGCTGATTGGTCGAGGCCAGCCGGCCTCGACCAATCAGCGACGGGCACAGTCTGCGGAGAGACGGGACGCTGAGGAGCAGCGACGAGAGGTGAGTATGTGATATTTTGTTTTTATTGCCTCAGCAGCAGCATTACATGTGGCACAATGCTGTATGGAGCGTCTATGGGGCCATAAAGAACTGCATGGAGCATTATATGGGGCATCTATGGGGCCATAACTGCATGGAGCATTATATAAGCCATCTATGGGGCCATAACTGCATGGAGCAATATATGGGGCATCTATGGGGCCATAACTGCATGGAGCATTATATGGGGCATCTATGGGGCCATAAAGAACTGCATGGAGCATTCTATGGGGCATCTATGGGGCCATAACTGCATGGAGCATTATATGGGGCATCTATGGGGCCATAAAGAACTGCATGGAGCATTATATGGGGCATCTATGGGGCCATAAAGAACTGCATGGAGCATTATATGGGGCATCTATGGGGCCATAACTGCATGGAGCATTATACTACGTGACTGGGCAATATACTACGTGGACATGCAATGTACTGCGTGGGCTGCGCAATGTACTGCGTGGGCTGCGCAATGTACTGCGTGGGCTGTGCAATGTACTACGTGGGCTGCGCAATGTACTGCGTGGCTGCGCAATGTACTGCGTGGGCTGTGCAATATACTATGCATACATATTCTAGAATACCCGATGCGTTAGAATATAATTGTCTAAGGGTCACTTCCGTCTTTCTGTCTGTCTGTCTTTCTGTCTGTCGCGGATATTCATTGGTCGTGGCCAGCCAGTGGGCATAGACAAAAGGGCAGGGGAGGCCAGGAAGTATGCAGAGCGAGTCCCCGCCCACTCCGTTCAGGCCCGGCCAGAAGCGCTGCAAAGGGGGTGGAGTCGCCATGAGGAGGGCGGAGCTGGCCGGGACCATGGACGCTGTTGGGCCTACCGTGGCCAAAAGCCGGGGACTAAATTAGCGGCCACGGGTCGCGGCCAGCCAGTGAGCAGAGACAAAAGGGCAGGGGAGGCCAGGAAGTATGCAGAGCAAGTCCTCGCCCACTCTGTACAGGCCCGGCCAGAAGCACTGCAAAGGGGGCGGAGTCGCCGTGAGGAAGGCGAAGCCGGCTGGGACCATGGACGCTATTGGGCCTACCGTGGACAAAAGCCGGGGACTAAATTAGCGGCCGCGGTCATTGATGACGGCCGCGACAGCAGGAAACAGCACAGCATATGCGGCGGTGACAGCTGCGGATGGAAGGTGAGTATATACTACGTGGGCTGGGCAATATACTCCGTGGCCTGTGCTATATACTACGTGGGCTGGGCAATATACTCCGTGGCCTGTGCTATATACTACGTGGGCTCTGCAATATACTCCATGGCCTGTGCTGTATACTACGTAACTGGGCAATATACTACGTCGCTGGGCAATATACTACGTGGCTGTGCAATATACTACGTGGCTGGGCAATATACTACATGGACATGCATATTCTAGAATACCCGATGCGTTAGAATCGGGCTACCATCTAGTTAAATAATATTACTATTAAGTGATATCATTGCTCTGTATAATATAATTTAATATAAAACAATACAAAGTGCAAAGATAGCAATTCTGCCTGCAAGAAGCCTGGTGCTGCCAGCTTATGCACTGGGCAAATGCATTTACTGATGGTCACTTCTGTAGGATCCTCATTTATTTGAGTTGCCATTTTAGTTTTTTGTCAAAAAGATGTCTTTAGAAGGGTGCAAGAGAAAAGAAAAAAAGAATATACTGTTTTTCCCGCATTTGTACCTTTCTCTTTTTTTCTGGTTTGGTCTTAACTGAACCTGCGTTATCATTAGTTTGCAGAGCTGTAGAGCCCGGCGTGTTCTTGATTTCAGCCCGCACAGACAATTGCTTGGTGTTACACTGGTTGACAATAGGTCATTTGTGATGTGATGGAGTCCTTCTCGACACAGAAAGAGAAGTAAATAGGGAGGCTGTTACTGCACCTGGTCTCCTGCTAAGACCTGATTCATCTAGAACGCGGGTGATACAAAGCTGAGGGACAGAGCAGGGAGCAGGCGACCACCTCACAGCACATGAACTAGGCAATTATATAACTGAATACTAATATCATTATAGGAAATTCTGCATCTCACAGAAATTAATCTTCTTAATCATATGCAACTTAGGTTCACAAATGCATTTACAGTGGAATCTACAGTAGGAGAGGGCAGGGAGGAGATCACCTTGGACCACTTGAGGAGGCGCACTACGGACCACTAGAGTGTGCAGAGCGCAGCAGTCAAATCATCAACAATTGTGTGTTCTGCACATTGAATCAGTTAAAGTCCTGCCTCAACAGAGTGCAGCAGATGAGAGTGCAGCAGATGAGAGTGCAGCAGATGAGAGTGCAGCAGATGAGAGTGCAGCAGATGAGAGTGCAGCAGATGAGAGTACAGCAGATGAGAGCGCAGCAGATGAGAGTGCAACAAAAGAGTTAGCTTTGTCACCGACTGCTGTGTTCTGCACATTCAACTTCATTTCACAGAGCGCAGTAGCCAGTAACAAAGCTGTCTCCATTGCCGCGCTCTGCAGAGATGAACTGATGAAGCCAAGCTCAATAAGTGTTGAGTGCAGCAGCTGGTGGCAATTTGAGTGCTGCACTCTGCATAGCCAATGATGACTGAGAAGAGTGCATGCAATGAGGTTGTGTTCACACATTGCAGACACATTATGGTTTTTGCCACAATAGTAGAACGAAACACAAAGAAAAAAATGTAATGCAGATACAGCATGTGAACTCAGTGTAGGACTTTTTCATCTGATGCATTTCCAATGCAAGCCACAATTTTCCAACTTTCTGTAAAATTGCTGCTTTTATATTATTTTTGGAACATTGCAACCAAAAAAATGCATCGCAAACGAGTTGAACACAGACGTGAACTAGGTTCACAAAGAGCTTCTGGTTTAGATGTGGATCTGCTTCAAAATCTAACTTATCTCACGTAGTGAATGTGTAGTGGAAAATCCGCAGCAGCTTATTGTGTCAGCATAGTGCACAAAATCTTAAGAAATCTCATGCACATGCTGCGAAAAATGTCTGTAGTGTAAATTTGTGGGAGTCTGTCACTATCACACTATCATGTAGTGACTCGCATAGTGTCCAATCTATGGAGTCTGCATTTAGCTAAGGATCTGGAAATAGGGTCTGCGTTTGTTTAGTGTCCGGTTTTTGTGTTTATTTTGGGGTCTGGTCTGAAGTCGTTATTTCAGGGTTAGGGTCTATGGTAATTGCTCTTGTGCTGGAATCCACATTTTTCTGCTTAGGTTAGAACTTGTCCCAATGGAAAATCCCTACACATATTCATTATATTTTCAACCAAGCAAATCTCATTAAAATCATTAACTTTCAATGTGAATCAGCCCCTTAGGTTGAAATGAAATACGGTGTATTCGTCGTTTTGCAGGAATTTGAAGAATATTTGTCTAAGAAGGAAAAAGCTTCTTGACACGTTAATATACCCCACAGAATAATAAAATGTATAATGGTGAGGAATACGGTCCGGCTACACAGAGTTAAATGTATATCATCTGAGGTTCCGGGTTGCTTAGCAACAACACAGAAAATGGATTATAACGATTAATCATTAGTCAGGGGTTCAGGAACGAACAATAAAACATTCGCAGCCGCAGTCCTTTCATTTACTTCAAAATACAGCAACTTCCAAACTTAGTCAAATCCATCCCTGAGCCGCCTGAGAAATCACATTCTGTCTTTGCTCACATTATCTGAGTGGAGAGGGCGGTTTTGCCGTGTGGACGGGATCCAGCATTTACAGTAAATGGACACTGACAAACATGAAATGGCCGATGCAAATAGGAAACTATGCAATATGTAAGAAAAGAGCATAAAGAGCAATTCCCTAATGTTTCCATTGTATGATAGCAGAGTTCATAGAAATCCAAAGCAATGTACTGGTATGGGCCCAGTGAAAACATCAATACTTCCCTAATTTACAGCTCCCATCTGCCCTCCCTAATAGTGAGTCAGAGACAGTCCTCATAGAGATTGCCCCCACACACAGCACCCTCATAGAGACTGCCCCCCACACGCAGAGCCCTCAGACTGCCCCCCACACGCAGCACCCTCACAGAGACTGTCCCCCACACACAGCGCCCTCAGAGACTGCCCCCAACACACAACTCCCTCACAGAAACTGACCCCAACACACAGCACCCTCACAGAACTTCCCCACACACTACGCCCTCAGAGACTGTCCCCCACGCACAGCGCCCTCACAGAGACAGCCCCCCACGCACAGCGCCTTCACAGAGACAGCCCCCCATGCATAGCGCCCTCACAGAGACTGTCCCCACACACAAAACCCTCACAGAGACTGCCCCAAACACACAACATCCTCACAGAGAATGCCCCCACACACAGTGCCCTCACAAAGCTTCCCCACACACGCAGCGCTCTCACAGAGACCGCCCCTGCACACAACACCCTCACAGAGACTGCCTCCCACACATAATGCCCTCAGACTGGCCACACGCACAACACCCTCACAGAGATTGCCCCCACACACTACGCCCTCACAGAACTTCCCCACACACACAGCGCCCTCACAGAGACTGCCCCCACACACTATGCCCTCACAGAACTTCCCCACACACAGCGCCCTCACAGAGACTGCCCCACACACACAGCACCCTCACAGAGACTGCCCCCCCCCACACACAGCACCCTCACAGACTGCCCCCACACACAATGCCTTCACAGAGATTGCCACCACACACTATGCCCTCACAAAACTTCCCCAAACACACATCGCCCTCATGGAGACTGCTCCACACACACAGCACCCTCACAGAGACTGCCCCCAACCCACAACACCCTCACAGAGATTGCCCCCACACACAGTGCCCTCACAAAGCTTCCCCACACACGCATCGCTCTCACAGAGACCGCCACTGCACACAACACCCTCACAGAGACTGCCTCCCACACATAATGCCCTCAGACTGGCCACACGCACAACGCCCTCACAGAGATTGCCCCCACACACTATGCCCTCACAAAACTTCCCCAAACACACATCGCCCTCATGGAGACTGCTCCACACACACAGCACCCTCACAGAGACTGCCCCCAACCCACAACACCCTCACAGAGACTGCCCCCAACCCATAACACCCTCACAGAGATTGCCCCCACACACAGCACCCTCAGAGACTGCCTCCCATACACAACACCCTCATAGAGACTGCCCCCCACACATAACACCCTCAGAGACTGCAGCCCACAGCCCCCCACAAAGACTGTCCCACACACAACACCCTCACAGAGACTGCCCCCACACACACAGCCCTCAAAGATCCTGCCCCTACATGCAGTGCTTTCAAGGAGACTGCCCCATACATTGTTAGTGACTCCCTCACACAGGAACATAGTCCGATATTAATCCCATACAATGGGCAATGGCCATACTGACCACCCCTAGCTAAAGACTGACTTTGTGCACAGTTCTCAAGACAGAAATTGCCCCATATTTAGTACCCCAGACATGGCCAGAGGCTGACCACAAAAACAATACTCCATTCAGAGATTGTTACAATACCCAGCACAGAATATCCAGAGACTGGCAAGAGTGCAGTGTATGGGGCAATTTCTGTCTGAAGAACTGTGTGCGGAGGCAGTCTCTGGGTGGACTCCTGAGCACTGGAGCAGAGGCCGACTCCGCACACCGTTCTCCACCCAGAAACTACCCGATACACAGAGATCAACCACCTGCCCCTCCCCAGTATACTTTGCTGATTTTCTGCTGGGACGGAGTGGCCGTGTTTTCCTCTAATCTATTACAGCCTGTAATTTTCCCACTACAGTTCGGGTTACTCCATTATATGTCGAGTTAAACAAAATGATGTGGATGTTTAATAATTAATCATGTTTCCTAAGAGACTGTTTTCTGCTACAGCCCAAGCAATGCAAAAAAAAAGAAAAATCACACAGCATCTCTTATGTACAAGTGCTTCTCACTAAATTACAATATCATTGTAAGGTATAATCATCAACATTAACAGAAACACGTGAAATAGATCACTCTGTTTGTAATGGCTCTATATAATATATGAGTTTCACTTTTTTGTATTGAAGAACTGAAATAAATTCACTTTTTGATGATTTTCTAATTTTGTGAGAAGCACTTGTATTTTAAAATCATTTTTCATTTTATGTGATACTCTAGTTACTATCAAAGCTTCATTTAAGCAAACATTGTAGTCAAGGGTGCGGAGTCCGGGATTGCTGGATGATAGGAAGCCCTACTAGTAATTAGAGTTGAGTGAATTTGTTCGGATTTGGTCGCCGAATCTAATTTGCCATATTCGAACCCTATTCGTGCCGAATGTATGTTTGATGATCGGTTCCGAACATATTCATTAATTTCTACTCACATTGACTCTAATGATGTTTGGCTGTGTCGACGAATATTGCAAAAAACTATTTGATGCCGATCGTATTCGGAACTGAATCCAAAGAAATTTGCTCAACTCTACTAGTAATAACCTGGGAGCTGTCCAATGCTGATTCGGTGCTGAAAGGGAGAAATTAGCAGGAGTTTCAGCCTAGTTAGGTTTGTGTCTTTCATCACTGCCTGTATGCTGCTATACAGTGTTGAGGTTTATGAGCAATGCAAGAATTAATGACGTTTGGACGGACTGACCCTTGACCCCGATATGCTCCTTGTCACGGCAAATGTAGAGGCCCTTTATACCTCCATCCGCCATGACGATGGGATGCAGGCGTCTGCCTTTTTCTTGGAATCTAGCAACATTGATGCTGAGACTAGCGGCCTGGTGTTGAGGCTCTTGCGCTTCGTACTCACACACTATTTTTTTACGTTTACGGACGGGTACTATCTTCAGAGTCGCGGTACAGCTATGGGGGCGGAGTGTGCGCCCTCTTATGCTAACATCTTTTTGGGCCACTGGGAGAGGAGCATATTTCAAGGGGGCATGCACTCTGCCCTTCAAATTCTGAGATGGTACCGGTATATAGATAATATTTTGTTTATTTGGCAGTGCCCGATTTAAGAACTCCATACGTTTATGCAGGATCTGAACCGCAGCAGCCTCAACATCAGGCTCACATACAGGTACGGACTGGGGCTGAAATTCAGTACTGGCATTTGAAATCAAACAGGACCATGCGGTCCCCGTCCCCAACAAGCACCAAATGTGGATATATTACTAATATTACCCTGGATGGAGGAAAGCAAGATTTACTACAAGACCAATATTTCTAATGATACCTGTGGCATGCTGGGGTAAGGGATGTAGTCAGTGAATTTGTGCTCCGTCACAACTCTTAACAGTATGGGTGTCTTGAGTACACCCGATTCTGCTAACAATGTAGCAGACAAGGCAGCCCACAACCAGACAGGCCCTTCTGGCATTTGCCAGATGGCCAGTCCGGCCCTGCTCACATATAATTTCCACTCTCAAGCTATTTCTTTTCTCAACATCAGCTTGCTGGGTCAGGAAGATGGAGCCATTCATATCAATGTGTTCCGTAAGGAAACATCGGTGAATGCACTTCTCCATGCTTCCTCTTTTCATGCGTGTTCGACTATTGGGGCCATACCAATTTGCCAGTTTTTACGCATTGGAAGGATGTGCACATCTGAAGAATCTTTTGAAAGGCAGTCTGTGGACCTTGGGGAGAGATTCTTGGTACGAGGTTATAGCAAAAGATCTATTAAAAGGGGTTATACACATGCCAGGAATTCTATTAGACGTGACCCACTTATAGGGAAGAAAGAAATAAAACAACAGGAGGAATCAAAAGTTAGGTATATCACAACCTTTAATCATCAATGGGAGACTATACGTAAAACTATGAGTAGACATTGGCCAGTTCTTAAAACTGAACCCACTCTTGCAAGATACCTCTCTGATTCACCCCTCATGACTGCAAGAAGAGGGAAAAACTTGAGGGACATTTTGGTGAGGAGCCACTATGTGGCAAAAGAACCCAACTTATTTGGGACTGGTAAGGGGAAATGGGGATTCTATCCTTGTGGTGACTGTATGACATGCCGGAATTATGTGCGGGCAACGTCTTTCACCTCTATTGATGGCCAAAGGGAATTTGAGATCACTGAATACATTTCATGTAGCGCTACATATGTCATCTATATGGCAAAGTGCCCATGTAATAAATACTATATTGGTTTCACATCACGTGAATTATGTGTTCATACACGCGAACATGTTTGAGATTTTATGGCCGCAAGTGAGGTGAATGATGTTGCCTCACTAAAGGCTGTTCCTCACCATTTTAAGTCACATCACAGATGTAACCCTAAAGATTTTAAGGTGCATGGTATTGATCGGGTTAGGTGCAGTATTAGGGGCGGCGACCTGAAACGCACCTTGGCACAACTTGAGTGCCGGTGGATAACCATGGTGGATACCATGACCCCTGCTGGTCTAAACGAGCAACTTAGCTTTTCCTCTTTTCCATAGGTTAATGGTGTTTGTCTCATCATCGCACTACATTCGTTATCTCATCCCCTGGTCCTTGAAAAATTGGACTCTGATGTTTTATCTTGGAGAAGAGCCAATCCTAATCTGATGTTTGAATCAATCATCCTTTTGAATCGGATTTTGAAGCCTGCGGTTTAACATCTGTAATGTTTGCATATTTGTATTGATATATTAAGGTTACCATTAATTGATATTTATGTAATTTATTATTATATATACACTGTTTCTGTGACATGTAAGGCTCTGTAATGATTTTGGGGCCCTTACGGGTGTGAGAGGTTTGGGTTTCAATTCTCTCCACCTTTTTGTATTATACACACATCTCCTTTTATGTCATTTGAGGGGTGTATAATATGTATTAGTTTTTAGTATTTTACTATGGGAGCTTATGACCACCTTTTATCAGGCTTTACCTTCCCTTCTGTTTGCCCACGTCCATCATGGTTTCCTTAGCATATGCCCGCTGTTGTCAGCCCGGGGAGGCATCTCCCTGGCTTCCGTAGTAAAGTGGCCGGTTTGTGACGTCATGAGGGATTTCCCTCTGACCCGCCGCGTCACGTGAGAGGCTGAGGGAGTGGCGTTCATCACGGCCCAGGACTCAGCGCGCATGCGCCGCTAATGGCGCTTTTCATGTCCGACACCTGGGATACACACTTAAAGGATCCAGGGGTGACACATAGAGCTAAAGCCCCCCCGAAGAATCCCACGGAAATGCGCGTCGGGGCTGCTGAGACACACACTGACAGGCCACATGGGTAAGCAGGAGGTTGTTTGATAATTTGTCTTTGGCCCCTGGGGTAGTGATACCTGGCTAGTGAGTTCACTAGGAGCGGTGTATGCTCTTCCTGACTTAGTCCTCTACCCTTGGACATTCACTGTGATTTTTGCACTATGCGCTTCGTATGCCTCTGCATCCTATTCATAGGGTACATAACCCACTTATTATAGCCTGCCCAGCCTGCATGGTATCAGTGATTTTGTTGTCCACGTGTAGTTTCACACACAAGCCCTCTTTGAATGGCTGTTTTTAATATTTTTGTGTTATGTCATGTTATGTGTTGTATATTGCTCAATAAATTACCTTTATATTTTCACATTTGGACGTGTACTCTGTGGTTCTATGTAGGAATTTTATGTATTGGAGTGTCCGTGATCGCATTGATCTAGTCCTTGTAAAAAGGCATTGGTATGAACATGTATCAGTGGTTTCTGTTCTCAAGAATTAATGTGTAGTAGATTAGGTTGCCTGAGAGACAATATCTTCTGCCGCTGCTGCAGCCTAACACTCAGTATATCATATATCTCACCACGGCTGCTACAGTCATCAGAGATCTAGTAGATCAGAATAATAACGGTATTTATCCACTCTCCGGTCATCTGCAGTCGATCACTCTTCATCTTCTCTTACTTATAAGTTGTCATTATAGATGGATAGATAAACGCCAAACTCCGGAACGGGAGCCATGAGCCTGGAGGATGATGATGGGAGGTGGAGAGACTGTCAGTGCACAATGTTGCTCCAAAATATTAAAACACCAATTTTGTAATCGAGGCCTCGCAGTCACACGCAGGCTGCATTGTGGTCTATAATGGTATTCATTCACAGAGCCACCAGGTTTGGATTTCCTGCAACTTTTGCATTGTGATAAGCCGTGGGACACCGCACAGCCGCTGACATTCATTGGATGCAATGTTACACTGTGACAATGAGATCTTCCTGTCGCATGACGTGTCAACTTGTTAAACAAGCATTACAGGCAGTAACATAAGAATTTAAAGGGGTGCTCCAATATAAAGTCAGCTGCACTTGTAATCAAAATTATTCAACCCCCACTGCATTTACATTGAATAGGAAAATGTACAATCTTTCTACCATAAACCAGTAGAACAAAAACAATGTAAATAGCCTAACACAATGAATATTATACAGCGGTGTTCAAAATAATAGCCGTGTGTTCAGAAACATGAGTTATCACACAACCTTTCTCCTAGTTCTTATTTCCACCATTGAGAACATTGCACTCTGTTATGTAGATAATTTTTAACTACGGTACTTTACAGAAAATAACAAAAAAATAAACATTGGGCTGTTCTAATAAATAGCAGTGTCTGCATTTGTCATTACAAACTCACAATGTGTATTTTTTGTGGATTTATCATTCCTGTGAATCACCAACCTAATATTTATTACCCACAGTTTTTTTTTTAGAACGGCTTCACATCTATGTTGCACAGTGTCACCAACTTCTGTCCCGTGTCACCTATATTCCAGCCCACGATGGTCACACTACATCCCACAATTTTCTTGCATTTGTTGGTTTTGCCTCAGAAACGGCATTTTTAATGTTACCCCCAAAAGTGTCCTATTGGATTAAGGTGCGGAGATCGGGCTGGCCACTGCATAACCTCAATTTTGTAGGACTGGAACCAAGATTTTGCTGGTTTACTTGTGTGTTTAGGGTCGTTGTCTTGGTGAAACCCCCATTTCATATCCTCTTTCCTCTTCAGTGTAAGGCAACATGACCTCTTCAAGTATTTTAATATATGCAAACTGGTCCATGATCTCTGATATGCGGTAAATAGGTCCGGCACCATAGTAAGAGAAACATGCCCATATCATGATGCTTGCACCACCATGCTTCACTGTCTTCAGAGTGTATTGTGGCTGCAGAGTTTGGGGGTCTTCTGACGAACTGTCTGCGACCCATGGACCCAAAAAGAACAATTTTACTTTCATCAGTCCACAAAATGTTTCTCCATTTCTCTTTAGGCCAGTTGATGTGTTCTTTGGCACATTGTATTCCCTTCAGTACATGTGGTTTTAGCAGTGGGACTTTGCGGGGACTTCTTGGTAAGAGATTAGCGTCACCCAGGGTCTTCTACCTGTCCCAGTCCTCACAGGTAACGTGAGCCTGTGATCATCCTGGAGCTGATCGTTGGCGGAGCCTTTGTCATTCTGGCTATTCTTCCATCCATTCGAATGGTAGTCTTCCATTTTCTTCCACGTCTCTCTGGTTTGGCTTTCCGTTATAAAGCATTGAGATCATTTTAGCTGAACAGCTGATCATTGTCTGCACTTTAAGTTTTACACTCTCCAACAAACTTTTTAATCAAAGTCCGCTGTTAGACTTTTATGTTTGGGGTCATCTGAAGGCAATTGTCTATGCTGTGAAGATACGAGATGTGCAGCATGTGAAACAACGGATACTGGAAGCCTGTGCTAGCATTTCTTCTGCGGTGTGGCTATCAGTGTGTCAGAGTGGGAGAAGAGGGTTGCATTGACAATCCAACACAATGGGCAGCACTTTGAACACATTTTATAAGTGGTCATAAACTTGTAAATAACTCATGAAAGAATAAAGTTACGTTAAAACCAAGCACACCATTGTTTTTCTTGTGAAATTCTCAATAAGTTTGATGTGTCACATATCCCTCTTCCCATTAAAAAAAATAAAGTTGGATCCAAAATGACCGACTTTAAAATGGCCGCCATGGTCACCACCCATCTTGAAAAGTTTCCCCCCTCCCATATACTAATGTGCCACAAACAGGAAGTTGATATCACCAACCATTCCCATTTTATTTAGGTGTATCCATATACAGTAAATGGCCGCTCTGTAGTTTTAACTAATATGGAACGTACTTTTCTTGTGCTGTTGAGTCAGTGAAGGTTCGCGTCTTGGAGTTCATCATTTAGTACTGTGCAAACTGAAACCTCACTACCTGCTGCCATCTAATCTTGCTGCAGGTGTTTTACAGGGACTCGAGGGTTTTTGACTACCTGCCTTTTGAGGAATCTGATGACGGTTAATGACCGCTTCTTCTTTCTGCCACGTTCTGGCAGTGTCGCCTGTGCTCCTATGTGATCTCTGCTGTATCTGAACAAATATTCAATTCCTTTGTATGGTTTTGTACCCTTTCTCTTGTTTGTGCATTGCAAGGCAATGATCTCTTCTCTTTAATGGAATCTGTCATTGGTTTTTGCCACCTAATTTGAGAGCAGCATTATTAAGGGACAGAGACCCTGTTTCCAGCGATTTGTCTCTTACTGTGCAGTTTGGGTCAGTTTTGATAAAATTACTGTTTTATAAACTGAAGATAATCTTTAGAGGACGAGTAAAGCTGTACTCAGAAAGCTACCAATCAGTGGTGTTGGCGGGTTGTAGGGTTGTACAAAGCTCAGCATACAGAGTACTGCTAGATCTGCCGCATAGAAATTAAATTTTAGCAACACTACGACAACAATCAGGGTCTCTGTCACTACATCATGCTGGTCTCACATGGGGTAGAAAAAAAACTGGTAACAGGTTGCCTTAAATTTTTTGGACCTTTTGTCTTCACAACCCAAGAATATTAGCAAGTTATCATAGCAAATGGGGTTCTACTAAGTGCGGAATACACACTTTAGGCAAACTATCATATCCAAGCAGTCGTCTACTGTGAGAAGGACGGCAAGGTAACACAAAGAGAGAAATGCAAGAGGGAGGCCAGTATAAGCAACCCTATGATATACAGCGTACTGGAGAACTTGTAGATCATTCAGGGGCTTCTGTTCAGGGTCAGTAGTTATAAAGGGCGACTCTTGCTCTGCATCACCTGTTCTGTATTACACAGACAACCCATGCATGTGATTGCTGTGTAATGCTTTATTCTCCCTGTGGGGGCGCTGCAGGGAAACGGAACACTTATTACCAGGTTTCCACAAAGATTATGGTTAATCAATGGGGTGGCAGTAAGGAGGGCACATTGTGGTCAGCTTATTTTGAAGGCAGCCTTCTAACAAGTAAGAACAGTACAAATTGGAGAGGCCTGATTGATGAGAAGCATAACAATGACGGGAAGAGGAACATCCGACCTGTCCATGCCAAGTAGGAGCTGACAGATGAGGCCTACCTAAGCTTAAAGGGTCCCAAATCCATACATGTTTGTACATATTTTGCTGAAATGAATCATAGCAGTAAATTAAGATTTGCGAAATGATTACAATTGTCAGATGTGGTATGTAAAGGCAACATTCGCTCAGCTAAATAGGGGTCTGTGTTATGAACTGGTGGTTTAGGAGCAACATGGGACGAGCTCTGGAGGAGGTGGTACCTGAACTAACCGCAGTTCCTGAGCTTATCACAACACTAGAAGTAGCCGTGGGATGTTCCTGTCACTCCCTAGACACCTCGTCACAGCCGGAGGACTAACTACCCCTAAAGATGGAAACAGGAAAGCTATCTTGCCTCAGAGAAAATCCCCAAAGGAGGCAGCCCCCCACAAATATTGACTGTGAGTGGAGAGGGAAATGACATACGCAGAATGAAATCAGAATGTAGCAAAGGAGGCCAGTCTAGCTAGATAGATAGAACAGGACAGAATACTGTGCGGTCAGTATAAAAAAACTAGAAAAATCCACCACAGAGTTTACAAAAATCTCCACCCCTGACTAAAGGTGTGGAGGGTAAATCTGCTTCCCAGAGCTTCCAGCTTAACTGAATAAATCCATATTGACAAGCTGGACAAGAAAAAACATAGAAAGAGCTGAACGATTAAGTCCACAATATGTGGACAGCAAAAGAACAAGCAAGGACTTATCTTTGCTGAACTGGTCAGAATATCAGGGAAATCCAAGCAGAGATGTGAATCCAATCAGGAACCATTGACAACTGGCCCAGGCTGAAGGATAGAGCCAGGATAAATAGCCGAGCCAGAAAGACGATCAGTGGAAGCAGCTGCTGACTGCTAAATCCAAGGAGCAGTAGTTCCACTCAAAACCACCGGAGGGAGCCCAAGAGCAGAACTCACAACAGTACCCCCCCTTGAGGAGGGGTCACCGAACCCTCACCAGAGCCCCCAGGCCGATCAGGGCGAGCCAAGTGAAAGGCACGAACCAAATCGGCGGCATGGACATCGGAGGCAACAACCCAAGAATTATCCTCCTGGCCATAACTCTTCCACTTAACAAAATACTGAACCCTCCGCCTCGAAAAACGAGAATCCAAAATTTTCTCCACCACATATTCCAACTCCCCCTCAACCAACACCGGGGCAGGAGGATCAACCGAGGGAACAACGGGCACCACATATCTCCGCAACAAAGATCTATGGAAAACATTATGGATGGCAAAAGAGGCTGGAAGGGCCAAATGAAAAGACACCGGAGTGATAATCTCAGAAATCTTATAAGGACCAATAAACCGAGGCTTGAACTTAGGGGAAGAAACCTTCATAGGAACATGACGAGAAGATAACCAGACTAAATCCCCCACCCGAAGCCGGGGACCAACACACTGACGGCGGTTAGCAAAACGTTGAGCCTTTTCCTGAGACATTGTCAAATTGTCTACCACATGAGTCCAAATCTGCTGTAACCTGACCACCACAGAATCCACACCAGGACAATCAGAAGGCTCAACCTGCCCCGAAGAAAAACGAGGATGAAAACCAAAATTACAAAAGAAAGGCGAAACCAAAGTAGCCGAACTAGCCCGATTATTAAGGGCAAACTCGGCCAACGGCAAGAAAGCCACCCAATCATCCTGATCAGCAGACATAAAGCATCTCAAATAGGTTTCCAAGGTCTGATTAGTTCGCTCAGTTTAGCCATTTGTCTGAGGATGGAACGCCGAAGAAAAAGACAAATCAATGCCCATCCTAGCACAAAAGGCCCGCCAAAACCTAGAAACAAACTGGGAACCTCTGTCAGACACAATATTCTCCGGAATGCCATGCAAACGAACCACATGCTGAAAAAACAATGGAACCAAATCAGAGGAGGAAGGCAATTTAGGCAAAGGTACCAAATGGACCATTTTAGAGAACCGGTCACAAACCACCCAGATAACAGACATCTTCTGGGAAACAGGAAGATCCGAAATAAAATCCATGGAAATATGCGTCCAGGGCCTCTCAGGGACCGGCAAAGGCAAAAGCAACCCACTAGCGCGGGAACAGCAAGGCTTGGCCTGGGCACAAGTCCCACAGGACTACACAAAAGAACGCACATCCCGCGACAAGGAAGGCCACCAAAAGGACCTGGCAACCAAATCTCTGGTACCAAAAATCCCAGGATGACCAGCCAACACTGAAGAATGAACCTCAGAAATTACCTTACTAGTCCATCTATCAGGAACAAACAGCTTCCCCACTGGAGAGCGGTCAGGTTTATCAGCCTGAAATCCTTGAAGCACCCGCCGCAAATCAGGGGAGATGGCAGAAAGAATCACCCCTTCCTTAAGAATGCCAACCGGCTCAAGGACTCCAGGAGAATCAGGTAAAAAACTCCTAGAGAGGGCATCAGCCTTAACATTCTTAGATCCCGGAAGATACGAGACCACAAAATCAAAACGGGAGAAAAACAGGGACCATCGAGCCTGTCTAGGGTTCAGCCGCTTGGCCGACTTGAGGTAAATCAGATTCTTATGATCGGTCAAGACCACAACGCGGTGCTTGGCTCCCTCAAGCCAATGTCGCCACTCCTCAAATGCCCACTTCATAGCCAACAACTCCCAATTGCCAACGTCATAATTGCGCTCCGCAGGCGAAAACTTTCTGGAAAAAAAGGCACACGGTTTCATCAAAGAACCATCAGAATTCCTCTGAGACAAAACGGCCCCTGCCCCAATCTCAGAAGCGTCAACCTCAACCTGAAAAGGAAGAAAAACATCCGGCTGACGCAACACAGGGGCAGAAGTAAATCGGCGTTTAAGCTCCTGAAAGGCCTCAACCGCCGCAGAGGACCAATTCGTCACATCAGCGCCTTTCTTCGTCAAATCGGTCAGGGGCTTAACCACACTGGAAAAGTTGGCAATGAAACGGCGATAAAAATTAGCAAAGCCCAAAAAATTCTGAAGGCTCTTCACCGATGTGGGTTGAATCCAGTCATGAATGGCTTGGACCTTAACAGGATCCATTTCTATAGACGAGGGAGAAAAAATAAAACCCAAAAAAGAGACCTTCTGAACTCCAAATAGGCATTTAGACCCCTTCACAAATAAAGCATTATCACGAAGGATCTGGAATACCATCCTGACCTGCTTCACATGAGACTCCCAATCATCGGAAAAAATCAAAATATCATCCAAATACACAATCATGAATTTATCAAGATAATTGCGGAAAATATCATGCATGAAGGACTGAAATACAGAAGGAGCATTAGAAAGCCCGAAAGGCATCACAAGGTATTCAAAATGGCCTTCGGGTGTATTAAATGCAGTTTTCCATTCGTCACCCTGTTTAATACGAACAAGATTATATGCCCCTCGAAGGTCAATCTTAGTAAACCAACTAGCCCCCTTAATCCGAGCAAACAAATCAGAAATCAAAGGTAAAGGGTATTGGAATTTGTCCGTGATCTTATAAAGAAGGCGATAATCAATACAGGGTCTCAAGGAGCCATCCTTCTTGGCAACAAAAAAGAATCCCACTCGCAATGGTGACGAAGACGGCTGAATATGCCCCTTTTCCAAAGACTCCTTGACATAACTCCGCATGGCGGTATGCTCTGGCACAGACAGATTGAAAAGACGGCCCTTAAGGAACTTACAGCCAGGAATCAAGTTAATAGCACAATCACAGTCCCTATGTGGAGGAAGGGAACTGGACTTGGGCTCATCAAATACATCCTGGAAATCCGACAAAAACTCAGGGACTTCAGAAGAGGGGGAAGAGGAAATTGACATCAAAGGAACGTCACAATGTACCCCTTGACAACCCCAACTAGTCACAGACATAGATTTCCAATCCAGCACCGGATTATGTTCCTGTAACCATGGAAAACCCAGTACAACAACATCATGCAAGTTATGCAACACCAGAAAACGGCAATCTTCCTGATGTGCTGGAGCCATGCACATGGTCAGCTGAGTCCAATACTGAGGTTTATTCTTGGCCAACGGTGTAGCATCAATGCCCCTCAAAGGAATAGGGCTCTGCAAAGGCTGCAAGGAAAAACCACAGCGCCTGGCGAATTCCAAGTCCATTAAGTTCAGGGCAGCGCCTGAATCCACAAATGCCATGCCAGAAAAGGACGATAATGAGCAAATCAGGGTCACAGATAAGGGAAATTTAGGCTGTACAGTACTGATGGTAACAGACCTAGCGACCCTCTTAGTACGCTTAGGGCAATCAGAAATAACATGAGCAGAATCACCACAGTAAAAACACAGCTTATTCTGATGTCTGAATCCCTGCCGTTCTGCTCTAGTCAAAATCCTATCACATTGCATAGGCTCAGGACTCCGCTCAGACGACACTGCCATATGGTGCACCACTTTGCGCTCGCGCAGGCGTCGATCAATCTGAATGGCTAGAGACATAGATTCGCTCAAACCAGCGGGTGTGGGGAACCCCTCCATAATAATCTTTAAGGGCTTCAGAAAGACCCTTTCTGAAAATTGCTGCCAGAGCATCCTCATTCCATTTAGTGAGCACAGACCATTTTTTAAATTTCTGGCAGTATAATTCTGCCGCTTCCTGACCCTGACATAGGGCCAACAAGGTTTTTTCTGCATGATCCACAGAATTAGGTTCGTCATACAATAATCCGAGCGCTTGAAAAAATGCGTCTACATTAAGCAATGCCGGATTCCCTGATTCAAGGGAGAATGCCCAGTCCTGAGGGTCACCACACAGCAGAGAGATGACAATCTTAACCTGCTGAATGGGATCACCAGAGGAACGGGGTTTCAAAGCAAAAAACAATTTGCAGTTATTTTTAAAGTTCAAAAACGTAGATCTGTCCCCAAAAAATAAATCAGGAGTAGGAATTTTAGGCTCTAAAGCCGGAGTCTGGACAACATAATCTTGGATACTCTGTACTCTTGCAGCAAGTTGATCCACACGAGAAAACAAACCCTGAACATCCATGCCAGCGCCAAAATCCTGAACCACCCAGAGATTAAGAGGAAAAAAAAAAAAGACAAAACAGACTGCAAAAAAAAAATGGCTCAGAACTTTTTTTTTCCTTTTTTTGAGATGCATTTAATTCATTTTTGGCCAGTTGTACTGTTATGAACTGGTGGTTTAGGAGCAACATGGGACGAGCTCTGGAGGAGATGGTACCTGTACTAACCGCAGTTCCTGAGCTTATCACAACACTAGAAGTAGCCGTGGGATGTTCCTGTCACTCCCTAGACACCTCGTCACAGCCGGAGGACTAACTACCCCTAAAGATGGAAACAGGAAACCTATCTTGCCTCAGAGAAAATCCCCAAAGGAAAGGCAGCCCCCCACAAATATTGACTGTGAGTGGAGAGGGAAATGACATACGCAGAATGAAATCAGAATGTAGCAAAGGAGGCCAGTCTAGCTAGATAGATAGAACAGGACAGAATACTGTGCGGTCAGTATAAAAAAACTAGAAAAATCCACCACAGAGTTTACAAAAATCTCCACCCCTGACTAAAGGTGTGGAGGGTAAATCTGCTTCCCAGAGCTTCCAGCTTAACTGAATAAATCCATATTGACAAGCTGGACAAGAAAAAACATAGAAAGAGCTGAACGATTAAGTCCACAATATGTGGACAGCAAAAGAACAAGCAAGGACTTATCTTTGCTGAACTGGTCAGAATATCAGGGAAATCCAAGCAGAGATGTGAATCCAACCAGGAACCATTGACAACTGGCCCAGGCTGAAGGATAGAGCCAGGATAAATAGCCGAGCCAGAAAGACGATCAGTGGAAGCAGCTGCTGACTGCTAAATCCAAGGAGCAGCAGTTCCACTCAAAACCACTGGAGGGAGCCCAAGAGCAGAACTCACAAAAGTGCCACTTACAACCACCGGAGGGAGCCCAAGAGCGGAATTCACAACAGGTCTGCACCTTTAAGAGAACACTATGGAAACAACTTTATACAATGTGTACTGTTAAATGTGGGAACATCTAAGTCATAGAGGATCACCATTCACCAGCGTCTATATAAGTGAGCTGTCAGCATGATATATAGCATGATAGTGTCACAGCAAGCAGGGTCAGCAGCACAGAGCTTGGCCCCACTGCAATGGGCCCCATAGCAGCCACCGTCCTGCCGTTATGGTAGATCTGTGTCTGACAATGACACCATGACGCTTAAAACGGAATGTTAATGTGGTGAAAACCTGAAATATCCACCGGCTACAGGCAGCAGAATCCAGAGGATTATTATACACGGGGAAAGACACAAAACTCATTATGAAGTGCTCTGACAATTGCCAGGAAGGTTTCCGCTTACTGAATTTACATTCTACTCTCAATCTGCACAGCTGAACCAATGGAGGTGTGAAAGGGAACCTGTCAGCACAATTTTACATATATACAAATACCACTGATGCATATCAATGCAAACCTATCATAGGGATACTGTTGTGAATTTGGATTCTGGGCTCCCCCGGTGGCCGCTTGTGGAATTGGACTTGTCATCCTCTTTCCTGTTTCACCTGTTTCCATCAGTAGTGGGTGTCGCTATTTAAGCTCATTTCTCTGGTGGTTTCTTGCCGGTCAACAATGTTATCTGATGCCTCTCAGTGCTTGTTCCTGCTTCTGACAACTACTAGATAAGTTGGACTTTTGTCCATGTTTCGTTTTGCCTATTTGTTCCAGTTCACAGCTGAAGTTTTGTTACTGTGTCTGGAAAGCTCTCGTTGATCAGGGATTGCTACTCTGGTGTTATGAGTTAATGCCAGAGTTTAAGGTAATCTCTGGATGGTGTTTTGTTAGTGTTTTTCTGCTGACCATGAAAGTATACTATCTGTCTTCTGCTATCTAGTAAGCGGACCTCAAATTTGCTAAGACTATTTTCCTGCTGCGTTTGTTGTTTCATCTGAACTCACCGTCATTATATGTGGGGGGCTACTGTCTTCTTTGGAATATTTCTCTAGAGGTGAGCCAGGTCTTATATTTCCCTCTGCTAGCTATTTAGGTCTTAGGCCAGAGCTGGGCATCTAGCAATAAATAGGAAATGCTACCTGGCTATTTCTAGTTGCGCGGCAGGCTTAGTTCATGGTCAGTATAGTTCCATCTTCCGAGAGCTTGTCCCTCTATAGGCTTGCTATGATCTCTGCCTGCAGAGATCATGACAGTTTGACCGGCCAATAAAGTGTTAAAGACCCAGGTTGAGAAAGGAGAGTTATAAGAAGTCTGCTGGAATTTTTTTTTTTTTTCCCTCCAGTTTGCCTTGCTGCAGTCTTTTTTTTCTCTCTCCTCCTAATCTCTGTATGGCTCTGTGTGCACCTGACAATAATGGATCTTCAGAGTGTAACTGCGGGTTTGAATAATCTCATCACGAAAGTACAAAATTTACAAGATTTTGTGGTACATGCTCCAGTATCTGAGCCGAGAATTCCTTTGCCGGAGTTCTTCACAGGGAATAGAGCTAGCTTCCAGAATTTCCGAAATAATTGTAAGCTTTATTTGTCCCTGAAGTCTCGTTCAGCTGGAGACCCTGCTCAGCAGGTTAGGATTGTGATTTCCTTGCTCAGGGGTGACCCTCAAGATTGGGCCTTCTCATTGCCAGCAGGGGATCCTGCGTTGCGCGATGTGGATGCGTTTTTTCTGGCCTTGGGCTTGCTTTATGAGGAACCTCATTTGGAACTTCAGGCAGAAAAAACTTTGATGGCACTATCTCAGGGGCAAGACGAAGCTGAGGTTTACTGCCAAAAATTCCGTAAATGGTCTGTGCTTACTCAGTGGAATGAGTGCGCCTTGGCGGCAACTTTCAGAGAAGGTCTCTCTGATGCCGTTAAGGATGTTATGGTGGGGTTCCCTGTGCCTGCAGGTCTGAATGAGTCCATGACAATGGCTATTCAGATTGATAGGCGTCTGCGGGAGCGCAAACCGGTGCACCATCTGGCGGTGTCTATGGAAAAGACGCCAGAAAGTATGCAGTGTGATAGAATTCTGTCCAGGAGCGAGCGACAGAATTTTAGACGGAAGAATGGATTGTGCTTCTATTGTGGGGATTCTACTCATGTTATATCAGCATGCTCTAGGCGTACAAAGAAGCTTGATAAGTCTGTTTCCATTGGCACCATTCAGTCTAAGTTTATTTTGTCTGTAACCCTGATTTGCTCTTTGTCATCCATTGCCACGGACGCCTATGTTGACTCTGGCGCCGCTCTGAGTCTTATGGATTGGTCCTTTGCCAATCGTTGTGGTTTTGATTTAGAGCCTTTGGAGACTCTTATTCCTCTGAAGGGGATTGACTCCACCCCATTGGCTAATAATAAACCACAATACTGGACACAAGTAACCATGCGTATCAATCCGGATCACCAGGAGATTATTCGTTTCCTGGTGCTGTATAATTTACATGACGATTTGGTACTGGGATTGCCATGGTTGCAGTCTCACAATCCAGTCTTGGACTGGAGAGCAATGTCTGTGTTGAGCTGGGGATGTAAGGGTATTCATGGGGACTTACCTTTGGTTTCTATTTCGTCGTCCATTCCCTCTGAAGTCCCTGAGTTCCTCTCAGATTATCAAGACGTCTTTGACGAACCCAAGCTTGGGTCGTTACCTCCGCACCGTGAGTGCGATTGTGCCATAGATTTGATACCGGGTTGCAAATATCCAAAGGGTCGTTTGTTTAATCTGTCCGTGCCGGAACATGCTGCTATGCGGGAATATATAAAGGAGTCTTTGGAAAAGGGACATATTCGTCCATCTTCTTCTCCCTTGGGAGCTGGGTTTTTCTTTGTCTCAAAAAAGGACGGCTCTTTGAGACCATGTATTGATTATCGGCTTCTGAATAAGATCACTGTTAAGTACCAATACCCATTGCCATTGCTTACTGATTTGTTTGCTCGTATAGAGGGTGCTAAGTGGTTCTCTAAAATTGATCTTCGTGGGGCGTATAATTTGGTGCGGATCAGGCAGGGGGATGACAAGTCCAATTCCACAAGCGGCCACCGGGGGAGCCCAGAATCCAAATTCACAACAGGATACACCCTATCATGGACGTCAACAAATGACGGGGTGCAAACTCCACTGCTAATTAACTCCTACAACAAACCACGGAGTAAAGATACGCCAAAAACTACTAGGTAAAAATAGTAACAGCTCTTTATTAGAAATATTATTTAACAGATGTATATAAAACTAGACATACAGGCAGGGCCGGACTGGGACTAAAATTCAGCCCTGGCATTTGAAGTTACACAGGCCCACTTGTCACACGGTGACTGTATAATACCTTTGTACACTTGTAGGCAGGGCCGGTTTTAGGCAAAGTGGGGCCCTAGGCAAAGTTTAAAATGGGGCCCCAAATGCTAACATATTGCACATCACACAGAAGCCTTTCTGTTGTATTTACGTGCGCTGAGTTCAGGCCGCTAAACGAGTTTGATCGACAATACTGAAGTTGTTCAACGCTTGTTTCCCGGCCTCTTTCCACCAGCTGAGGAATAATGATGAGACAGAACGATCACTAATAGATCACCATACAGTATCATGTTTTCAGCAGCACATCTACAGTTTACACTGGCAATGTGCTGCTGACAACAAGGCTTTTTGTTCCAGCAAAAACAATCCGAATATGCAGCATTTTACTTGTTTAGTAAAATACACCCCATAGTCCTCCATATATTATAATGTGCTCCATAGTCCTCCATATAGTATAATACACTCCCTATAGTCCTCCATATATTAAAATACACTGCTCAGTCCTCCACATAGTATAATACACTCCTCATAGTCCTCCATATAGCATAATACAATCCTCATAGTCCTCCATATAGCATAATACAATCCTCATAGTGCTCCATATAGTATAATGCACCGCCACAGTCATCCATGTAGTACAATTCACTTCCCATAGTATAATGCACCCCATAGTTCTTCATATAGTATAACGTATTCCCCATAGTCCTCGATACAGTATAATGCAGCCCACATATAGTATAATGCAGCCACCCCAGAGTATAATGCAGCCACCCCAGAGTATAATGCAGCCACCCCAGAGTATAATGCAGCCACCCCACAGAGTATAATGCAGCCACCCCAGAGTATGTAACCCCCATAGAATATAATACAGCCCACCTCCCCATAATATATAATGTAGCCCCCCATAGAATATAATGCAGCCCCCCATAGTATATAACGCAGCCTCCCCCATAGAATATAATATACCCCCACAATAGTATATAACACAGCCACATAGTACATAACATGGCCTCCCCCATAGAATATAATATACTCCCCATAGTATATAGCAAAGCCCGCATATTATATAGCACAAACCGCATAGTATACAGCACAGCCTGCATACTATAGCACAGCTCGCGTAGTAGATAACACAGCCCACACAGCAGTATTCAGCACAGACCACACAGTAGTATACAGCACAGACCACACAGTAGTATACAGCACAGCCCATGTAGAAGTATACAGCACAGTCCACACAGTAGTATACAGCACAGCCCACAGAGTAATATATACAGCACAGCCCACAAAGTAATATATACAGCACAGCCCACAAAGTAATATATACAGCACAGCCCACAGAGAACTATATACAGCACAGCCCACAGAGAACTATATACAGCACAGCTCACAGAGAACTATATAAAGCACAGCCCAGAGTACTATATACAGCACAGCCCAGAGTACTATATAAAGCACAGCCCAGAGAGTACTATATACAGCACAGCCCAGAGAGTACTATATACAGCACAGCCCAGAGAGTACTATATACAGCACAGCCCACAGAGTACTATATACAGCACAGCCCACAGAGTACTATATACAGCACAGCCCACAGAGTACTATACACAGCACAGCCCACAGAGTACTATATACAGCACAGCCCACAGAGTACTATATACAGCACAGCCCACAGAGTACTATATACAGCACAGCCCACAGAGTACTATATACAGCACAGCCCACAGAGAACTATATACAGCACACAGTAGTATACAGCACAGAGCACAGCCCACAGAGAACTATATACAGCCCACAGTAGTATACAGCACAGAGCACAGCCCACAGAGAACTATATACAGCTCACAGCAGTATACAGCACAGAGCACAGCCCACAGAGAGCTATATACAGCCCACAGCAGTATACAGCACAGAGCACAGCCCACAGAGAACTATATACAGCCCACAGCAGTATACAGCACAGAGCACAGCCCACAGAGAACTATATACAGCCCACAGCAGTATACAGCACAGAGCACAGCCCAGAGAACTATATACAGCCCACAGCAGTATACAGCACAGAGCACAGCCCACAGAGAACTATATACAGCCCACAGCAGTATACAGCACAGAGCACAGCCCACAGAGAACTATATACAGCCCACAGCAGTATACAGCACAGAGCACAGCCCACAGAGAACTATATACAGCCCACAGTAGTATACAGCACAGAGCACAGCCCACAGAGAACTATATATAGCACAGAGCACACAGTAGTATACAGCACAGAGCACAGCCCACAGAGAGCTATATACAGCCCACAGCAGTATACAGCACAGAGCACAGCCCACAGAGAACTATATACAGCCCACAGTAGTATACAGCACAGAGCACAGCCCACAGAGAACTATATGCAGCCCACAGCAGTATACAGCGCAGAGCACAGCCCACAGAGAACTATATACAGCCCACAGCAGTATACAGCACAGAGCACAGCCCACAGAGAACTATATACAGCCCACAGCAGTATACAGCGCAGAGCACAGCCCACAGAGAACTATATACAGCCCACAGCAGTATACAGCACAGAGCACAGCCCACAGAGAACTATATATAGCACAGAGCACACAGCAGTATACAGCACAGAGCACAGCCCACAGAGAACTATATACAGCCCACAGTAGTATACAGCACAGAGCACAGCCCACAGAGAACTATATACAGCCCACAGCAGTATACAGCACAGAGCACAGCCCACAGAGAACTATATACAGCCCACAGCAGTATACAGCACAGAGCACAGCCCACAGAGAGCTATATACAGCCCACATCTCTTCTCTTCCTCCCCTCACCTCCTCCGAGAATGGCCCCACAGTCCAGAAAAAAAAAAAACTCTCCTCACCTCTCCTCGTGCCCAGCGTTGCTTCCTGGTTCCTGCTCCTGTCTCAGCAGCTGCAGTCTGCCCGGGACACAGCAGGTGCGCGATGATATGACATCATCGCGCACCCGCAGTGTCAGAGGCAGAGCGGGGAATGATGGGAGAGGAGCGTCTGTAGACGCTCTCTCCTCCATCATTGCATTCAACTGTACCGGCGTCTATACGCCGGTATAGTTGAATGCGACGGCGGGGGCGGCGGATTGAGCGGCCCACCACTGGCACCGGCCCTTCTGGCATTTGCCAGAAGTGCCCTATGGCCAGTCCGGCCCTGCATACAGGGTACACAAATAGTTCATGTATGGCGGACAAAAACCACTGTAAATGGCACCAGGGGGACCCCCCGAGGAAGCCTAACGCGAAACGCGCGTCGGGGCCGCCGGACAATCACTGGCACTTACTTAATTGGGTAAGACAGGTTCAGTCTTTTTTGTTACTTTAAATTGACCATACTCTTCTGCCTATAGATATATATTGTGATGTATCAAGTATAGGTGGCATCCATCTGCACTATATATTACATTGGAATACTTTTTTTGTCACCTCTAACTGACCCCTGTGTCTGATATGCAGATATGTATGGTGATTTACCAGGTATAGGTGGTACTCATCAGCACTATGCACTTTAAGGATACATTATCAATTGATGACACTCACCTGTCCTGGTTAATTACCGGCTGTCTCCTGTCCCCCTGGTGCCATTTACAGTGGTTTTTGTCCGCTGTGGTTTGTTGTAGGAGACAATTTTACATATAGTAGCAGTTGCATATTTTATTGTTGCTTGTCCCGTAATAAAAATGATGAGAGATCTGATGTGTCAGTCAGCAAAAATTGAGTTGAAAAGCCATATGTAAATCAGGCTGCAAGTGCACTGGAGGCGTGTCACTGTATGTCTGCTTCTTGACACGCCCTCAGTGCACTACTAGTCTGATGTATGACTGATACAGTAGAGAATTTTTATTGGAGGATAAGTAACTATACAGCCATCCACTACTTCCATATGTACCGACAAGCTCCTTTTACCACCTCCATTAAAGGGAACCTGACAGCTGATACATGTACCCGTACCGCAGGCAGCACATATCAGGCTTTGGCTGAATGATTGCGGCCAGGTATAGTAGTGAAAATAAGTATTTGTTACAATGACAATTTTGCAAGTTTTCCCACCTTCAGAATGGAAAGGTCTGTTATGTTATCGTAGGTACACTTCACCTGTGAGAGACAGAATCATGAAAAAAAAAATCCAGAAAATCACATTGTATGATTTTTACATAACTGATTAGCATTTATTGCATTAAATAAGTATTTGATACAATAGAAAAACAGAACTTAATATGTGGTCCAGAAACCTTTGTTTGTAATTACAGAGGTCAGTTTCCTGTTGCTCTTGACCAGGTTTGCACACACTGCAGCAGGTATTTTGGCCCCCTCCTCCATACAGATCTTCTCCAGATCTTTCAGGTGTCGGGGATGTCGCTGGGCAACATTGATTTTCTGCTCCCTCCAAAGATTTTCCTTTGGATTCAGGTCTGGAGATTGGCTAGGTCACTCCAGGACCTTGAAATGCTTCTTACAGAGCCACTCCTTAGATGCTCTGGCTGTGTGTTTCAGGTCATTGTCATGCTGGAAGAACCAGGCACGACCCATCTTCAATGCTGTTACTGAGTGAAGGAGGTGGTTAGACAAAATCTTGATACATGACCCCATCCTGTGTCCCTTTAATATGGTGCAGTTGTCCTGTCCCCTTTGCAGAAAAGCACCCTAAAAGTATGATGTTTCCTCCACCATGGTGTTCTTCAGTCTTCTTCATCCAAACACGACGAGTGGAGTTGATACCAAAAAGTTCTATTTTGGTCTCATCTGACCACATGACCTTCTCCCATGCCTCCTCTGGATCATCCAGATGGTCATTGGTGAACTTCAAATGGGCCTGGGCATTTACTGGCATGAGCAGGGGGACCTTACGTGCCCTGCAGGATTTTAATCCATTACGCCATAGCGTGTTACTAACGATAATGTTTGAGACTGTGGTCCCAGCTCTCTTCAGGTCATTGGCTAGTTCCTTTTGTGTAGTTTTAGGCTGATTCCTGACCTTTCTCAGAATCATCCTTACCCCACGAGGTGAGATCTTGCATGGAGCCCCAGACTGAGGAAGATTGACAGTCATCTTGAATTTCTTCCATTATCTAATAATTATGCCAACAGTTGTCATCTCACCAAGCTGCCTGCCTATTGTCCTGTAGCCCATCCCAGCCTTATGTTGGTCTACAATTTTGTCCCTGGTGACCTTAGACAGCTCTTTGGTCTTGGCCATGGTGGAGAGGTTGAAGTGTGATTGTGTGGACAGGTGTCTTTTATACAGGTAACAAGTTCAAACAGGTGCAATTAATACAGGTAACAAGTAGGAGGCTTCTTAAACTAGGGTCTGTGAGAGCCAGAAATCTTGCTATTTGGTGGGGTGAGGAAATACTTATTTAATGCAATAAAATGCTAATTAATTATGTAACAATCCTACAATGTGATTTTCTGGATTTCATTGTTAGATTCTGTCTCTCACAGGTGAAGTGTACCTACGATAAAAATTACAGACCTCTCCATTCTTTGTAGGTGGAAAAGCTTGCAAAATCGGCAGAGTATCAAATACTTATTTTCCCCACTGTATGTTTGACTCTGAAATGTCGCAAAAACATACTTTAAAAGCCGCTGGGGATTGAGCTGCTCTGGATGCAACATATAAGGAGAAACCAGTCAGTAAAGGGCAACGGGCGGTGAGAAACCACCTGGGATTCGCCTGTACATTTAGTCTCCATCACGGATCCTTATTTAGTGGCTTTTAAAGTAAGTTTTATTGTTAAAAGCCAAAGCATTTCAGAGTCAACCATACCTGGCTGAGATCAAACCGCCAGTGTCTGATACATACTGCTCTTGCTTCGGGCAGGATGTATCCGCTTTCAGGTTCCCTTAATTTTCAAGAGTCGTGCAAAATGAAAAAAAGTGAAGAATGAAACATCACAAATGAGGTATGTTGTGTATCCGCTTTTTGGGCTCCCCTGGTGGTTGCTGGTGGTACTGGTGACTTGTTTGCACTTTGCTTCTTCTGTTCACCTGCTTCCATCAGTGTTTGGGAGTTTCCTATTTAGCCTTGCTCTCCAGTCATTTCCTTGCCGGTCATCATTGTAACCAGAGCCTTCGGTTGCATGTTCCTACTACTAGTCTGCTGATCAGCTAAGTGGACTTTGTCCTTTTGTTTTGTACCTTTTGTCCAGTTTGCAGTTTTTGTAATTCTCTGTAGCTGGAAGCTCTTGCGGGCTGAAATTGCCACTCCTGTGTCATGAGTTGACACAGGAGTCTTAAAGTAATTTCAGGATGGTTTTTGAAAGGGTTTTCAGTTGACCGTGAAGTCCTCTTTTGTATCCTTCTGCTATCTAGTAAGTGGACCTCTCTTTGCTAAATCTACTTTCATACTGTGTATGTCTTTTCCTCTTAATTCACCGTTATTACATGTGGGGGGCTGCTATCATCTTTTGGGGTATTTCCCTAGAGGTAAGCCAGGTCTGTTTCTTCCTCTACCAGGCGTAGTTAGTCCTCCGGCTGGCGCGTGGCATATAGGAAGCCGTAGGTATGCTCCCTGGCTACTGTTAGTTGTGTGGTAGATTTAGCTCACGGTCAACTCGAGTTTCCATCACCCGAGAGCTCGTTCGTTACTTATATGTTTCTTACGTTCCCTTGCCATTGGGAACCATGACAGTATGACCGGCCAGTGTTAAACTTATTGGCAGATGAAAGGAGAGAAAAAAGAAGTCTGTAAATTTTTTATTTTTTTTTCCCTTTTTCCTCTATTCTTGCTCCATAGTTGGATCTGTTGTATTTCAGCTTTAATTACAGCCTTTGCCTTTCTCTCCTTATAATCCTTGAATGGCTCTGAGCTCACCTGTTTAAAGATGGATCCTCAGAGTTTGGCTGCAGGTTTAAATAATCTTGCCACGAAGGTTCAAAATTTACAAGATTTTGTTATACATGCTCCTATTTCTGAACCTAAAATCCCTACACCAGAGGTGTTTTCCGGAGATAGATCTCGGTTTTTGAATTTCAAATATAATTGTAAATTATTTCTTTCTCTCAGACCTCACTCCTCAGGAGATCCTGTCCAGCAGGTTAAGATTGTAATCTCTTTGCTGCGAGGTGACCCTCAAAATTGGGCATTTTCATTGGCACCAGGGGATCCTGCGTTGCTCAATGTGGATGCGTTTTTCCTGGCTTTAGGGTTGCTTTATGAGGAACCTAATTTGGAGATTCAAGCTGAAAAAGCTTTGATAGCCCTATCTCAAGGGCAAGATGAAGCGGAGATATATTGCCAAAAATTTCGTAGGTGGTCTGTGCTTACTCAGTGGAATGAGTGCGCCTTAGCGACAAATTTCTGAGAGGGCCTTTCTGATGCCGTTAAAGATGTTATGGTCGGGTTCCCTGCGCCTACAGGTCTGAATGAGTCCATAACAATGGCAATTCAGATTGATCGGCGTTTGCGGGAGCGCAAACCCGTGCACCATTTGGCGGTATCTTCTGAAGAGACGCCAGAGAAAATGCAATGTGACAGAGTTATGTCCAGAAGCGAGCGGCAGAATTATAGGCGTAAAAATGGGTTATGCTTCTATTGTGGTGATTCTACTCATGTTATATCGGCATGCTCTAAGCGTACTAGGAAGGTTGACAAGTCCATTTCAATTGGCACTTTACAGTCCAAATTTATTTTGTCTGTAACCTTGATTTGTTCATTATCAGTTATTACCGTGGATGCCTATGTGGACTCTGGCGCCGCTCTGAGTCTTATGGACTGGTCCTTTGCCAGGCGCTGTGGGTTTGATTTAGAGCCTCTGGAAGTCCGTATACCTCTGAAGGGTATTGATTCTACACCTTTGGCTTGTAATAAACCACAGTTCTGGACGCAAGTGACTATGCGTATGACTCCAGACCATCAGGAGGTGATTCGCTTCCTTGTGTTGTACAATTTACATGATGTTTTGGTGCTTGGATTACCATGGTTACAGTCTCATAACCCAGTCCTTGACTGGAAGGCTATGTCTGTGTTAAGCTGGGGATGTCGGGGGGCTCATGGGGACACTCCTATGGTGTCCATTTCGTCATCTATTCCATCTGAGATTCCGGCATTTTTGTCTGATTATCGTGATATTTTTGAAGAGCCTAAGATTGGTTCACTCCCTCCTCACAGGGATTGTGATTGCGCCATAGATCTGATTCCCGGCAGTAAATTTCCAAAGGGTCATTTGTTTAACCTATCTGTACCTGAACATGCTGCTATGCGCGAGTATATTAAGGAGTCCCTGGAAAAGGGACATATTCGTCCTTCTTCATCACCTTTAGGAGCCGGTTTTTTCTTTGTCTCTAAAAAGGATGGCTCTCTGAGGCCTTGTATTGATTATCGTCTCCTGAATAAAATTACAGTCAAATATCAGTATCCGTTGCCTTTGCTGACTGATTTGTTTGCTCGCATAAGGGGGGCTAAGTGGTTCTCTAAGATTGATCTTCGTGGGGCGTATAATTTGGTGCGAATTAAGCAGGGGGATGAGTGGAAGACCGCATTTAATACGCCTGAGGGCCATTTTGAGTATTTGGTAATGCCTTTCGGCCTTTCTAATGCACCTTCTGTCTTTCAGTCCTTAATGCATGATATTTTCCGTGAATATTTGGATAAATTTATGATTGTGTACTTGGATGATATTTTGATTTTTTCTGATGACTGGGAGTCTCATGTTCAGCAGGTCAGGAGGGTTTTTCAGGTTTTGCGGGAGAATTCTTTGTGTGTAAAGGGTTCAAAGTGTGTTTTTGGGGTTCAAAAAATTTCATTTTTGGGGTATATTTTTTCCCCTTCTTCTATTGAGATGGACCCTGTCAAGGTTCGGGCTATTTACGACTGGACGCAGCCTACTTCTCTGAAGAGTCTCCAGAAATTCTTGGGCTTTGCTAATTTTTATCGTCGATTTATAGCTGGTTTTTCTGGCGTTGCTAAACCTCTGACGGATTTGACTAAAAAGGGTGCTGATGTTGCCAATTGGTCCCCTGCTGCCGTGGAGGCCTTTCGGGAGCTTAAGCGCCGCTTTTTGTCTGCCCCTGTGTTGCGCCAGCCTGATGTTTCTCTTCCCTTTCAGGTTGAGGTCGATGCTTCCGAGATCGGAGCGGGGGCGGTTTTGTCGCAGAAAAGTTCCGACTGCTCAGTGATGAGACCTTGTGCGTTCTTTTCGCGAAAATTTTCGGCCGCCGAGCGAAACTATGATGTTGGTAATCGGGAGCTTTTGGCCATGAAGTGGGCATTTGAGGAGTGGCGTCATTGGCTTGAGGGTGCCAGACATCAGGTGGTAGTTTTGACTGATCACAAGAATTTAATTTATTTGGAGTCTGCCAGGCGCCTGAATCCTAGACAGGCACGTTGGTCGTTGTTCTTTTCCCGGTTTAATTTTGTGGTCTCGTACTTACCGGGTTCTAGGAATGTGAAAGCAGATGCTCTTTCTAGGAGTTTTGAGCCTGACTCTCCTGGGAATTCTGAACCTGCTGGTGTCCTTAAGGATGGAGTGGTTTTGTCTGCTGTCTCTCCAGATTTGCGACGTGCTTTGCAAGAATTTCAGGCGGATAGACCTGATCGTTGTCCGTCTGGTAGACTGTTTGTTCCTGACGAGTGGACCACTAGAGTCATCTCGGAAGTTCATTCTTCTACTCTGGCAGGTCATCCGGGAATTTTTGGCACCAGAGATTTGGTGGCTAGATCCTTCTGGTGGCCTTCCCTGTCTCGAGATGTGCGTGTTTTTGTGCAGTCTTGCGATGTGTGTGCTCGGGCCAAGCCTTGTTGTTCTAGGGCTAGTGGGTTGTTGTTGCCCTTGCCTATTCCGAAGAGGCCTTGGACGCACATCTCTATGGACTTTATCTCGGATCTCCCTGTTTCTCAGAAGATGTCTGTCATCTGGGTGGTGTGTGACCGTTTTTCTAAAATGGTTCATTTGGTGCCATTGCCTAAGTTGCCTTCCTCATCTGAGTTGGTCCCTCTGTTTTTTCAAAATGTGGTTCGCTTGCATGGTATTCCGGAAAACATCGTTTCTGACAGGGGTACCCAGTTCGTGTCTAGATTTTGGCGGGCAGTCTGTGCCAGGTTGGGCATTGATTTGTCCTTTTCGTCTGCATTCCATCCTCAGACCAATGGCCAGACGGAGCGAACTAATCAAACTTTGGAGACTTATTTGAGGTGTTTTGTGTCTGCGGATCAGGATGATTGGGTTGCCTTTCTGCCGTTGGCGGAGTTTGCTCTTAATAATCGGGCTAGTTCTGCCACTTTGGTTTCTCCTTTCTTTTGCAATTCTGGGTTTCATCCGCGTTTTTCATCTGGTCAGGTTGAATCTTCGGATTGTCCTGGAGTGGATGCGGTGGTGGATCGGTTGCATCGGATTTGGGGACAAGTGGTGGATAATTTGGAATTGTCCCAGGAGAGGACTCAGCAGTTTGCTAACCGTCGTCGTCGTGTTGGTCCCCACCTTCGCGTTGGGGACTTGGTGTGGTTGTCTTCCCGTTTTGTCCCTATGAGGGTTTCTTCTCCCAAATTTAAGCCTCGGTTCATCGGTCCTTATAGGATTTTGGAGATTCTTAACCCTGTTTCCTTTCGTTTGGACCTCCCGGCATCTTTCGCTATCCATAATGTGTTCCATCGGTCGTTGTTGCGGAGATATGAGGTACCGGTGGTTCCTTCTACTGAACCTCCTGCTCCTGTGCTGGTGGAGGGTGAATTGGAGTACGTCGTAGAGAAGATCTTGGACTCCCGTATTTCCAGACGGAGACTTCAATATCTGGTTAAATGGAAAGGCTATGGTCAGGAAGATAATTCTTGGGTAACTGCCTCTGATGTTCATGCCTCGGATTTGGTTCGTGCCTTTCATAGGGCTCATCCAGATCGCCCTGGCGGTTCTTGTGAGGGTTCGGTGCCCCCTCCTTAAGGGGAGGGTACTGTTGTGTATCCGCTTTTTGGGCTCCCCTGGTGGTTGCTGGTGGTACTGGTGACTTGTTTGCACTTTGCTTCTTCTGTTCACCTGCTTCCATCAGTGTTTGGGAGTTTCCTATTTAGCCTTGCTCTCCAGTCATTTCCTTGCCAGTCATCATTGTAACCAGAGCCTTCGGTTGCATGTTCCTGCTACTAGTCTGCTGATCAGCTAAGTGGACTTTGTCCTTTTGTTTTGTACCTTTTGTCCAGTTTGCAGTTTTTGTAATTCTCTGTAGCTGGAAGCTCTTGCGGGCTGAAATTGCCACTCCTGTGTCATGAGTTGACACAGGAGTCTTAAAGTAATTTCAGGATGGTTTTTGAAAGGGTTTTCAGTTGACCGTGAAGTCCTCTTTTGTATCCTTCTGCTATCTAGTAAGTGGACCTCTCTTTGCTAAATCTACTTTCATACTGTGTATGTCTTTTCCTCTTAATTCACCGTTATTACATGTGGGGGGCTGCTATCATCTTTTGGGGTATTTCCCTAGAGGTAAGCCAGGTCTGTTTCTTCCTCTACCAGGCGTAGTTAGTCCTCCGGCTGGCGCGTGGCATATAGGAAGCCGTAGGTATGCTCCCTGGCTACTGTTAGTTGTGTGGTAGATTTAGCTCACGGTCAACTCGAGTTTCCATCACCCGAGAGCTCGTTCGTTACTTATATGTTTCTTACGTTCCCTTGCCATTGGGAACCATGACAGAGGTACTTTGGGAAAAGCGAACCTGTCACCATATTTGGCAGATATAAGATACCACCGCCTTTCAGGGCTGATATACAGCATTAAAAAACCCCGTAAAATTGTATACTTTATTAAATGACAAACAAAAGAAAATATATTATACCAAGAAAAATAGCCTAAGTAACGAAAAAGTCAAACACTAATAGAGGATATAATCCCCCCAAAAAATGTGTGTCTGGACTGAAAAAAGACAACCTCAGTTATAAGAGGAATATATGTATCCTACTTCAAATATTAGGTAATATCAGTGATACACACGTGTTGTCCTATACTTAGTACCAAAGATGTGCAGATATATGTGAGGTATCCCTAAAAGCTGCAAAAAGACCTATAGATGTATGCCTACCGAGATGCGGAGGTTGGCACCCTGAAAGAAAAAACGAGAATGGCGCCCCCGCTCGTGTGATGGCTGTCCCTAATCTCCTATCTCCTCCCTATAAGGAATATAGTCAGAAATAAGAAGGCCAGGTGGCTTGTAATATCATATGATCATATGTGATGTTCTATGAACAAAATATAAGGCCCCCCCTTTTTTTTCCAATGCGATGTGAGAAAAGGGGATAGAAATAATAAATCATAACCTTATGCATCAATAAGAACATATAGCAAAGGTCCAAGCTCACTGCAGCATAATAGTACTCTCAACAAGTACAGTACTGTCTCGCCAGTGCCCCAGCACTTGCCCGGGTACGCCGGGTGCTGACGCCGGCCCTGATTTGCGCACTGCAGTACTTTGCTCTGCCCTCAACAGGGCAGAGAAGTACGTGATGCCGGGGAGCCATGAAGCAAGTAGGAGGGCACTAACCTAGCCTCTCACCTAGCCTAATCAGTTCTCATGCTTCGCACTGACGAGGGCCAACAGCCCGAAACACCGTGTCTGCGAATTGAGATACTGATTTGGCTCTTATCCTAAGTCATATTGCAAGACTCGTTAAAGGGTTGATTGTGACTTGTAGGATCGCTGGAACAAATGCGGCAGCACTCACTGATCCTGAAGTCATAATGTCCTTTATTGAAACATGCAGGAAAACATCTTCATGGCTCGGGGGAGTGCAGCGATGAAAGGAGTGTGCAGGATGAGACGACGGCCGTTTCGCGCTACAAACCGCGCTTCCACGGGTCAATGTCGGAAGGAAGTGACGGCAGGAGAAATAGGTGAGTATCCACGAACTCCTCCCAAGCCAACTCCAATCCGACATCAGAAAAAGTGCAAGGTGCATGTTAAAACCAATAAAACCACATATAAACACGAATACTGAAAAAATGGACAAACCGAACGTGAAAAAACACGCCCTATTCTTACAACTACAATCTTAAACTCCTTTTGCTAATAAATCACAAGTTAACATAACATGTGCAATATAAACGATAACCGCATGTCAAAAGGCCGCATTTATCATAAAGTGCGATATGAAAACATCCCTCAGCAAAAAAAGGGGGGGGGAGGAATGGAAACAGAAAAAGAAGACAGGCAATTTGAAGGATATACAAAGAACCTCAGAGCAGAGCACTTAAACCGAAATGGAAGGATCTGATAAATCTTCAACTTACATAGATCACAAGAAGACAGACATATCTATTCTATCATTCATACCTGCCGGGCCCGTTGCCCGTGTCCGCATAATCCATCTGGCCTCCTTGTTTTAATAGCATTTTATGCAGATCGCCTCCCTGTGCCAGTAATGTCACCTTCTCGATACCTGCAAATGTAAGGACGCTAGGGTCTCCTCCATGGGTTTCTCTAATATGGTTAATCAATCTGGGAACCCCTTTCCCAGAGAGGACCGACCTGAAATGCTCTCTAAACCTCATGTACAGCTTACGTATAGTTTTACCGATGTAAAACTTTCTGCAGGGACAAAAGACCACATAGACCACATATTCCGTTTTACAAGAAATAAACTGTTTTACATTATGTGTTATAGAGCCTACCCTCAATACCTGGCCAGGGGTATGAAACTGGCAATACTGGCAATGTCCGCACCGATAATTACCTTTAAGAGCTGCTTGCTCTAACCAGGTAGTTTTTTCTTTCAATGTGCGATTGTGGACCAAAACATCTCTCAAACGTGTACCCCGTCTGTTAGAGATCAATGGTCCTTCAGCAGTCCTCCCTGCCAGATCTTTGTCTCTCTCTAAAACGTGCCAATGTTTCCTAATAGTGGATCTTATCTCCCTGTCCATTGGACCATATTGGAAACAGAAGGTAAACCGCTGCCCTAACACATTATGTGACTTCTCTCTAGGATTCTGAAATTGATTCTTCACTCGATCCATAGAGGTTTGTAGCAGATCACCAGGATACCCCCTGTCATGGAGTCTCTGGCAAAGCTCTTTCGATTGCTGCTCAAAACCTCTCTGCGTACTGTTGGCCCTCCGTGTCCTTAAAAGTTGGCCATAAGGCAATGCTCTCTTGGTATGGTTAGGGTGGAAACTATTAAAATGCAATATCGAATTGACCGCAGAGGGTTTGCGGAAAACAGAAGTACAAACTTTGTCATCCTGGATATCCACTAATATATCTAAGAATTCAAGACTTGCACCCCCAAATTTGTGAGTAAAGGACATCCCAATGGTATTGCTATTATTCAAATAACCCACAAATGATATAAAATCATCTTCGGTGCCATCCCACACCACAAAGACGTCGTCCACATATCTTAAATAGAGCTTAATGTGCTTCAGAAAGTTATTACTAGCTGCATACACATAATCCTCTTCAAACACGGCCATAAACAAATTAGCAAATGTACATGCAGCCGGGGTCCCCATGGCAGTCCTAGTAGTCTGTCTGTACCAAACATCAAGGAATGTGAAGGCATTGTGTGGTAAAATGAAACCAAGACCTCCACAGACAAAGTCTATATAACCTTGACTCTTGTCAGTGGTCTCCAAAATGCATCTGATGGTGTCCACGCCCAATAATTGTGGAATGTTAGTGTACAGACTCACCACATTAATAGATGCCAGGGAGAACCCCGGCTGCCAAACAAAATTCTGAATGTGACCCAAAAAGGATTTAGTGTCCTTAATGTAGGACGGGATGTCTTTAAGTAGAGGACGTAAAAGCCAATCAATGTACTGGGATAGGGGCTCAGTGAGCGACCCTACCCCAGACACGATAGGCCGACTTGTGGATTTTGGGGAGATAATACCAATGAGGTCTCGTAGGAAAACCTGGAAGTAATCTCTCTGCCTTTCTTTGCGGTTTTGAGCAGCAATCGAAAGAGCTTTGCCAGAGACTCCATGACAGGGGGTATCCTGGTGATCTGCTACAAACCTCTATGGATCGAGTGAAGAATCAATTTCAGAATCCTAGAGAGAAGTCACATAATGTGTTAGGGCAGCGGTTTACCTTCTGTTTCCAATATGGTCCAATGGACAGGGAGATAAGATCCACTATTAGGAAACATTGGCACGTTTTAGAGAGAGACAAAGATCTGGCAGGGAGGACTGCTGAAGGACCATTGATCTCTAACAGACGGGGTACACGTTTGAGAGATGTTTTGGTCCACAATCGCACATTGAAAGAAAAAACTACCTGGTTAGAGCAAGCAGCTCTTAAAGGTAATTATCGGTGCGGACATTGCCAGTATTGTCAGTTTCATACCCCTGGCCAGGTATTGAGGGTAGGCTCTATAACACATAATGTAAAACAGTTTATTTCTTGTAAAACGGAATATGTGGTCTATGTGGTCTTTTGTCCCTGCAGAAAGTTTAACATCGGTAAAACTATACGTAAGCTGTTCATGAGGTTTAGAGAGCATTTCAGGTCGGTCCTCTCCGGGAAAGGGGTTCCCAGATTGATTAACCATATTAGAGAAACCCATGGAGGAGACCCTAGCGTCCTTACATTTGCAGGTATCGAGAAGGTGACATTACCGGCACAGGGAGGCGATCTGCATAAAATGCTATTAAAACAGGAGGCCAGATGGATTATGCGGACACGGGCAACGGGCCCGGCAGGTATGAATGATAGAATAGATATGTCTGTCTTCTTGTGATCTATGTAAGTTGAAGATTTATCAGATCCTTCCGTTTCGGTTTAAGTGCTCTGCTCTGAGGTTGTTTGTATTTTCTCCAAATTGCCTGTCTTCTTTTTCTGCTTCCATTCCTCCCCCCCCCCCTTTTTTTGCTGAGGGATGTTTTCATATCGCACTTTATGATAAATGCGGCCTTTTGACATGCGGTTATCGTTTATATTGCACATGTTATGTTAACTTGTGATTTATTAGCAAAAGGAGTTTAAGATTGTAGTTGTAAGAATAGGGCGTGTTTTTTCACGTTCGGTTTGTCCATTTTTTCAGTATTCGTGTTTATATGTGGTTTTATTGGTTTTAACATGCACCTTGCACTTTTTCTAATGTCGGATTGGAGTTGGCGTGGGACGAGTTCGTGGATACTCACCTATTTCTCCTGCCGTCACTTCCTTCCGACATTGACCCGTGGAAGCGCTGTTTGTAGCGCGAAACGGCCGTCGTCTCATCCTGCACACTCCTTTCATCGCTGCACTCCCCCGAGCTGTGAAGATGTTTTCCTGCATGTTTCAATAAAGGACATTATGACTCCAGGATCGGTGAGTGCTGCCGCATTTGTTCTATTAGTTCACATGAGTTTACTCTGTGTATCATGCGAGCACCTCCGTACAATCATCGGATTTCCAGAGTACATGTCAGACGTGTGTGGTCATTAAGGCTGTGCTGCTCTACTTTTTGTTCTCTATTTGCTTGTAGGATCGCTACTTCTAATAGGTGGCGCTATAGAGTTCAAGTCCTCTTTTTCTCTGAAGAGGGAATTTGCATATTTAATTTTCCAGAGGAGCATTGCACGGCGAATAAGCCTCCTTACCTTGAGAAGCCAGAGCTGGTATGTCACTCTCCACAAGGAGAAACCTTAGCCCTTAGACCTCAGTATTGCACATAGGCAGCTGTATTATAGTAGTTATTTTCTTGTACATAGGAGCAGTATTATAGCAGTTATAATCTTTTACATAGGAGCAGAATTATAGCAGTTATATTCTTATACATAGCAGCTGTATTAAAGCAGTTATATTCTTGTACATAGGAGCTGTATTATAGTAGTTATATTCTTCTACATAGGAGCAGAATTATAGTAGTTATATTCTTGTACATAGGAGCAGAATTATAGTAGTTATATTCTTGTACATAGGAGCAGTATTATAATGGTTATATTCTTGTACATAGGGAGCAGTATTATAGTAATTAAATTCTTGTACATAGGGGCAATATTATAGTAGATAAATTCTTGTACATAGGAGCAGTATTATAGTAGTTGTATTCTTATACAAAAGCAACAGTATTATAGTAGTTAAATTCTTGTACATAGGGGCAGTATTATAGTAGTTAAATTCTTGTACATAGGAGCAGAATTATAGTAGTTATATTCTTGTACATAGGAGCAGAATTATAGTAGTTATATTCTTGTACATAGGAGCAGTATTATAATGGTTATATTCTTGTACATAGGGAGCAGTATTATAGTAATTAAATTCTTGTACATAGGGGCAATATTATAGTAGATAAATTCTTGTACATAGGAGCAGTATTATAGTAGTTGTATTCTTATACAAAAGCAACAGTATTATAGTAGTTAACTTCTTGTACATAGGGGCAGTATTATAGTAGTTATATTCTTGTACATAGGGGCAGTATTATAGTAGATATATTCTTGTACATAGGGGCAGTATTATAGTAGTTAAATTTTTGTACATAGGAGCAGTATTATAGTAGTTGTATTCTGGTACATAGGGGCAGTATTATAGTAGTAAAATTCTTGTGCATAGGAGCAGTATTATACTACTTATATTCTTGTACATAGGGGCAGTATTATAATGGTTATATTCTTGTACATAGGGGCAGTATTATAGTAGTTATATTCTTGTACATAGGAGCAGTATTATAGTAGTTATATTCTTGTACATGGGGGCAGTATTATAGTAGTTTTATTCTTATACATAGGGAACAGTATTATAGTAGTTATATTCTTGTACATAGGGGCAGTATTATAGTAGTTGTATTCTTATACATAGGGAACAGTATTATAGTAGTTAAATTCGTGTACATAGGGGCAGTATTATAGTAGTTATATTCTTGTACATAGGGGCAGTATTATAGTTGTTATATTCTTGTATGTACGGGCAGTATTATAGTAGTTACATTTTTGTACATAGGAGCAGTATTATAGTAGTTGTATTCTTGTACATAGGGGCTATATTATAGTAATTATGTAATGGTACAGGTTACTTCCATATATTTTTGGTTTACACCGTGTAGATATATTTAACAGTTTAAATACAAAATTTGCCAATCTCATATTGTTTTAGTGGAAGCAGATATTAGGCAGTGCCTTGACGCCATGAATCAGAGGCTCCAATCATCCTAAACAGTCGTTAACCTGATTATTTAAAATTGAATAAAAATATGAATTTTCTACATTATTTGTTCAATAGGGAAAATCTAATTTGCACTTGATACTGAAGTCACAGCTAATTCTCTCAAGGGAAAATAATTACCTGCAAATGATTCACGTGCAGAATGAGCGACTGTGTTTATTTAGGATGTGAACAGTGTAACCTGATTACATCCTGTAAGTAAAATTTGTGGAAATTATCCGTATTTTCTGCTCTATATCTTCAATATTCTGGACCAAGGTGCAGGACAAGTGAGGTGGAACCAGTATCCAAACGTGACGCACAGGGAAAAGCAAACCACTGATGAAACGGCTACAGCTCCGCCCTCATATTGAGCCCCTCCTCTTTGTGCGCCAATGTTACACAATTTAGTTTTCTTGGTCTCTGGTTATTTAGTTGGTTGCAGTTTGTAATGATTCCCTCCTTATTTCTATCTACTACTCTCCGGCGGAGTTTGTGCTTATACACAGTAAGCTGTCTGGAGAAGCAGTGCTGCAGTGTACAGCAACGAAGATGGACAGAGCGCTAACACACAGCTAAGAGTAAGTCATCTTTTTGCACAATTCTGCATTGCTTATATTGAGGACTGGGCTGCTATTTGAACAATTATAAGTAAATGTAGATTGCAGGAAGGTGAGGAAGAAGTTCCTTTTCCCAGGATAATATGAGACTCACTGTAAAGCAAATTTGCCCATTCCAAGCACAGTATTAAGTATGGCACAGGGCATCACATCCAGGTGGAGAATCCTTAAAGTCACTGATATATTGTCTCACACTTTGAAAATAATTGTCCTTTTTTTATTGCCGGAATCTTGTCAATCTTCAGTTACAATGATCTTCCTTCCCAGTATCCTGTTTATTAATTCACATTTATGCTCCGAGCAGTAACAGACTCTATTTTATGTGGTGGAAATGGACTTCCTCTCATCAGCTCTCCGCGTGGCGCTGCTATAATCCCTCATTAGCTGTAAATGTGCATCACACGGATACAGTTATCAGAGAGACTCTACCTGGAAATCTGCATTAAACCTGCTCCCAAAAAAAGGCTCTAATTCTCGGCTGTCGGGCTCGTGCAGAGAGAGCTCTGGGGAGTCGGATTTTCCACATGATGGGATCTGTATTGTGCTGTGTGACTGGGATTGTTCCGGGTGCTCACAGTCACAACACTGTATCTCCACAATTCTGTCCTTAAAGGGATTGTCTCATTATTAGTGATGAGCGAGTATACTCGTTGCTTGAGATTTTTCGAGCACGCTCGGGTGTCATCCGAGTATTTTTTAGTGCTCGGAGATTTGGTTTTCGTTGCCTCAGCTGAATGATTTACATCTGCTAGACAGCATAAGTACATGTGGGGATTCCCTAGCAACCAGGCAACCCCCACATGTACTTATGCTGGCTAACAGCTGTAAATCATGCAGCTGAGTCATCAAAAACTAAATTTCCGAGCACTTACAAATACTCAGAGACCCCCCAAGCGTGCTTGAAAAATCTCAAGCAACGAGTATACTCGCTCATCACTAGTCATTATCTTAAATGGGTGTAAAATTGCAAAGTGATGCTAAAAATAAGCAATTTGCCTCATTAAAAAAATCTCTCTGTTCAAGAATAGAAGGATCTTTAATTTTGATTACTGCACATTGGCTAGGCTACTGGCCACCTCTGCAATTTGGCAGTGATGGCAAGTTTCCTAGGCAAGGAGCACAGTGCTAATGGCTCTTAGCAATAGAGCTTGCAAGCGCTGCTCTGAAACTGGATGGATCCAGGCTTGTGGTGTGATTGTCGCTGGCTTCGACTCTCAATCATCAGAAGAGCACCGATACCGCCGGCAAACAGGATGCTGGGGAGCAGTGCACCCCTGAAGAATAGTCACAACCCCCTGCACCATCCATCATCTTTCCATCCGCTATCACATACAGCTTTGTTCTTGCAAATCCCATCACATAAGTGTCACTGCCTCCACAAGATGAGCACACGTTACTTTCCTGAAATACTCTGTGCTGCACACTTACAAATAGTTTTTTTTTGCTAGGGTAGGCAGGGATATTCTCATGCTAATAATTCTTCTACAGTCAACAAAATATTGAAATAACCTTCTCAACAATGTCCAAGAATGAATACAGCAGTTATTTTTGGTAAAGAAGAATATACCGTATTTTTTTGGATTAAAAGACACTTTTTTTTCTCTCAAATTTGGGGGGAAAATGGGGGTGCGTCTTATAATGTGGATATACTTTACCGGCCGCAGTGGAGCAGGGTCCCAGGATCACTGCTGGAGGAGGCAAGAGTGGAGCGCTGCTGCAGGCCGCAGGCTGGAATGAGGGGGTGTTCGGATTTGAGCCGCTGCGGGTGTTCGGTGGTGCAGGGGCTTTGCTGACATTTTGTGAAAGCTTAGAGCCCCCGCACTTACATGGTTTACTATGCAGTGGACTCCGGGAAAATGGCTGCCGGGGGCGGCGCATGCGCAGATGGAGATCTCGGCACCAAGATCTCGAGAGATGAGATCTCAGCGCATTCAGCTCGCATTCTAAATGCATAGTAATCCATGTAAGTGCGGGGGCTCTGGGCTTTCACAAAATGTTGGCAGAGTCCCCGCACCACCGAACACCCCCTCATCCCAGCATGCGGCCTTCTGCAACGCTCCACTCTTGCCTCCTCCAGCAGCGACCCTGGGACCCCACTTCACCTCGGCCACCACCCCCTGATAAGCAATAAGATGTATGGATTATAAGAAGCACCACAATTTTATTTAAAAATGTTTTTTTTTCCTATTTTTCTCCTCAAAATTTGGGATACGTCTTATAATCTGGTGCGTCTTATAATCTGCAAAATACGGTAATAAGCCAGGAAAGGTGGCTTTTAAAGCACCTTGTTTTCCAGCACATTGCCGGCTGAAGGATGAGTGTCACTACACAGCTGTTGGGTGACCCGGGACCAGGGGCTCTTTCCCTGTCCCTAACACTAGGGGATGCACTAACTCACCTTCTCCCCAGGATACTTCTGAAGGTGAAGACGCCGGGGCCGCCACCCTTGCCTTATCTCCGGAGTTAGCCCTCCGTCTGTTCTATTCCCTCACCCAGGGAAGCGGGGCGCTACTGTGCACTATTGGACACCAAACCGACAAACAAGGCTACACAAACAAGGGTTTACACAAAACTCCAGGCATACAAATATTCACTCACATGTAACAGAGGAATGCATCGGGGCGTGGAGGTAGGGGAATAAACCAAAACAGAGAAGGATAAGGAATTACCATGCATACAAAACAAACAACAGTCACTAATAACTCCTTCATCTCTCCTCATACGAACTCCTCTCCCTCCCTTAGCCATGCAGCAAATACTAGCTCTGACAAGGATTATTAACAGAGCCCAAATTACATAGGGAAAGGGAATGGCTAACTGAGAACAGCTGTTAGCACAGGGATTTCCAACATGGCCGATTAACCCCTGTTCTGCCAGAAGGAATAAACACATTTAACATGAAGGAGAAATGCTTCTCAGCGCCGCTGTAGGAGCAATCAGACACTGAGGTCTTCTAGCTCCACATTGTCGTGGTAACCCCGTCACAATGAGTTAACTGAGAACCTGTTAGTTAGCACATTCTGGCTGGGAGTTTCCAACTCTTATCTGTCTTTTTCTGAACTCCTTTATGATGTGTTACTACCACATCAAAGTTAAGCTCCACTGAAATAGGATGTGTGTTTATAGGTCAGCTGAGAGGAGTTTAGTAAATGACAGATAAAAGAGGTAAAATCAGAAGACTTCTAACCACAGACCCCACCGAAGTGGAGCTCAACTCTGATGGGGTCATAACTCATCTGAGAGGAGTTAGAGGAAACTTGACAGCTGATGCATTGCTGATCAGTCCATGGGCAGCGTGTATCGAGCACTGGAGGCTCGATCTTAGCCAGATATGTTGAACTCTGAAACACTGCAACGTTTTATAGGGAAACATGGTTTACCAGCCACCATGGAAGACTAGTCAGACATCAGGTCCCCGGCGGATTCTCTCTGCCCACTCACCTGGAGTGACAGGTCTTTCCATATACACACGCAGGGGCAGTGGTCGGGGAGAAGCCGGTGAGGGCCAAGTAGTCTCTTGTGCGGCTGGGAACTCATAAAGCCCATAGATCAGGCAGCATGTAACAGCTGTCACGTTCTTTAGAAGGACAAGAGAAATAAGTCACAAACTCCTCATCAGATTGATCTCACTGACAAATTTTTGCTTGACTCATTCTGCAGCCAGCGACGTGCAGGACTACAAACAGCTTTAAAACCCAAACAGTACGAAATGTTGATGAATCTCAATTGTGAAAGTTTTTTTAGCTCAAAACACGTGATTTTAAAGAAATCACAAAAACATGAATCCCTCTGTCCAGTGATTGACATTTCCCAGAGTGGGAAGCGCTGGGACGCTTAGTGATAGAACTTGCATAATTTTATATATTATGCATTAGGTTATTACTTCTAGAGACATTACATATCAGAATATTTAACCTCCATGTTTTTATAGGACGTGATGAATTTCACGTACAAAACTGACGTCATCTAAGCTGAATAATTTAGAGCGTCCATGAATGATTTAGAGATTCAGAAATAATTATGTGTCGCAGAGAAAATATCCAAACTGAGGAATTTACTTCCTCTGAAATTTCAGAAAAGTACACAGAGGTTGTCCGAGCAATCCCCAAAACAAGACTGAGGTGCTGAAACGTTCACATAATCAAGGGGGAGGCTCGACCCATGGACCAAATCACATCTGGACCTACGGGCAGATGAGCCCTTCATGGTTACACTAACGTCCTTCCATTACACTAATAAGTGACAGGTTGGTAACAGACACTGTGAGCAGGACCTGAATGGGTTTATGGCAAAAGAAGATTGTCCATTGAAGAGCTGTCATGCCAACCAAGAATTCAGCATGTATCATGCCAACCATGAATTCGGCATGTATCATGCCAACCAAGAATTTGGCATGTACCATGACAACCAAGAATTCGGAATGTATCATGCCAACCACAAATTCGGCGTGTGTCATGCGAACAAAGAATATGGCATGTATCCTGCCACTGCGAGAGATTATTCCCTCCCTGGCAGCATGGCTCCCAAGTGCAATAGGATCTGGAATTTTTTATATGCACACACCTTCGTAAGGAGATCTGATTGTGCTGACCAGATCCAACCTTAGAGGGGGTATTCCTGTTGAGGAGAGCCATAAGATCAAATACTTAATTAACCTCAACACATAAGGTAATTGAGGGAAGCAACCTATAACATGTATTGTTTAACCTTACATAAGTTTTCCTCAGACAAAGTAAGACACTTAAGATGGCTGCCATCTCCTATACCAGAGCCATGTGCTCTGGTATCCAAGATGAACAATGAAGACACTGAAGATGGCCGCCATTTCCTGTTTTAGCATGCCGCATGGTCTGGTATCCAAGATGACGCCCATCCTGATGACCTCATGGATCCACCCACAGCGACGCCCACCCTGATGACCTCACGGACCAACCCACCTTGACCTCATGGATCCGCCCATGGACTTGCTCATGCCCAACCCACTAACCAATGGAATACATCCGATCACTCCCATTTTAGAGCTAACCGAGCCCCCTTACAGGAGATATATAACATTGTGTTTGACTAATAAATCCCTTCTTGGAGCTGAGCCACACATTGATCAAGGAGAGTTACAGCTGACTGTGTCTGGTGTATTTCTTTAGTGCACATGATCAATATCCATTAGGCCAGGAGTAGGCAACTAGAGAATTGAACATTATATTAATTGTTCAACCCTAATATTTGGCCGCCCAACCTGGGGCCAGCAGAGGAGAGCCCTGAACCCTGTAAAACCGGCGGGTGGAACGGCTGGATGCACTGAGTACCCCGAATCTGGAGACTGATCACCTCTTTAACAGAACACGGTAAGTCTGCTGATTTTTTATAATCTGTAGTCTTTACCTGTGTCTTTCGGGGTATCCTGTGCAGATTGCCTGACCGTGTCCGGTTTTCTTGGTATCTGTAAGACGGCAGAAAGGGTATCTCCGCTGCTGGTCATTTAATTGCAAGAACCGTCACATGTTTTAGTTGCCTACTGCCTGTTACATGTTGTGAAGAGGGGAGATGAATAGTAGTTAGAAAAAAGTGTTTACAGAGGGCTAGAGGCAAGTGATAAAACAGGAAAAATGGGTTTTTACACTGGTAGTTAGGAGAAGCATTGTGTTTGGAACAGGACAGGTTTCTAGGAAGCAAGTGTTTACAGAAAGAAAAGCATGTGGTAGGACGGGAAAAACAAGTTTGTTTTTTTTTAGGGAAGGAAAGCAAGCAAGTGTAGAAAAATAATTTTTGTCTGTGGTATACGGTTGTCGCCTGTGATAAGATTTTCAGTTCTGTACAAGAGAGACTAGGACCTGGAGTGAATTGACTCGGCCTAGGAAGGCCCGGTAAAGCTTGGAGCGAATTGGCTCAGTTCGGGCATAATAAATTGTGTAGCGGCTCATTGAAACTTGGAGCGAATTGGCTCAGTTCGAGCCAATTAAATTTATAGTTTTTCTTTTTTTTTTGCCCCGTGACATCGAGTGAGTTGACTCTGCACGGGGACCGGTAAGTTAGGGAGCAATTTGACAAAGTAGGGAATAATTGGTTTGTAAAGTACGGAGCACGGAAGTCAGACAGGGACCACGTGACAAGAAGCAATAGGAACTGAGTACTGCAGACTCAGTTCCCTTTAGAATCTCAGGTTTGAGTCATCTCCCCCGTCTTATTGTTTGTTTGGTGTTTGTTATCTTGATAGATAGATATATATATACTGTGTATCTATAGAAAGATGGAGAAATTAATGCAGTTCTGCCGTATAGGCACTAAGCCAAATTCAGATGGCAAGTTAGACTCATGCACACTAGTGGAAATTGTGTGGAATGCCAGAAGGGGGGATGGTTACAGCTCCTGGAGTGTAAGCTTGTCTTGAAAGAAAGAAAAGGTATCCTAGAAGATAATGGATTGTTGTCTATTGCTAGGGCAGGAGAAAGAGTCTCTGAAAGTCTGTATATAAAAAAAAAAAAATGGAAATTGGGTAGAAGAGAAAAGGAATAGAAAGAATAGAGTTTTGAGTTGTGTATTACAAAAATATATCTTGTGAGCGGCCACCACCGTAAAATGGTGGCCCAGAGCCATGTGGTAAATGTAATGGCGGCCATTTTGTTAATGGCGAATGTGTTAAATGTAATAGCAGCCAAAATGGTGGCCCAGAGCCATGTGGTAAATGTAATGGCGGCCATTTTGTTAATGGCGATTGTGTTAAATGTAATAGCAGCCAAAATGGTGGCCCAGAGCCATGTGGTAAATATAATTCTGATGGCGGCCATCTTGTTGGTGGTAAATATAATTCTGATGGCGGCCATCTTGTTGGTGGTAAATATAATTCTGATGGCGGCCATCTTGTTGGTGGTAAATACAATTCTGACGGCAGCCATCTTGTTGGTGGTAAATATAATTCTGATGGCGGCCATCTTGTTGGTGGTAAATATAATTCTGATGGCGGCCATCTTGTTGGTGGTAAATACAATTCTGACGGCAGCCATTTTGTTGGTGGTAAATATAATTCTGATGGCGGCCATCTTGTTGGTGGTAAATACAATTCTGATGGCGGCCATCTTGTTGGTGGTAAATACAATTCTGACGGCGGCCATCTTGTTGGTGGTAAATATAATTCTGACGGCGGCCATCTTGTTGGTGGTAAATACAATTCTGACGGCGGCCATGTTGTGGATGGCGAATGTGCTGGTTCTGGTGGTGAACATCTCAGACTAAGGCCACACACCACTTCGCTAAATCCTTGTTACCCAGTAATGACCACTGATGGCCAATACTATATTCCTTCAGGAAATAAAAAGGCTTTACCCATGTTTCCTATCTCAGTGTTTCCAATGGGGCACCAACCCTTTCCCCTATCACTCCTGTTGTGAATCCAGCAGTCCTCCCACCTGGATCGTCCCCAGCACCTACCCTTTCTACTGTCACTTCCACTGCCAATTTAGCCGCACACCCACATGAGATGCTCCAAGCTGCGGCCTCTCCTCCCAATGCTTCCACAACAGCACTCTCACGCAGCCTACATAACCCTATACCTGGTACCTCACAGGCTGTCTCACAGCCAAGCGCACACCTGTATGGGACGGTGGCGACTGTATCAAGGGGGGGCTCAATGTGGGAGGGGGATACCAATAGCACAGGAAGCACAAAGGGGAGGGAATGTTGGCAACCTATTTTTGAAAAAGAACTTCCTGAGGGACCCTTGTTAGTGGTGGGAAAGGGTGACATAACAACAATGGAGACAGACGCTATTGTTAATGCTGCCAATTCTCGGTTAGAGCACAATGGAGGTGTAGCTAGAGCTATAGTGGAAGCAGGAGGGGCGACTATTCAAGCTGACAGTCAAATCATTGTTGAGTCACGTGGTCAGATAGCTGTTGGGGACATAGCGGTGACTAAAGCTGGCAATCTTCCATGTAGAATGATCATACACGCTGTGACCCCTACTTATGACCCTATTCATCCAGACGTTAGTGCTCAACAACTTCGTGCAGCGATAACTCGCATTAATGAGGACAGGACTGTTAAAGCTTTTAAGACTGCTTGTGTCACCTGGACCCCACACCATGATACTGGAGCTGCCCAAATAGAGCTCCTCATTCCAAGACTCCTCCTGCTCCTCATACACAAGTGATTACATCTGCACTCCCGGTGCCATCTCTACTCCCGCCTCAGGTGCCACCGCCAACAGTGCCAATGCTCATGTCTGAGGAGCCCACCCTCTACGTCAAGTTTACACCCCAGCAGGCTGCTACTCTGTTGAACCAAGTTCTAGATCCAGAAAAACAGCCGATGCCTTTCTACAGGAGCATGGTGAGACATGGGACTCTGGTGTTGAGTTCTGCCAAGAACCTAAGACAAGGGCCTCGGATGAGTTGGCTGACCTATCAATTATTATTGTTGCCAAAGGTTTCCAGATGCCTCAAAGCTGATGCAGCCATTGTACGATGACCTCAAGACGTCAGCGTTTCCACTATGTACTAAATCCGTGGAAGCTTTCTACGCTCTTAAACAGGCCATACAGTCTGCACCAGCTCTTGGAATCCCAAATTATCAACTACCTTTTTACTTGTTTGTCAGTGAAGTAGCAGGACATGCTTCCGGAGTCCTAGCACAAAAACATGGGGGAAGAACAAGACCAATCGGCTACTACTCTGCCCGTCTGGACTCTGTGTCTCAAGCTTCCCCGACTTGCCTCAGAGCTGTTCATGCTGCACATATGCTTCTGGACAAAAATCCTGATATCATCTGAGGACATCCAGTTCTCTTAATGGCTCCACACGACATAATTGCTATTGTTGGAACCTAAACATCTGTTGGTACAGCATCATATGAGACTCCAATGTTTGCTCTTGGTTCCGGACAATGTCACTCTTGTCCGCTGCAGCATCTTCAAACCCGTCCACGCTGCTTCCTCTTTCCAGGGGGGATGTGGATGATACTGATGCTCTCGGAGAAGATGCCTCTACACACTCAGAGGATCATGACTGTCTTGAACAAATGCATGAAGAAGTAGCCTCCCAGAAAAACGTGTCTGAAGACCCACTCCCACATGCTGACATGACGTTCTTCACTGATGGTTCCAGATTTGCAGATGAAACAGGAAGGTTCCACATGGGATATGCCATGGTTACACATGACCTGATCATCTCAGCTGGATCGCTACCACCGCACATGTCTGCACAAGAAGCGGAACTTAAAGCTTTGACGCTGGCTTGTCAGGAAGCGACGGAGAAGGTGGTCAACACCTACACGGATTCAAGATACGCTTTTGGAGTGGCTCATGACTTCGGCAGTATCTGGGCAGCCAGAGGATACCTAACGTCCAGTGGAACTCCTGTAAAACATGCTGCTATCATACAAGAACTTGTGGCCGCTCTAGATCTACCTTTGGAGGTTTCAGTAATCAAGATCAAAGCTCACGGGAGATTGGATTCTCCAGAAGCAAGGGGGAACTTCTTTGCTGACAAAACAGAAAAAAAACCTATGCTGTGGATCCATTTAGGAAAGAGAAAGCAGCGGTGTACGTGTCACAAGACACTGAAGAAGGGACTAAAGGCTCTCTTATGAGAATCATCCATCTACATCAAGACAAGACATCAGATGATGAAAAGAAGTCATGGCAAGAAGGAGGAGCTAAAAAGGATGAAGATGGAGTCTGGAGGATGAACAAAAAGGTCTGTCTACCCCGCAATCTGTACCCTTCAGTGACAGAATGGGCACACGGTATCACCCACAGAGGCAAGAATCAGATGAATGACCTAATTTGGAAGACTTATATGGCACCTGGAATCTCTACTGTTACCCAAAAATATTGCAAGTCCTGCCTTGTGTGTGCAACATGCAATCCAGCACCGCCTCAGAAAGTTACTCAGAAACATTTGGCTAAACCACTTTATCCCTTTCAGAAAATTCAGATTGACCACATTCAAATGCCAAAAGTAGGGAAGTACGAGTATGTACTGGAAGTGACTGACATGTTCTCAGGATGGCCCGAAGCCTATCCAGTAACCAACATGACTGCCAGAGTGACTGTTAAGAGACTGATGACTGAAGTAGTCTGCAGATATGGGGTCCCAGAGGTAATTGAGAGTGACCAAGTACCTGCGTTCACTGCAGCACTGGCTAAGGAACTATGGACATTGGTGGGAGCTGATTTGGGTTTACATACTCCATATCACCTACACAGCAGTGGGAAAGTAGAAACACTGAATGGCACCTTCAAAAATAAAATACTGAAAGACAGTTAGGAGGTCAGACTTGGACAGACATTTTGCACGTTGCCTTATACTCAGTCAGAAACACTCCAAGGGGTTCTACCAAACCCACACCATTCGAGATTCTTTTTGGGGGGGCCTCCAAGATTGGGTCAATATTTTCCACAACAGCTAGCCTTGGGAAGTGATACTCTTGTAAATTCTGTAATTGTTGTTACTAAAGAACTGTCAGTAACACATGTACGAGTTTTATCATCCATTCCAGGTCCAGATTCCAGTGAAGGTACCTATGCTTTCCAACCTGGTGACTACATGCTGGTAAAGAAGTTCATCAAAAAAGGCGTCCCTGGAGTCGAGATTTAAGGGTCCCTACCAAGTGCTCCTGACTACTCCTACTTCAGCCAGGGTTGCTGAGCGCCTCCTGGATCCATCTCTCACATTGTAAATTTGTTAGACAGTTAGGGACAGATGTCATGATCTCCATGGCCAGAGAACTAGCATAAGCCTCAATAGGAACAAGCTCTTGGAAGATGTAACTGTACTGACCATGAACTAAACCTACCGCATCATCTAGAAGTAGCCAGGTAGCATGTCCTACTTTTTATCCCTATATGCCCAGCGCCGGCCGGAGAACTAAATAATGCTAGCAAAGGGAAATATAAGACCTGACTCACCTCTAGAGAAATGCCCAAAAAGGAGACCGAAGCCCCCCACATATATTGGCGGTGATATGAGATGAAACAACAAACGCAGCAGGAAAATAGTTTTAGCAAATTTGAGGTCCGCTTTCTAGATAGCAGAAGACAGAAAGCATACTTTCATGGTCAGTAGAAAACCCTAACAAAACACATCCAGAAATTACTTTAGGACTCTGGCATTAACTCATAATACCAGAGTGGCAATTCCTGATCAACAAGAGCTTTCCAGACACAGTAACGAAACTGCAGCTGTGAACTGGAACCAAAATACAAAAACAAAACATGGACGAATGTCCAACTTATCTAGTAGATGTCTGGGAGCAGGAACAAGCACAGAGAGGCTTCTGATAACATTGTTGACCGGCAAGCATCTAACAGAGAAGCCAGGTAATATAGCGACACCCAGATCTAATCAGAACAGGTGAACAGGGAAGATGATGTCACAAGTTCAATTCCACCAGTAGCCACCGGGGGAGCCCAGAATCCAAATTCACAACAGTACCCCCCCCTCAAGGAGGGGGCACCGAACCCTCACCAGAACCACCAGGGCGATCAGGATGGGCCCTATGAAAGGCACGAACCAGATCAGAGGCATGAACATCAGATGCAGTGACCCAAGAATTATCCTCCTGGCCGTATCCCTTCCACTTGACCAGATACTGGAGTCTCCGTCTGGAAACACGGGAGTCTAGGATTTTTTCCACAACGTACTCCAACTCACCCTCAACCAACACCGGAGCAGGAGGCTCAACGGAAGGCACAACCGGTGCCTCATACCTGCGCAATAACGACCGATGAAAAACGTTATGAATAGAAAAGGATGCAGGGAGGTCCAAACGGAAGGAAACAGGGTTAAGAATCTCCAATATTTTATACGGACCGATGAACCGAGGCTTAAACTTAGGAGATGAGACCCTCATAGGGACAAAACGAGAAGACAACCACACCAAATCTCCAACACAAAGCCGAGGACCAACACGACGGTGACGGTTGGCAAAAAGCTGAGTCTTCTCCTGGGACAACTTTAAATTGTCCATCACCTGCCCCCAGATATGATGCAATCTCTCCACCACCGCATCCACTCCAGGACAATCCGAGGATTCCATCTGACCGGAGGAAAATCGAGGGTGGAACCCCGAATTACAGAAAAACGGGGACACCAAAGTGGCAGAGCTGGCCCGATTATTGAGGGCGAACTCCGCCAATGGCAAAAAAGCAACCCAATCATCCTGGTCAGCAGACACAAAACACCTCAGATATGTCTCCAGGGTCTGATTAGTCCGCTCGGTCTGGCCATTAGTCTGAGGGTGAAAAGCAGACGAAAAAGACAAATCTATGCCCATCCTAGCACAGAATGCCCGCCAAAATCTAGACACAAATTGGGTTCCTCTGTCAGAAACGATATTCTCAGGAATACCATGCAAACGAACAACATTTTGAAAAAACAGGGGCACCAACTCGGAAGAAGAAGGCAATTTGGGCAGGGGAACCAAATGGACCATCTTAGAAAAACGGTCACACACCACCCAGATGACAGACATCTTCTGAGAAACAGGCAGATCTGAAATAAAATCCATCGAGATGTGTGTCCAAGGCCTCTTAGGAATAGGCAAGGGCAACAATAATCCACTAGCCCGAGAACAACAAGGCTTGGCCCGAGCACAAACGTCACAAGACTGCACAAAGCCTCGCACATCTCGTGACAGGGAAGGCCACCAGAAGGATCTTGCCACCAAATCCCTGGTACCAAAAATTCCAGGATGACCTGCCAATGCAGAAGAATGTACCTCAGAGATGACTCTACTGGTCCAATCATCAGGAACAAACAACCTATCAGGCGGACAACGATCCGGTCTATCCGCCTGAAACTCCTGCAAGGCCCGCCGCAGGTCTGGAGAAACGGCTGACAAGATAACTCCCTCCTTAAGAATACCTGTGGGGTCAGAGTTGCCGGGTGAATCAGGCTCAAAACTCCTAGAAAGGGCATCCGCCTTAACATTCTTAGAACCCGGTAGGTACGATACCACAAAATTAAACCGAGAGAAAAATAATGACCAGCGCGCCTGTCTAGGATTCAGGCGCCTGGCGGTCTCAAGATAGATCAAATTTTTGTGGTCAGTCAATACCACCACCTGATGTCTGGCCCCCTCGAGCCAATGGCGCCACTCCTCAAACGCCCACTTCATGGCCAAAAGCTCCCGATTCCCAACATCATAATTCCGCTCAGCGGGCGAAAATTTACGGGAAAAGAAGGCACAAGGCCTCATCACGGCGCAGTCAGAACTTTTCTGCGACAACACTGCCCCAGCCCCGATCTCAGAAGCGTCGACCTCAACCTGAAAAGGAAGAGTCACATCAGGCTGACGCAACACAGGGGCAGAAGAAAAACGGCGCTTAAGCTCCTGAAAGGCCTCCACAGCATCAGGGGACCAATTAGCAACATCAGCACCCTGTCTAGTCAAATCGGTCAATGGCTTAACGACATCCGAAAAACCAGAAATAAATCGACGATAAAAGTTGGCAAAGCCCAAAAATTTCTGAAGACTTTTAAGAGAAGAGGGCTGCGTCCAATCACAAATAGCTTGAACCTTGACAGGATCCATCTCAATGGAAGAGGGAGAAAAAATATATCCCAAAAAGGAAATTCTCTGAACCCCAAAAACGCACTTAGAACCCTTGACACACAGAGAATTAGACCGCAAAACCTGAAAAACCCTCTTAACTTGCCGGACATGAGAGTCCCAATCATCCGAAAAAATCAGAATATCATCCAGATACACTATCATAAATTTATCCAAAAAATCGCGGAAAATATCATGCATAAAGGACTGGAAGACTGAAGGGGCATTAGAAAGACCAAAAGGCATCACCAAATACTCAAAGTGGCCCTCGGGCGTATTAAATGCGGTTTTCCACTCATCCCCCTGCCTGATCCGCACCAAATTATACGCCCCACGGAGATCAATCTTAGAGAACCACTTGGCCCCCTTTATGCGAGCAAACAAATCAGTCAGCAACGGCAATGGGTATTGATATTTAACCGTGATTTTATTCAAAAGCCGATAATCAATACATGGTCTCAAAGAGCCGTCTTTTTTTGACACAAAGAAAAAACCGGCTCCTAAGGGAGATGACGATGGACGAATATGTCCCTTTTCCAAGGACTCCTTTATATATTCTCGCATAGCAGTATGTTCAGGCACAGACAGATTAAATAAACGACCCTTTGGGTATTTACTACCCGGAATTAAATCTATAGCACAATCGCACTCACGGTGCGGAGGTAGTGAACCCAGCTTGGGTTCTTCAAAGACGTCACGATAATCAGACAGGAACTCAGGGATTTCAGAGGGAATAGATGATGAAATGGACACCAAAGGTACGTCCCCATGAGTCCCCTTACATCCCCAGCTCAACACAGACATAGCTCTCCAGTCAAGGACTGGGTTGTGAGACTGCAGCCATGGCAATCCTAGCACCAAATCATCATGTAGATTATACAGCACCAGAAAACGAATAGTCTCCTGGTGATCCGGATTAATACACATAGTCACTTGTGTCCAGTATTGTGGTTTATTATTAGCCAATGGGGTGGAGTCAATCCCCTTCAGAGGAATAAGAGTCTCCAAAGGCTCTAAATCAAACCCACAACGATTGGCAAAGGACCAATCCATAAGACTCAAAGCGGCGCCAGAGTCGATATAGGCGTCCGTAGTAATAGATGACAAAGAGCAAATCAGGGTCACAGACAAAATAAATTTAGACTGTAAAGTGCCAATGGGAACGGATTTATCAAGCTTTTTAGTACGCTTAGAGCATGCTGATATAACATGAGTAGAATCCCCACAATAGAAACACAACCCATTTTTCCGTCTAAAATTCTGCCGCTCGCTTCTGGACAGAATTCTATCACACTGCATGTTTTCTGGCGTCTTCTCAGTGGACACCGCCAGATGGTGCACTGGTTTGCGCTCCCGCAGAGGCCTATCGATCTGAATGGCCATTGTCATGGACTCATTCAGACTTGCAGGCACAGGGAACCCCACCATAACATCCTTAATGGCATCAGAAAGACCCTCTCTGAAAGTAGCCGCCAAGGCACACTCATTCCACTGAGTAAGCACAGACCATTTACGGAATCTTTGGCAGTAAATTTCAGCTTCATCTTGCCCCTGCGATAGGGACATCAAAGTTTTTTCTGCCTGAAGTTCCAAATGAGATTCCTCATAAAGCAAGCCCAAGGCCAGAAAAAACGCATCCACATTGCGCAACGCAGGATCCCCTGGTGCCAATGCAAAAGCCCAATCTTGAGGGTCGCCGCGGAGCAAGGAAATCACAATCCCAACCTGCTGTGCAGGGTCTCCAGCAGAACGAGATTTCAGGGACAAAAATAACTTACAATTATTTCTAAAATTCTGAAAGCTAGATCTATTCCCTGAGAAGAATTCCGGCAAAGGAATTCTCGGCTCTGATACCGGAGCATGAACAACAAAATCTTGCAAACTTTGTACTTTCGTGGCGAGATTATTCAAACCTGCAGTTACACTCTGTAGATCCATTATAGACAGGTGAACATAGAGCCATTCAAAGATTAGAAGGAGAGAAAAAAAAAAGAAAGACTGCAGCATAGACAGACTGGCAAGTGATCCAATTAAGAGCACACTAACTACTAGAGAAAAAAAAAAAAAAAAAATTTTTCAGCAGACTTCTTATTTCTCTCCTTTCTCAGCCAAGGATTTTAACCCTTTAGTGGGCCGGTCAAACTGTCATGATCTCCATGGCCAGAGAACTAGCATAAGCCTCAATAGGAACAAGCTCTTGGAAGATGTAACTGTACTGACCATGAACTAAACCTACCGCATCATCTAGAAGTAGCCAGGTAGCATGTCCTACTTTTTATCCCTATATGCCCAGCGCCGGCCGGAGAACTAAATAATGCTAGCAAAGGGAAATATAAGACCTGACTCACCTCTAGAGAAATGCCCAAAAAGGAGACCGAAGCCCCCCACATATATTGGCGGTGATATGAGATGAAACAACAAACGCAGCAGGAAAATAGTTTTAGCAAATTTGAGGTCCGCTTTCTAGATAGCAGAAGACAGAAAGCATACTTTCATGGTCAGTAGAAAACCCTAACAAAACACATCCAGAAATTACTTTAGGACTCTGGCATTAACTCATAATACCAGAGTGGCAATTCCTGATCAACAAGAGCTTTCCAGACACAGTAACGAAACTGCAGCTGTGAACTGGAACCAAAATACAAAAACAAAACATGGACGAATGTCCAACTTATCTAGTAGATGTCTGGGAGCAGGAACAAGCACAGAGAGGCTTCTGATAACATTGTTGACCGGCAAGCATCTAACAGAGAAGCCAGGTAATATAGCGACACCCAGATCTAATCAGAACAGGTGAACAGGGAAGATGATGTCACAAGTTCAATTCCACCAGTAGCCACCGGGGGAGCCCAGAATCCAAATTCACAACAGACAGAGTAGGATCTGACCTGCTTGTCAAAGTCCAGCTACAAAGGGAGGTTTTCCACAAGGGAAAACTTGTCTCAAACTGGTGAAAACTCCAATTCCCCCCCTCCCGGGCAAGACGGTCAGATCTAGGATGTGTACATCAGGGTGAGTCACATGTGTATTTTATGTAACCATAAAGATGGGAGATTGGAGAGTAATAGATCCAGCATGTAGGAAAGTCCCAAGGACATGGGTAACACGCTCCGGTATACCCGTAATTGGTCACACATTCTCTGGTGTCTATAGCATCCATATTGTCATGAAGCCTCTGATGTCATAATAACACTTAACATCGATGGGTTAGGGAACCACGGTGGGATCAAGATAAAAGAAAAGGTTAATAAAGTATTTAGGGGGGACTGTTGAGGAGAGCCATAAGATCAAATACTTAATTAACCTCAACACATAAGGTAATTGAGGGAAGCAACCTATAACATGTATTGTTTAACCTTACATAAGTTTTCCTCAGACAAAGTAAGACACTTAAGATGGCTGCCATCTCCTATACCAGAGCCATGTGCTCTGGTATCCAAGATGAACAATGAAGACACTGAAGATGGCCGCCATTCCTGTTTTAGCATGCCGCATGGTCTGGTATCCAAGATGACGCCCATCCTGATGACCTCATGGATCCACCCACAGCGACGCCCACCCTGATGACCTCACGGACCAACCCACCTTGATGACCTCATGGATCCGCCCATGGACTTGCTCATGCCCAACCCACTAACCAATGGAATACATCCGATCACTCCCATTTTAGAGCTAACCGAGCCCCCTTACAGGAGATATATAACATTGTGTTTGACTAATAAATCCCTTCTTGGAGCTGAGCCACACATTGATCAAGGAGAGTTACAGCTGACTGTGTCTGGTGTATTTCTTTAGTGCACATGATCAATATCCATTAGGCCAGGAGTAGGCAACTAGAGAATTGAACATTATATTAATTGTTCAACCCTAATATTCCTACCCTGATATTTGAATATATGATAAATACTTGTCCCCTCTCTGTGACCTGCATGTACACAGAGAACGGGGGTCCCCCAAACATCCTAGTGAGGTGGCTGTTAACCGCACCATCCAGGTACAGAAGAAATAGAGAAATGGCTGCATTACGAGGCTGATCCAGGGGACCACGTGTTCTCCTTTAACAATCTTCTAAATAGAGTATTAGGTTATATGAAGGCAATCGGAAAGGGAAAAGCTAGCACTCCATAATTACCCCTTCCCACATTACATCTACACCCAGCACTTGGCCCTGTGCAGGCCAGTACCGTGTGTTAGGACCATAGTGAACTTCTACCAGGTGTCAGGAACCCAGTGAACTTCTACCAGGTGTCAGGATATCAGTGAACTTCTACCAGGTGTCAGGACCACAGTGAACTTCTACCAGGTGTCAGGACCACAGTGAACTTCTACCAGGTGTCAGACTCAGGACCACAGTGAACTTCTACCAGGTGTCAGGACTACACTGAACTTTTACCAGGTGTCAGGATCACAGTGAACTTCTACCACTACCAGGTGTCAAGACCACAGTGAACATCTACCAGGTGTCAGGACCATAGTGAACATCTGCAAGGTGTCAGGACCACTGTAAATGTTACCAAGTGTCAGGACCATTGTAAATGTCTACAAGGTGTCCGGACTACACTGAACTTCTACCAGGTGTCAGGACCATAGTAAACATCTAACAGGTTAATTAGTACCCCATCTATAGGTGCAACGCCGCTCTTCTCAAATCTATTTGACTTCCAGTGAGATTAGATTGAGGGAAATGTAACTATAATAAAGCGTTGTCAAGAACATTTCCTGACCGAGCATGAAATCTCTCTCACTGGCAGTAATTTATTTTGTTGCTATAAATGAAGTAATCCTGTAGAATACAAAATTAATCCCGTATGGGTTTATCTACTGAGAGATAATTTGCTGCTTTCTGTTCTCTGGGTTATTCTTTTAATGAAGTGAGTTTTAATTTAAAGAAGCAGTCCACTATAAAAAAAGATCATAAATTGGCCCATTTCTAACCTGATTAGGGGTTTGATGGAACAATTCAGAATTATTATCCTGCACTCACTATTCTGCTCATAGTCATTACTTATCCTATTTTATTCCTTAGTTACATCATGTATTATACCCCAGGGAATAACTCACTCAGAATTGCAGTAATACAGACACCACTAGGAGGAGCACAATTTTTTTTTATTACAGTTGTGCTCGAAAGTTTACATACCCCGGCAGAATTTTTACTTTCTTGTTCTTTTTTCAGAGAATATGAATGATAACAACAAAACTTTTTCTCCACTCATGGTTAGTGGTTGGGTGAAGCCATTTATTGCCAAACTACTGTGTTTACTCTTTTTAAAACATAATGGCAACCTAAAACATCCAAATGACCCTGATCAAAAGTTCACATACCCTGGTGATTTGGGCCTGATAACATGCACAGACGTTGACACAAATGGGTTTGAATGGCTACTAAAGGTACCATCCTCACCTGTGACCTGTTTGCTTGTAATCAGTGTGTGTGCATAAAAGCTGAGTGAGCTTCTGGGATCCAGACAGACTCTTGCATCTTACATCCAGCCATTAACATTTCTGGATTGGGAGTCATGGGAAAAGCACAAGACTTGTCAACGGATTGTTTGGGATGCAAAATAAAACCCACAAATAACATCAGCTGAAATACTGGACTGGACTCTCTGAAAACTAGCAGTGTGGCTGTTTCAAGATGCACAATAAGGAGGCACTTGAAGAAAAATGGGCTGCATGGTTAAGTCACCAGAAGAAAGCCATTACTGCGCAAATGCCACAAAGTATCTCGCCTACAATACACAAAACAGCACAGAGACAAGCCTCAAAACTTCTGGAACAAGGTAATTAGGAGTGATGATGAACAAAATTGAACTTTTTGGCCACAACCATAAATGTTACATTTGGAGAAAGGTCAAATGGGCCCATGATGAAAAGAACACCATTCCTACTGTAAAGTACGGAGGTGGATCACTGATGTTTTGAGAATGTGTAAGCTACAAAGGCTCAGGAAACTTGGTCAAAGTTGAAGGAAAGTTGAATGCAGCACGTTATCAGCAAATACTGCACTGCAAATTTGCACTCAGCAGCCTGGAAGCTGCACATGGTACGTACTTGGACGTTCCAACATGTCAACGATCCAAAACACAAGGCCAAGTCGACCTGTCATTGGCTACAGCAGAACAAAGTGAAGGTTCTGGAGTGGCCATCTCAGTCTCATGACCTCAATATCATTAAGCCACTCTGAGGAGATTGTTATGATCCGGTGACCTTGGAGCCGCATGAGACTTTCTCAGGAGAATGTGGAACCTGTACTGACCGCAAACCCTAAACTGACACCGCAACTAGAAGTAGCTGTGGGGTGTACCTAACACATCCTAGACACCTCGACACAGCCGGAGGACTAAATACCCCTATAGATGGAAATGGGAATTCTATCTTGCCTCAGAGCAGAACCCCAAAGGATAGGCAGCCCCCCACAAATAATGACTGTGAGTATAAGAGGAAAGACAAATGCAGGCAGAAATCAGGATTTAGCAAAAGAGGCCATGCTAGCTAAATAGGAAAGGATAGGACAGAATTCTAAGCGGTCAGTATTAAAACCCTAAAAATATCCACAGCAGATAATACAAAAATACCACAATCGAACTAAAGTCATGGAATGTATCTCTGCATCTCCTGAGAATCCAACTGGACTGAAAATATCCAAACACAGTCTAAGCTGGACAAGAAAAAACAATGAATAGCACTGAAATGTAAAGCACACCGCATGTGTGCAGCAGAAACAAAACCAGACACTTATCTTGGCTGATTTGGCAGCAGGGCAGGAGGAACCAGACAGAGATGAATAACCTCCAAGAACAATGGACAACTGGCAAGGGCTAATGAATCCTGCACACCTAAATACCCCAGTCAGAGCTGCAATCAGCAGGAACACCTGCCCAGGATTGCAACCCAGGGACAACTGCATTACCACCAGCAACCACCGGTGGGAATCCAAGAGCAGAATTCACAACAGGAGATCTCAAGTGCGCAATTCATGCTAGACAGCCCAGGAATTTACATGAACTGGAGGTTTTTTGTCAAGAAGAGTGGGTAGCGTTACCATGTGAAAAAATAACCTCATCCACATCTACCACAAAAGACTTCAAGTTGTCATTGATGTTAGATGGGGCAATACACGGTATTAAAAAAATGGGGTATGTGAACTTTTGATCAGGGTCATTTGGATGTTTTGGGTTGTCATTATGATTTAAAAATAGAAAACACAGTAGTTTGACAATAAATAGCTTCACCCAACCACTAACCATGATTGAAGAAAACGTTTTGGTGCTATCACTAATATTCTGTGAAAAAAGGCCAAGAAAGCAAAAATTCTGCCTGGGTATGTAAACTTTGGAGCACAACTGTATGTCCAATGTATAAACATAACACACTAAGCTCCCCCTAGAGGTGACTACAGATATAATCTTATCATGTATCTCTGTATACAGGGAGTTCCCACCAATGATGACTGCGGACAGGATCTTATCATGTATATAGGGAACTCCCCCTAGTGGTGACTGCAGACATAATATTATGTATCTATGTATACAGGGAGCTCCCCCTAGTGGTGACTACGGATATAATCTTATCATGTATCTCTCACAATCCAACCTGAACAAAACGGAAGCAAATGCCAATATGTAAAAAGATAAATGCTTTATTCAAAACAAGTTTAAAAAGTTTTTTTAACACATACATTTAAAAATGAAGATACAAGTGCACAATATAACTGCCCTACTAGGTAGTACACCCCCGCATATCTTGACTCTCCCACCAAGAGATTGCCATCCATAGAGCTACATATCATAAGGGCATAGGAAGCTCCTATAGATGCAAATCATGCCCCACTAATTTCCCTTAGGTAACTAATCCTGGTCTACTGCCCCGGTGAGGCCAATATTGCAGGGATATAAGGGATATGAGGTTAATAAGCCTAAAAAAAAAAAAAAAAAAAAAACCTGTCAAAATAATTGCCGTAGCATATATATAGAGAATAGGCTGTTTACCAAACCAGGTGGCACATATTAAGGTGCATAGTGCTAATTAACAATCTCTCAGGCCTGAAAAAACTGTCAGAATATGCAATTGCCATAATATATACATAACGTAAACTGTTTACCAAGACTGATGGCATATAGTAAAGTGCATAGTGTTAGATTAGCAATCTCTCACATATAATACAAATATAATATTAACAGGGCAGAGATGCCTCAATATATTAATAGGGTGGTAGACGTTGTTACGTCCCATATATGATGCAATTATAACAGCAAAGGAAAAAGTGCACCGTGCTAAATGGAATATAGCATATATCAGACAATAAAAACATATGCATATAATGTGGCAGTGTTACCGGCACCAGCAATAATGGGAGAACAGTCTAAATAAACATAAGTGTGAATGTAAGAGGGCATACAACCTAATTAGGCAGCGTGGGTCCCCGACGCGCGTTTCGCGTTCCGCTTCTTCCTGGGGGATTCGTACTACAAGATATGCGGGGGTGTACTACCTAGTAGGGCAGTTATATTGTGCACTTGTATCTTCATTTTTAAATGTATGTGTTAAAAAAACTTTTTAAACTTGTTTTGAATAAAGCATTTATCTTTTTACATATTGGCATTTGCTTCCGTTTTATTGGGAAGTGCCATTAATTAAGCCTTGTTACCTATATAGGTTTATCATGTATCTCTGTATATAGGGAGCTCCCCTATGGGTGGCTGCACACAGGATCTTATCATGTATCTCTGTATACAGGGAGCTCCCCCTATGGGTGCGTGGCTTCAGACTGAATCATATCATGTATCTCTGTATACAGGGAGCTCCCCCTAGTGGTGACTACAGATATAATCTTATCATATATCTCTGTATATAGGGAGCTCCCCTATGGGTGGCTGCACACATGATCTTATCATGTATCTCTGCATACAGGGAGCTCCCCCTAGTGGTGAGTTCAGGAAGAATCTTATCCTGTATCTCTTTTTATATAGGGAGCACCCCTTAGTGGTGGCTGCAGACAGGATCTTATCATGTATCTCTTTATACAGGGAACTCCTCCTAGTGGTGGCTGCAAACAGAATCTTATGTTTTTCTGTATACAGGGAGCTCCCCCTAGTGGTGGCTGCAGACAGTATCTTATCATGTATCTCTGTATACAGGGAGCTCCCCCTAGTGGTGACTGCAGACAGGATCTTATCATGTATCTCTTTATACAGGGAACTCCTCCTAGTGGTGGCTGCAAACAGAATCTTATGTTTTTCTGTATACAGGGAGCTCCCCCTAGTGGTGGCTGCAGACAGTATCTTATCATGTATCTCTGTATACAGGGAGCTCCCCCTAGTGGTGGCTGCACACAGAATCTTATCATATATCTCTGTATACAGGGAGCTCCCCCTAGTGGTGACTGCGGACAGGATCTTATCATGTATCTGTATACATGGAGCTCCCCCTAGTGGTTACTGCAGACAGAATCTTATCATGCATCTCTGTTTACAGGGAGCTTCCCCTAGTGGTGACTGCAAACGGAATGTTATGTATGTCTGTATACAGGGAACTCCCCCTACTGGTGGCTGCAGACAGAATCTGATCATGTATCTCTGTATACAGGGAGCTCCACCTTGATGTGACTGCAGACAGAATCTTATCATGTATCTCTGTATACAGGGAACTCCCCCTAGTGGTGACTGCAGACAGAATCTTATCATGTATCTTTGTATACAGGGAGCTCCCCTTAGTGGTGGCTGTAGACAGAATCTTATGTTTTTCTGTATACAGGGAGCTCCCCCTAGTGGTGGCTGCAGACAGTATCTTATCATGTATCTCTGTATACAGGGAGCTCCCCCTAGTGGTGGCTGCACACAGAATCTTATCATATATCTCTGTATACAGGGAGCTCCCCCTAGTGGTGACTGCGGACAGGATATTATCATGTATCTGTATACATGGAGCTCCCCCTAGTGGTTACTGCAGACAGAATCTTATCATGCATCTCTGTTTACAGGGAGCTTCCCCTAGTGGTGACTGCAAACGGAATGTTATGTATGTCTGTATACAGGGAGCTCCCCCTAATGGTGTCTGCAGACAGAATCTTATCATGTATCTCTGTATACAGGGAGTGCCCTCTAGTGGTGACTGCAGACAGGATCTTAGCATGTATCTCTATATACAGGGAGCTCCCCCTAGTGGTGACTGCTGGCAGAATCTTATCATGTATCTCTGTTTACAGGGAGCTTCCCCCTAGTGGTGACTACCAGTGATGAGTGAATATACTCGTTACTCGAGATTTCCCGAGCACGCTCGGGTGACCTCCGAGTATTTTTTAGTGCTCGGAATTTTAGTTTTTATTGCCGTAGCTGAATGATTTACATCTGTTAGCCAGCATAAGTACATGCCTGGTTGCTAGGGAATCCCCACATGTACAGTACTTATGCTGGCTAACAGGTGTAAATCATTCAGCTGCGGCAATAAAAACTAAAATTCAGGGCACTAAAAAATACTCGGAGGACACCCGAGCGTGCTCGAGAAATCTCGAGAAACGAGTATATTCGCTCATCACTAGTGACTACAAACATAATGTTATTATGTATGTCTGTATACAGGGAGCTCCCCCTAGTGGTGGCTGCAAACAAAATCTGATCGTGTATCTCTGTATACATGGAGCTCCCACTAGTGGTAACGGCAGACAGAATCTTATCATTTATCTCTGTATACAGGGAGCTCCCCCTATGGGTGGCTGCAGACAGAATCTTATTATGTATCTCTATATACAGTGAGCTCCCCCTAGTGGTGACTGCAGACAGAACCAACTTGTTCATGTGTCTCTGTATACAGGGAGCTCCCCCTAGTGGTGGCTGTAGACAGAATGCTATTATATACACTACTCACAAAAACTTGACATTTGACTTTCAGACGACATTTATGGAAAACCTAAACAGTTGCCACTAAAGTGATATTTTATCATGAAAGTAGGGTATTTCAGTAGAAGCAGCAATGGTGATCTCAACATCTCAATCAAAAGATTGAAACAAAAGCCAACAACAGTCGTAGGTATGCCCCAGCAAAACTGTTTCAATGTTTCAATAACTTGTCCTATGGCCTTGAGCATCAATTACAGCTGACAATGACGTCTCCTGCTGTTCATAAGTGGAGTTATTGTCTACTGAGACATGGTGCTCCACTCTTCTTGAAGGGCGGCGCTCAGGTCATTGAGGTTCTGGGGTACAGAGTTATGAGACAATACACGTCGACTGAGCTGATTCCTTGGGTTTTCTATGGGATTTAGTTCTGCAAAAAATACGGCCGCTCCATTTGAGATACTTCTGTCTACAGCAGCCATTCCCGAATGATGTGACCTGGATGAGCTGGAGCATGGTCGTCCATGAAGATGAAATTAGGACGGTGTTGTTCATGTAGGGGCACAATGACTGGATTAATGATGATATTCAGTAGTAGGGGCTTGTCAATGGTCCATTCAGAAAGTGTAGGGCACTTCTGTATTGGCTAGACACACCTGCTCTTACTGTAACACCACCACTGGTGACCAACGTGGCTGATGCATAGTGCTCTCTTTGACGTCTCCGACATCGTTGGCGCCATCATTTCTGCTCAGTGTGAATCGACTTTCATCAGTGAATAGCACTGAGGCCATTGGTCCCTTGTTCAACATGGATTTTTCCTGGTCCATGTACCTGTGCCTGGTGGTGTTCAGGGTACCTTGCACGTCATCTAGCACACAGACCACACTGATGTAAATGGTTTTGAATGGTCTGATGTCACACATCAGTGCCTCTAACCTCCCTTACACGTGCCTAAAGTTATATGGCATTCATCTTCTGGTTCCGAAGGGCATCGTTCACAATGATGTGATCATCAGTGTAGTATGTGGCCAAAAGACGTCCATGTCTCTGCTGTCTGTGACTCTTCCGGTCTCTCTGTCGTCACCTGCTGATGACTGTGTCACTCTGAGCTCAGTGGCCTCTTCCATCTGAGAACATTCTCCCTGAAGCCTCACAATGGCGAGGTCCTGTTCATCAATTTTTAGGTGTTGTCTTGATCTTATGAAGTCAATATGTGATCAGCACGATGTGAAGGATGGTTTTGAAGGACGGTTTATTACCAATTGTAATTGAACTCCAAAATTTATAGCCGATTCATGGATCAAGCATCTGTTGTGAATTTTTCCATGAAGCTCCTTGTTTGAGAACAGCAAGTTGTGCAAAAAGTACTGAGACATTGAACAGTTGGATATGAGCATTCAAAAGTTTAGAGAAGGTCACATTAACTTCACCTGAAAAGGTTGCAGGGCATTTTAGGATCATCATGAAATTTTGCCCAAAAGCCCAATATCCCTTACTTTTTGTAAGTAGTGTAATTATGGTTATACAGAGAATTTCGATCTCGATATCAGAAAAATGTTATCCTATTTTATTTATAAACCATAAATTCAGAAATCAACTGATACTGAAATTTGGCTCTAAGCACAACGTGATACAAGGTGGCTATGTACGGTAAAGGCACAGCGTTGATTTGACCGCCCTCCAGCTCCCTACTGAGGCCGTCCATGAAAGCATACATATCCACACAGGCCCCGCATACATGTCAGCGAAAGAACGCAAATAGAAGTGAACGACAGACGCTTGGAACTGAACATTTATTAAATTTGCCCTATTTACAACAATGTATCATCTGCCTGCCAGTCCTAGGAGAATAGTGCTTCAGGCCATATTGAAATCTGACAGATGAGGCCCCACCTCACTCGCCTCCAGCTCCAGGAATTAAAATGTTTTCTGAAACCAAAAGGAAAAAATAAATCCAATGTGGCAGTTTGAGATTTCTCAGTTTCAGATGCTGCGCTGGCATAAAAACGCCCACACACCAGAGTAATTGAGATTTCTTGGGCTTCAGAAGAAAATAGCGAAACCGAGAAAGGTCTTTCATCGTGTTCATTGAATATCTGTAGATCCATATCCCGAAAACACATAAATTAAGGAACACCAGCCCATTCATGCTGCTGCAACATAAAAGGAAAGTCCTACAACCTCAATGTTTCTCTATGGGGAAAAGTCCGAGCTGATTGCAGTAACACTGAGTTTAAGCCGTTGCTTATTATCCATTACATGACAGAAAAATACTGTATATAAGGCTCTCTGGTCCTAATAAAATCTCTGCTACAAGGAGTGTTCTTTGATACCTGCACCCCTTCCCCACTCTCCTCTGATATCTGGACAGGGGACGTCCTTGCTTGTTTCTTGTCTCTATGACTTATGGCTGATTTGTGCAAGCTCAACCATCGCTCCAATTAAGCGGTGACAACTCCAGACCCCCAATCTCCAGATTACTGGAGGTTCTAATGGTCAGACCCCAGTGGTCAGATAATGTGTCCTGTGGATAAGTGATAAGTTGTTATGGTGGCCAACCCCTTTATGGAGGTTGTCCATATAAAACACATTATCATGTATCTGCTGGTTAGGTGCTGACTTGCTGCTCAGTAGATATCCCACCCGTTCCAAAATGCTGCGACAATGTCCATGTCCGACTGTCGCTCTAGTCATTGTCTATGAATGTCTTCTGCTGGAAGCACAAGAGCACATTGCTCCTCAGTCCTATACGGAAGGAATGGAGCAGCGGTTGGGCATGTGCAGTGCCGCGCCTTCCTAGCAGGGATTAAAGCTCCTTGTTCTGCAGCCGGTGTAGGGTCCCAACAGTAAGACCCCCCAATCATCAAGTTATCACCTATCCTGTGACAACCTGTTTTCACTGGATAATCCATTTTACCAGAGCAGTATAGGTGCTAGTTTTCAGGTGCTAGTTTCCAGGTGCTAGTTTCCAGGTGCTAGTTTCCAGGTACTAGTTTTCAGGTGGTAGTTTTCAGGTGGTAGTTTTCAGGTGGTAGTTTTCAGGTGCTAGTTTCCAGGTGCTAGTTTCCAGGTGCTAGTTTTCAGGTACTAGTTTTCAGCCGCTAGGAAATGGTCATTGTCACTTCAACAAATTCTGGATAAATGGACAAAGGAATATACGAAACTCCTGTAATATATCTAATTGCAGAAAGACTGCTAAAATCAGTAGCGCGCAAGACAAACTGCACTGGAAATTCACCGAGAGATCAGATGCTTATTGTAGCCTATAGAAAAGGTGAGGAGCAGCAAGAGACACGGACTACGCTGCAGCTTTCTAATAAGTGTTTTATCTCACCCCAGCGCCAAATTTAGAGCGACACGGCTTGGTGCCGATGCTTCACTTCTGAACATGTGCTACATAGATATGGGAGAGCAAGAATCCTTCATGTCTGTGTGTGGGGCAGATATCACAGCTGACTCCACCTACTAGCTCAGCGACAACTGACAAATCAAGAATGGAAAAAAATGCAGGATACGAGTGGTATAACGGCCAGACATAGTGTCATTTCTCACGTACACACAGGACAGCATGAAAGCTGCCTGAAATGATAGGAATGCTTTAATTTACGTTTGAGTAACTGGAATCTTCCGCTACGTCCTGGGCCTGATAGCCTCATCGCTGTCCTCTGTGGTCAGTGCACCCCTGTGGACTCCATTTTATCGTTATGTGACCAGATGCAGAGTCACAAATCTTGGTTCTCTCTTAGGAGTGTTTCTTTTCAGCAAAGAACACAACATGTCGCTGTATTATCATATTTCCATATTGAAGAGCGCGGCGGTGATTTGCTCGGCCTTTGTTGTGACAAGGTTTTTCTCGGCACAGCTGCACCAACCTTCTCCGCAGAGATGGATCCTCCAGTGGGGTATTCATCTTCTCTGGGTTTCTCGCATATTCAGGTCTTGGTTCACCAACCTTATTATGAAGTATGCTCTGCATAAAGCTTTTTTCGGGCTCCTTCCAGAAGGCTGGGATACGGCGAGCGCCTTTGTACAACTTTTACCACATATATGAATTGATTGCGTTCATTTCCTTTCATACAACCATCTGCACCCGGGAGAGGAGAACATGGCGGCAGCTGTTCCTATCTGCACCAATGTCTTCTATGCAGAGAAGAAAGCGCGGGAGCTAAAGTGGGCTGTCAATGGAGGAGAAATAATCACTGACTGCAGCTTCACAAGAAGAAATTGCAGTTCTCTACATCACTGTAAAGGAGTCTCCATCCCCCGAAACACAAGTTTTAATTTTATTCTTCATTCCTGCTCAAAACAGCAAGTGTCACGAAGGACAACCTGGGCGTAATCTTCTCAGCACGGTCCTGATGTACAAGGAGTGGCTGCTTCTAAGAACTGGGGACTTATTGGTTGCTATGGGTAACTGCGCTACTTTGTGTCCAGTTATAGATTGTTCTGCTGCTAGGTCCAGTCCTATACGCTAGTCACACCCAGAGCTGCATGTACTCTAGTCAGTCCTATACTCCAGTCACACCCAGGGCTACGTACATGTACTCTAGTCAGTCTTAGGCTATGTGCTCACGCTGCGGATTTTGCTGCGGATCCACAGCGGATTGGCTTCTGCGGATTCACAGCAGTTTTCCATGCGCTGTACAGTACCATGTAAACCTATGGAAAACAAAATCCGCAGTGCACATGCTGCAGAAAAAAAGCAAGGAAACACTGCGTTGTATTTTCCGCAGCATGTCAATTCTTTGTGCGGATTCTGCAGCGGTTTACACCTGCTCCTTAATAGGAATCCACAGGTGTAAAACCGCAGGTGAAATCAGCAGAAAAACCGTGGTAAAAACTCGGTAATTCCGCAGTGTGGATTTCCTGCAGATTTACCAAAATCAGTACGGCAAAATCTGCACCTCACTCGCTTCCCTGATGGAAATCAGCACCATGGACAGCAGGAAAGCGAGGAGCAGATTATTTTGTTTTTTCCTTTTCCCTTAAATGGGAGATTATAGATGTTTCTACGTTTCTGTTTTGGACTGTTATGATAAAGTGACGGAGAAAACATCCGACAATAGAAGATTTGCAGCTTCATCTTTTTTATTTTAGATGTATCAAAATGGTTTTTCAAGAATAAAATCTTTTTATTCTACATGCTTGCAGATGTTAAAAATGACAAAGACTCTCTGCCGCCACCCCCAGTATTTTTCGACAGGCAGCAGCGGTGACATCACAACTACTACACGTGACCGCTGCAGCCAATCACTGCAACATAATAATAAAAATCAGCAATTATTTTGAATTTATTTTTTTTACAGATAATTGTCGCTGACTTTTCAGTGCCAGACATGTTTTACGTATCATGACCCCAGACACCTTCATGTAATATCATTTTCAGCCTCATCATGAAGTGACCACTACAAGAAATAAATCCCTCCTGGGACGGAAGGGATGTGCATGAAGGCGATGTTTCCTCCTTTCCTTCACGTCTGGCCACTTTGTAGTATGATAAGTGTCATTTGTGAGCGCAATTAGAGGAGGATGATTCCGGGGAGATTACATGCCGCCATTTCTGCCGTGATCACTATTAGATAATGCGCCAGCCTGTGTATGGAGACGCGCTGCTGATGCTGTAGATGTGTAAAGGATAACCTGCAAACATTCCTTAAATTCTGAGCTTATGGCGCCTAAGAGCTCGAGCAGACGGCCATAGTGTTGGTCTGAGTGCATTCTGTCAAAGCTTCAGATCGCACCAGTGTTCTTCATTGAGGCCGTGCACATGTCTGAACTTAGGGTGAGACCTCAGATTGCACAATTTGCCTCCGATAATTGGATAGCACACACCCATTCATGTCTATGGGACCGTGGAAAACATCGGACCGCACTTACATAACATCCGAGTGCAGTCCAATCTTCACGGAGAGACTGAATGGAGAAGATGGAGAAGCGTTTTTATTTTTAATTCCTCACATCCGAGAAAAACAGATCACGCCCCGATCACACTCCGATCACACTCAGATTACACCCCGAAAACACTCCGATCACACCTCAATCAGATTCCAATCAAAGAGATCGTCAGATCGTTACTCCATCAGTCGTGTTCATGACCAGCAGTGCCAAGAGAAGCAAAGAGAAAACTGGTATAAATGCATGTGGGAGAAAGAGGGACAAAACGGGCCCCGAGAGATGACAGGTCCTCTACAGCCGCACTGTGCTCTGTAAGATGGATGGATGGATGATAGAGGATGTCGCTGGTGATGGAAGCGTTATGGATAGATAGGATTGAAGCAAAGATTATAAAGAAAGCTACAGACCTTATGATATCACAATAATTAAATGAATAAAGGGGTATTCCTTCCCAGTAGAAGCATTTTTGCCATATTAATGTCAAGCAATCCAGTCCCGCAAATGCACATGTATAATGCCGTATACAGATCTTTGTGCCCTGCGGCAGCCTCATCCTCACACTGGGTGGGTGGACGGTCACCACCGTGTCAGGCCGGTCTCATATCTTTATTCTCCAGTGCAGGTTGTGTATGTGAGCTGCGGTTTTATACTACATATAGTTATATTAGATCATTTTCCAGACTGCAGGACAGTATAGATCTCGGCCTCCTAGAAACATCACACCTCAAAAAAACATTGTCTACATTTAGATTGTTTATAATTGCGATCATTGTGCACCTTTTGTATGTTCCATACAAGAGCACAAATGAGATGATCAAATCTCCTGCAAGACCGGCCCCAGGATGAGCATAAACTACAGAGAAGAAAAATCTGAAGATTCACCATACGTAAACTAGTATGGGAGGTACAAAAGACGAGAAACAATGTAGCTTCATTCTTCACTCAGGATTATTGTCACTAATGGATGATGAGAACTAGATGAACAACCAGCCAGAAAGAGGAGAACCCCAAGTTTCAGTGTCATTATCATGGTGGTGGTTGGTGTTTTACCACATGGTGACTCGGTGGTTAGCACTGATGCTCATGAAATTCCACCTCTCGGTACACTTCAGAAACTAAAATCAATTAACTGATTTCATGCGTTGGGCATCTGGCTTTCCCTTACATGATCTCACCATTGCTGTTGGTAGTCATATGAATAACCTACCTATAAATAATCTCCTGGGCAGCATGGTGGCTCGGTGATTAGTAACGTTATTGAAGTCATGGGTTCAACTCGGACAGGGCATGCCGAGGTTCCACCTCTCAGGCACACTTTAAAAATTGAAGTGAGTGGCTGCAAAGGGAACTAGTTTCTCTTTTCACAACCTTCTCATAGGTGTTGGAAGTCATTTTGATGAATTAGCCAGCAAACAGCTCTTGGACAGCACAGTGGCTGGATGGTTATGTTGGCAGCGGATTAATCTCTGTGCTGTCCAGCTGTTCAACAGTGAAGATATATTTATTCATGAACAAAGATAATGCAGCTTACAACTGGTATTTCTTACAGCTCGTGATCTTAGCCTCTAGTCTGTCAGCTTGTAAAGTGAAAGCAGAATGTGCTCCAGCTACACACAGTGTGAACAGTGAGCGGGAACGTCCTGGTTCTCTTTTTTTTTTAAACAATGTATCATTGACAATATAAGACTATCGTTGGAGACAGAGACTCATGCGCTATTAAACAGTAGTACATAGTAGTTGTAATATGTGCAATAATAAACATCATTCCGACAGGTTAGCATTGCAGGTTTCCATTGCTCGGGTTATTGGTTCAGATCTAACCATGGACAATAATTCTCCACCTCACTTTAGAAAATGAAATCAATGAACCAATTGGTTAGATGTGTTGGGCAACTATTTCTATGTTTCCTGACCTTCCCATAGGTGCCGGGAGTCATATAGATGACTTACCCATAGGTTAGTGCTCGGGCAGCATGATGGCGCAGTGGTTAGTGCTGCTGGTGTCCTGGGTTCAACTCTGACTGAGGACAGTGAGATTCCTCCACTCAGGTGTATTTTAGAAACTGTAATCAGTGACTGTAATGGGACCTGCTCTAGTTTTTTCTGACTTTCCCACAAATACTGAGAGTCCTATTGATGATCTGGAGAGAAAAAAAAACTTTCAGCATGGTGGCTCAGTAGTTACCACCATTGCCATCCTACGCTTAGGTCCTTTGTTCAACTCTGACTGAGATCCAAGTAATTCCTCCTCACAGGTCTACTTTCGAAATTGCAAATGGACATGCTATAGTTTTTCCTGACCTTCCCATAGGTGCTGGTAATAATATTGATGACTTTGCAAGATGTTATCTTCTGAGCAGCACAGTAGCTCAGTGGAAAGCACTGGTGCTTTGCAGCATGGGTTCAAATCCCACCATGGATGACATCTGCAAGGAGTTTCTATGTTCTCCCTGTGCTTGAGTTGGTTCTCAGCCATGCTCTAAAGACACACAGGTAGGGGCCAGTGATGGAAGTGCTGTGGCTAATGATGGTGTTACCTGTGTGGCATGTGCAGCATCCAGGAGGGACACAGCTGCTATGAGGCTGAGTCGCTCTCTGTTCAAGTCATCTCTCATTGGATGAATATCAGGTTTTAAGGGAAGGAAAATGTTTAGGGTGGAAGATTTTAACATTTTTCAAAGTCCAAAAATGATTTTTCACATCTCAGTTGCAGCAACTGAGCTGAATATTTACAGCAAATCAATTGCTTACTAATAATTGGCTACTGCTTGTATCATGACATTCATCCTATGAGGACAGACACTACTCAGGATACTTGCCCAATGAAGTGGACAGGCAAACAGCCCAATAGCACTTCTTCATTAGGCAAGTATCCTGAGTAAAAGGGCAAGTATCCTGAGTAATGTCTGTCCTCATTGGATGAATGTCATGATACAAGCAGTAGCCAATTATTAGTAAACAATAACAGCCCAGTATCCCTCCTGGATGCTGCACAAGCCCATGATGCAGGTAACACCATCATTAGCCACAGCACTTCCATCACTAGCCCCTACCTGTCTGTCTTTGGAGCATGGGCAGAGACACAGTCAAGCACAGGGAGAACATACAAGCTCCTTACAGATGTCATCCATGGTGGGATTTAAACCCAGGACTCCCATTCTGCAAAGCACTGGTGCTTTCCATTGAGTCACTGGGCTACTCTAAATAAAACCTCTGTCATCAACCTAAGTCATCAATACACTGGCGGACACAGACAGAAAAGGGCTCCTGTGCAAAAACAATATATAGACCCTTTGCAGCCCAAAAGCTCCTAAAAATGCAAAATTGCATCTATTTTGGAGATAGAAATGCCCCCCCTATCTCTTGGGCCCCAGTGCAACCACACAAGTTGCACCAATGATATGTCCGCCCCTGCATCAATATTACTACCAGCACCTATGGGAAGGTCAGGAAAAACCAGAGTAGGGTCCATTTGAAATTTCTAAGGTAGACCCGAGAGGATGAATTACTTGGACCTCAGTCAGAATTGAACTAAGGACCCCAAACATTGAAAAGTAAGGGAGCTATGCACTTAGCCACCATGCCTCCCAATAATTACCTGATGGCTAGGTAATCAATATGCCTAGCAGTACCACTGACAGGTCATGAAAATGAAGAGCAGGTTTAATTTGAGGTCACTGTTTTCATTTTGTAAGAGGAGGAATCTCATTGACCTCAGTCAGAGTCGAACTAAGGACCCAAGTGTCAAATGGCGGTAACCACTGAGCCACTGTGCAGCCTGTTTTTTTTTCCAGCCAGATCATCAATAGGACTCTCAACATTTACTCTCAAAAACTAGAGCAGGTCCCATTTGCAGCCACTGACTATAAATGCTAACCAATGAGAGGAGGAAATACTTTGATTTTAGTCAGAGTTGAACTAAGGACCCAAGCATAGAAAGGTAAGGCCTCTTTCACACTTCCGTCTTTCAGCTCCCGTCACAATCCGTCATTTTTTGAGAATGCAGGATCCTGCATTTTCTCATAGACTTGTATTAGCGACGGATTGTGACGGATGGCCATCCATTTCATCCGTCTTTCATTGGATCCTGCATAAAAAAAACGGTCCGTCGGGCAGAGAAAACGTTCAGAGGAACATTTTTTCTGCACGTCGGAAAATCGGTCAGCGAAGAATCCTGCGCTGCCCGTCACTGGCTACAATGGAAGCCTATGGGCGCAGGATGCGTCGCTGCCTGTGAAAAGCAGGAATCCAGCGACGGTTCCCGCCTTTTCAAAGAGAGCATGCGTGGAAGAATTTCCCGTCAGGGAAATTCTCTCTCGCTCGCTCTATTTCTCTTTTTACTATTGATGCTGCCTATGCAGCATCAATAGTAACAAGATATAATGTTAAAAATAAATAAAAAAAATAAAAAAATTCACAATATTCTCACATACCAGCGTTCCAGCGCAGCGTCACTGATGTTCCTGGCAGCTAGCGTTACTTCCTAGTAATACATTGCGAAATCTCGCGAGACGTCGCGGTCTTGCGAGACTGCAACTTCTCGCGAGATTTCACAATGTATTACTAGGAACAATAGCTGCCGGGAGCATCGCTGCGCGGGAACTCCGGTAGGTGAGAATACTGCGATTTTTTATTTTCTTAACCTGGTGTGTGTTGTCTATGTATTTTCGCAGCGGAAAACCTCTGCAAAGACGCATACACAACAGGTGCACATAGGCTCGAAGGGTCCGTCAGAAAGACGGGCCCAGTGCACATGTTTTCTACAATCTGTACAGGATCCGTCATTTCAACGTCTTGACGGATCCTGTGCAGATTTGGAAGACGGAAGTGTGAAAGAAGCCTAAGGGAGCTAACCACTGAGCCACCATGCCCCCCAAACATTGATTGATGGCTAGGTATCACCGACAGGTCATGAAAATGAAGAGCAGGTTCCCTTTGTGGGCACTGATTTCATTTTCTGAGATGTGACTGAGGAGGAGTCTCATTGTTCTTGGTCAGAGTTGAACCAATAAAAACAGCAACAAGGAAAGGAAAGCAACAGTGTTACCATGCTGCCCCATAGGGGCTTAACCACCAACAACAGCAGGCTGTGCACCGATCTATGAAGATCGGAAAAAAGTCTTTTAGTCTCTGTGTTCTCAGACCAGAGACCGGCGAGGGCGGCCGTTCACTGCGGGACATTTCTGACACGTTCATGTACTAGTAAACATCAAGTAATAAACTCCATGACACGGTCTGCTGAGCTCGGTGCACAAGTATCCTGGATCCATCCCATTCTTGAATGGAGTAGAGGTGCACAGGCTTATCCTCCACTGCATTCATTGTCTATGGGACTGTCTGGAAATAATGGAGCTCTGCATTCTCAAACAGTCTCATAAACAATGAGTGGAACAAAGTATGAGCAGCTCGGCTCCCAGAGACATACTGATAGGATGCGAGTCCTGATGGGGCAATAACGTCTGCCAAGTAAAACCTTTTTTATGAAGCATAATAAATAAGCATATTGATTGTTGAGCACTTTACAGACATCACTGTGCCCATCAGGGGCCATATCCCCAACAGGTCTTTTGTTTTAGAACATGGGAGGAAACCCACAGAAAATCCTTGCAGTCGTCAACTTTGGTGGGATTTGAACCCAGAACATCAGTGTTGCAGAGCACCAATGCTAACCACCAATATACAGCAATGCACAAGTAACTACATTGCAAAGTGATCAATATTACAGTCATCCACAATAGCGCTGACAACTGAGCCACCATGCTAATCACTGAGCCACTGTGTGGCAAAAGAGCAAACCCTGCCATGCTTCTCTGCAGGCATGGGGTGTGCTGTGCAGTGTATGCTTCTTTCTCCCTCTTCCAGATGCCACTGATCAGGGCCAGACTGTCCGTCTACAAATGGTAAATGGGTCAGGCCGGCTTTGGGCCACATTGATTGCGACACTGTGAACACTGACAGTACCACTGTCCTCAAAATGCCAGTACTAATAACAGCTGTGGTGGAGTACAGACCCACGGTCACCTACTCCAATAGGACACAGGCTACTTCTGGCGTGTTGGAGGCTGACACCATGCTGAGGTCATTGGTCAGTGCGATGATGTAACTGCATCACGCCATCCACATTCTCTGTGAGGCAGGATAGAAGAAGAGATGGTAGCTGCGGGGATGAGGGAGACTGGATAAGGGAAGTGTACATTTTTTATGGACTGTGAGGGGCCATCATATTGTATGGAGAAATGACCATACTGTGTGAGGGACCATCATACGATGTGGAGGGGCCATCATATCATGTGGAGAGACCATCTGTCATGATCCAGGCCGAGGTTTGTTTCTTGTAATTCTCCCCCCGGTCTGGTCATGCAGGGGTTAACCTCTGCCTCGTTTTGGGTTCTGTGTGGCCATTTCAGTCTGCTGTGGCCTGCAGACCAATGTCAGCAATAGCTCATGCTCCCAGGCTAGAGCAGCTGACCCCTTGATACCGTGTTTTGTCCTCTGCCCGTTTACTCTGTTCCCATGACTTCCCTTTCCTGCCACCATGCTTGTATTAGTGTTTGCTCCCTGTGCTTGGACCTCTAGGTATGTGACCCGGCTTGTCTTCTGACATGGTCTACTGTCTCATGTCTTGGTTATCTCTGCTCCTGTCTGGCTCTGACCTCTGGCTTGTATTTGACCATGAGTATTGCTGTGACCTCTGGTACTCCTGTTCCCGACTGTTTTTGACTCGGCTCGTCTGACTATTCTTTCGCCACTTGATGGCACCTGGTGCTGCTGCCCAGTGGTGTTATGCTGTGTGTGCAACCTCTCTTCCCTCATCAGCATCCCCTAGTGGAGGTTGCACTATACTGCACTACAGCAGCATTACTCCATCATACTGTGTGGAGGGGCCATCATACGGTGTGGAGGGACCATCATACGGTATGGAGGGACCATCATACTGTGTGGAGGAGCCATCATATTGTATGGAAGGACTATCATACTGTGTGGAGGGACCATCAGACTGTGTGGAGGGACCATCAGACTGTGCGGAGGGAATATCATATTGTGTGGAGGGACCATCATACCACGTGGAGGGCCCATCATACTGTGAAGAGGAGCCATCATATTGTTTGGCGGGACAACCATAGTGTGTAGAGGTACCATCATACTGTGTGGACGGACCATCATACTGTGTGGAGGGACCATCATGCTGTGTGGAGGGATCATGAAACTGTGCGGAGGCACCATCATATTGTATGGAGGAACTATCATACTGTGTGGAGGGACCATCATATTGTATGGAGGAATTATCATAGTGTGTGAAGGGGCCATCATACTGTGTGAAGGGGCCATGTTACTGTGTGGAGGGACCATCATACTGTGTGAAGGGGCCATCATACTGTATGGAGGGAGGACTGTGGAGAGCATCATTCTATGTGGGGGCATCATACTCTATGGGGGGCCATCATACTCTATGGGGGGCCATGCAAAAGGCATCATACTGTATGGGAGCCATGGAAGGGGCATCATAAACTACTAGGGTCATGAGAGGGAAATATACTCTAAGACGGCCATGGAAGGGGTATTATACTTTATGAGGGCTATGTTAAGGTTATCATAGTGGGAGAAAACACTAAGGAGCTTCAGTAGGGGCAAAATGACGGCGAATTCCAAAATACATATCTGTCTCTGTGTCTTAAAAAGTTGGGAGGTCCTTCTGTGACTGTGCCTATGTGCCATGATAAGACTTTTGCTATGGGGCTTCGTGATTTCTATGTCCTCCCTCAGGGGCATTGAACGTCATTATTATAAGGAGGCACTGTGGGTCATTATTACTATAAAGAGGCACTGCGGGTCATTATTACTATAAGGAGGCACTGCGGGTCATTATTACTATAAGGAGGCACTGCGGGTCATTATTATTATAAGGAGGCACTGCGAGTCATTATTATAAGGAGGCACTGCGGGTCATTATTACTATAAGGAGGCACTGCGGGTCATTATTATTATAAGGAGGCACTGCGAGTCATTATTATAAGGAGGCACTGCGGGTCATTATTACTATAAAGAGGCACTGCGGGTCATTATTACTATAAGGAGGCACTGAGGGTCATTATTATAAGGAGGCACTGCGGGTCATTATTACTATAAAGAGGCACTGTGGGTCTTCATTATAAGGAGGCAATGAGAGTCATTATTACTATAAGGAGGCACAATGGGGAATCGTTATGATTATAGGGAAGGACAGGAGGAGGTTATTATAAGCACATGGGGGGTTGTATTATAAAGAGGTGCGGGGTCATTATTGGATGTTATTACTATGAGGTGCTATATGACTGTAAGGAGGCGCAGGGGAACATTAGTATAAGGATGTACATAGGGGCGCTGTTGTTATGGTGGGCATAGCAGGAGAGTACTATCACTGTGCAGAGGGGGCATTATTACTGTCTAGGGTCCTGATTATGGCACCATGTGGTTTGTGTAGTTAATGTGAGGAGGGTGCTGCAAATCAGTGAGTCAAAGATGTCTGCTTGTTACATTTTGCAGGGACAGGTTACGGGTGGAAGAAGTGGTCATGGTGGTCTGGTCTGTATGGATAGAAAAAGCAAGGGGCAACAATCAGTGAGCACCACTGGGAGTATCTGTACAATAGGCGACATTCCCACCATGAGAATTAGTGAGTTTCTGAGGTTGAAGATTTTCTGCACTTATTAAGTAAATTTGGTTACATGCGTTATTTCATTGCGCTTTTTCAGTGCGGTTTTTGTCTCTTTTGGTTTCTCGTGTGTGTCAGTAAAGCTTCGTTGTGTTGGATTCTTCCTGGTATTTGGCTTTGATTAACCTTCATTGATACAATCATGTGCGGATCACAGGCGGTTTTTACCTATAGACGTTCTGCAATTCAGGCAATTCTACGGGGGAATCCATACATAGAACTCGGCGAACCAGCAGGAGAAATGCACATATTGCGGATTTCACACGTGCACCGCAGGTCGGTTTACGCTGTGTGAAAACCCCACAGTGGGCGACATTTCTAAATCCCATCCGCTTTGCTGGAACTGTAAGACCGTTGCGTTTGTTGTGCAGCGAAAACCTGCAGCGTCAGAAAGTCCTTGTGGGAACGTAACCTTATATTACAATATCATTATTGTTACGGGTTATATCGCAGCATTATTGGAAATATTGGACTTGTAGTAAATCTGAAGTGGATTGTGGACAGCCTGGGCCAAGTGTGCTCTGTAATGTCGCTGCTGAATTATAGTCCCTGTATGAACACACAAACAGTGATTACACATCGATCCGAAAATATACAGAGGAAATGAAAAACCAAAGTGTGAAGTAAAACGTTAAATTGCCCCCACCCCTGAATGACACTGATGCTAGGGGAAAAAAAAAGGTTTTAGACAAAGTGGGCCCTGGGCAAAAGTTTAAAGTGGGGCCTCAAATGCTCGCTTATCGTTCCATCACACAGAAACATTTTGGTTGTATTTACATGCGCTGAGTTCAGTCCGTTAAACGAGCGCGATCGACAATACGCTTGTTCCTGAGTTTCTTTACACCGGCTGAGGAACAATGATGGGGACAAATAGTCCTCGATATAGTAGACTGGTGAGACTCCCAAAACTATGTTTTTGACCCAGGGTGTCCCATGTAATAAACGACAAGACACATATTTAAACCAAACACTTTTTTTTTCTTTTAATGGGTGAAGGTCGGTCACAGGGAAAGGGGCACGCACAGCATGTGAGTATCAAAATAACTGGTAAGGCACAATTGGCCAGCTGAACAGGTACGAATTGATATGCCCAGCCGGACTCCCGACTTCGTACATACAAAAAACTCTTATGGTATGACAATTGACCGCAGCTGTGACTTAAATACAAAAACTACATATCAATCAAAACACAGTGAACAAATAAGGGATGAGGGAGCGTGGGGCAATGCAGCCTCCGGATCACACTGGTGTGAGGAGAGAGGCAGGAAGAGGCTGGGACATCATTTATAAAGGGGTAGTATGCATGGCTCACATTGCCGCTCCTCCCCGTCATACTCACCCTCCGTCACTGCATCTCCGTTATCCCGGCGCCGCTCCTCTCAGAGGTCACGTGGTACCGCTCATTAAGGTCATGAATATGGACGCATCTCCACTCCCATAGGCGTGGAGTGCATATTCATTACCTTAATGAGTAGTACCATGTGACCGCAGAGGAGAGGAGAGCCGCCAGGACAACGGAGATGCAGGCATGAGGAGGGTGAGTATGATGGGGAGGGGGGGCAATGTGAGCTATGCATATTACCAGGGAAAGGGAGGATCCGAGCCATGCGGACCGGGGGAGCTGAGCAATGCGGGACCGGGGGAGCTGAGCAATGAGGGACCCGGAGAGCCGAGCAATGCAGGACCGACGGAGCTATGCATGCAACAGGGGGAGCCACACACACCAGGACAGGGGGAGCCACATGCCAGGACAGGATGGGGGAGCCACGCATAGCAGGACAGGACGGGGGAGCCACGCATAGCAGGATAGCACGGGGAGCCATACATAGCAGGACAGGATGGGGGGAGACAAATACCAGGACAGGACGGGAAGCCACATACCAGGACAGGACGGGGAGCCACATACCAGGATAGGACGGGTGAGCCACGCATAGCAGGACAGGATGGGGAGCCACATACCAGGACAGGAAGGGGGAGCCACATACCAGGATAGGATGGGGGAACCACATACAAGGACAGGACAGGGAAGCCACATACCAGGACAGGACGGGGGGCCACATACCAGGACAGGACGGGGGGAGCCATGCATAGCAGGATAGGATGGGGGAGCCACGCATTGCAGGACAGGACAGGGAGCCACATACCAGGACAGGAAGGGGAGCCACGCATAGCAAGACAGGATGGGGGGAGCCACATAGCAGGACAGGACGGGGGAGCCACGCATACCAGGACAGGACGGGAGAGCCACGCATAGCAGGACAGGACGGGAGAGCCACGCATAGCAGGACAGAACAGGGGAGCCACGCATAGCAGGAAAGTGATGAGGAGACAATACATACCCGGCTTATAGTTGAGTCAATAAGTTTACCCAGTTTTCCGTGGCAAAAGTAGGTGCCTCGGCTTATACTCGGGTCAGCTTATACTCGAGTATATACGGTAATTCATCTAATATAATAATCGCCAGTTGGGACTTCCAACCGCTGTCCCCGAATCCCATGAGGCACAGTGGCACTTGCTCAGGCGGCCACGAACTGCGCCTGCGCAAGTGACATACACGTCTCTGCTGGATCTGGTAAATTGGTACTGAGCAATGGTACCAAACACTAATGAAATTGATGGAACTTTTGACTTTGCAGTAAGTAATAAAAATGCCTTAAAGGCTTAAAAACATTCTCTCTATCTCGAATTATTCTGGCATTTGGCAAATATAATTAATTATGGTAATCCTAATTGACCTAAAACAGGAAAAGTTTATTCTGATTTCATGTCAGATATTGAGAAAAACATACAGATGTGTCTTTATATATACCGTATATTTTTTTTCAGAAGTCATTTAGCCCCGCAGTACACGATGCAAACACCCGTGATAGTTTTGATTATGTCTGCAGAAACACCTTATTAGCCACTGAATACTCAATTGTTCACCTTCCTGACACAGGCATCTACAGATTACAGAGACTTAAATAGCAAACTGGGCCCCCAACATGGAGCCAAACTTTGCACCCCGGGGCACTAGAGCCTGCATTGTTTCCATCTTCTACAATGATGTGATGTCCCTGGGATCAATTCTCTACACCAGTGTTTCCCAAACTCCAGTCCTCACGGACCCCACGGGTCATGTTTTCAGGATTTCCATAGTGTTGCACAGGTGAGACAATTCCTAATGCCTTGATGATACTTCCACTACTTGAGCAATACTAAGGAAATCCTGAAAACATGACCCGTGGGGTCCGTGAGGACTGGAGTTTGGGAAACACTGCTCTACACTCTTCTGCCAGTATTGCAGTTACTCTATCGTGGGAAGTCTCCCACAAGTTCTTACCCCAAATATCAAAGCTGAGGGTACCAAAGAGGACGGACCCCTTATATCTCACCTGTGGTTTAAATCAGAGAGGTTGTCCGCAGTAGCGCATACAGTCACCTAGGAATGCTGTGCTGCTCCTCTGTCCCTCTGGCCATGTGTCCTGATGGTCTCATCTTCTCACGTTGTCGACATTTGAGAACTGCAACCAATTGGTGGCCACAACTACCGACTGACCACACCAGGAGAGAAGAGGTATGGCCACAGGGACGGGGGTGACAGGGGATTGATAGGTGAGTGTATAGGATTTCTTATTTTTCTGCAACACTATAAAATTAAAATTAAACAAAAGGACGTAAACCCCTTTAAAGAAAATAACAATTTCCTTCTTCCAAAAATAGCAAACCATTGTCTACAGGTTGTTTAAAACAATTCAGGTCAACATAATTCATTTAAATAAAGCTAAGCTGCAATATCAGAAACAGCCTGTGGTCAGGAGTGGCGCTGTATTGAAAGAAAGCAGCTATACTTTTTTCCCTAATCCTGGATAACAGCTTTAAGGTGGTCAAACACCATTGCTGAAGCTCTCATCCAACAGCTGTTTCTCTCAGCCCTGATCTACATGCATGCTGGGCCCGATTGAAATGGCAGCATTGGGAAAACCCTCCACCATTCCCTGATGTCACATCTGCTGTCACTTCGTCAGCGGCCGCATTGTGACTATGACATTGTGTATTGCAGCCCAATTATCGAATCCAGTGTTACTAGCATTCATCGAGCCAAGCACTTTACATAGTGCCAGGCCCAGCGGGTCACTGCCGACCGGAGCGCCGCGCCTTCCGCTTCATTCCCACTGCAGAATTGCCTGCTTCTAGTGTTGATATGTAAACTGCAGCACAAAGCCGAGAACAGACAGAACTGACGGATTTCTAAATTGCTCCTGTTGAATTCTTTACAAACACAAGTTCACACCGCGTAATCAGGCGCTGTCACCGGTTATAACACATTGTACCCGTCACCGGGAATCACTGCCGCAGGGTAATGTGTCCCTCAAAACTCAGAACAAAACTAAGGGCAACGAAAAACCCAAGATAAAAAACTAATCACAACATGTATTTGTTCCTGACCCGAGTCAATTGTTTTCTTTAACTACATATGGAATAAGCATCGTCCAAGGCTTAACTCCCACACGCTATCTTTACCCAGGAGAAATGGAGGTATGGGAGCCCCAATGTCCATTTCTACTATTCAGCCGCTATACTTTCAAGGATGGTTGATTGGGTCAGGATGACTAAAGAGAAACCCTGGCTCACTATAGAAGAGCAGATGTCTCCAATTCAGTTGCGATCTATTATCCTATTTCCCGCTACACCACTCAAAACTACCTTTCCAAACCTCCTCACTCTGGCAGCGGTCAGGTGCTGGAGATCTGTGGCACCCTACTTGTCTCCTTCTCCCTCCCCACTAACTAGGGTATCAGACATAATAGCCCTCAAACTAGCAAAACCTGTTTCAGCTGATAAGTCACCCCTGCTGGATCAGATATATAAGGAGGGGACCGTTATTTCAAGATATGAAGGAGCTCCCCACTATGTCTAATTACAGCTTCATCCACTATGAATCTCTCAGGAAGACACTGCGCTAAGTCATGATTAGTGGAGACTTAAGGCGGACGTTTACCACCTTTGAAACTTTGTGCTCTGAAACAAGTGTGCCGGAATAGGTGCTTTCTGTCCTCTATAATATGCTACTCATAAAAGATATTCCCCTGAAAAGAGCTTTTCTGCTGAAGGGGGAAAATAATTGGGCCACTCTTTTACTAATTCTCAAATTAACCTAATTTACAAATCTACATACGGCCCTTCACAATGTGTGAGAGCTCAAGAAAATAGTTACAAATAATAACCCACTGGTACACAACTCCTCTCCTGCTGCATAAGTGGTTCCCTACGACACCTGATATATGCTGGAGATGTGAAAAAGACAGAGGTTCAAATCTTCATATTTGGTGGTCCTGTCACATTATACAAAAATTTTGGAAAATCATATCTCAAATGTTATTTTTTTATGAAAACATATCACTTCATCTAACACCAGGACACGCTTTCCTAAATCTTCCCACGGTTCCAAATAACAAACTTATATCTAGATTGGCCTCCTTCACTTTGACAGCTGGTAAGCTCCTAGTACCCACTTTATGGCGCACATCTAATATTCCAAGTGAAAATCAGCTATTCCTTAAGATTGACCAACTGTATTATACTGAAGAACTAGCAGCGCTTTCCACACACAATTTTTCCTCCTTCACAAGTGTCTGGAATTCCTGGGTAACTTTTATCCAAGAAGTATCATTTCTCCTTGCAGAGATCGACATGCTAAGCATGCCGAGATGAGGAGACTTAAAGCCGCAATGCTCCTCTGGGTAATATGCTAATTATGCAAATTGTCTCATCAGAGAGGAAGAGAGCTAGAACTCTAGTGCCACCTATTGGAAGGTAGCAATCCTCTTCCTCTCTGAAGAGACAATTTGCATAATTAGCATATTACCCAGAGGAGCGTTGCGGCTTTAAGGCTCCTCATCTCGGCATGCTTAGCATGTCGATGTACGCAAGGAGAAACAATACTTCTTGGATAACGGTCTGACGCCTCTCACACATCCAAACCAGATCTCTGCTTTGCACTGACGAGGGGCAGTACCCCGAAACACAGTGTCTGCAAATTGAGATTCTGGTTTGGCTATTATCCTGTCATGTGACAAGGCTCGTTAAAGGGTCAACATTGACTTGTAGGATTGCTACCTTCCAATGGGTGGCACTAGAGTTCTAGCTCTGAAGAGACAATTTGCATAATTAGGGTAACTTTTAGGAACTCGGATAAATTTATATCCTTATGTGTGCCGGATTCCATACCTTGATTTTGGACATGACCGATGCACCAGCGGACCTATTTCCCTTCCATCTTCCCTCCCCCCTCCCCCTTTCCATGACACCATCCTTGAGTTCCATTTTCCCCCTTATGTGTTCATTGTTTCTACTTGGTTTCATAACTATCTAATGGCGACTTTTTGATCCCCAGAGCTTCAGCTAACCAACTTTATTTGTTAATAGAAATCAAAAATCTTTCATTTTCTGTTTTAGGCTACTTTCACACTAGCGTCGGTACGGGGCAGTCTCGCTGTGAAAAAAATGCCCAACGTGGACAGCGAAAGAAACCTTACGACGCTTCCGCTGCCCCATTGTAATGTCCGGGGAGGAGGGGGCGGAGTTTCGGCTGCGCATGCGCGGTCGAAAATGGCGGACTCGACGCACAAAAAAACATTACATGTAACTTTTTTTGTGCGGAGGGTCCGCCAAAACACGACGCAACCGTCGCACGACGGTTGCGACGTGTGGCTATACATCGCAATGCGTTGCTAATGTTAGTCTATGGTGAAAAAACGCATCCTGCAGACAACTTTGCAGGATGCGTTTTTTCTCCTAAACGACGCATTGCGACGTACAGCCAAAAACGCTAGTGTGAAAGTAGCCTAAATGATGTTTTGACGGAGGCAATTATTTCTTATTTCTGGCATTTTAGGTACTCTACTAGATGTCATTTATTCCTTTGAGACTTCAATGGCTTTTAAAAAAAAGTGAATTTTCTATGCCTCTTCTGTTTTTCGAGTTTACCCTAATTGATTCTTTGATTGCTGATGTCAACTATCTTATGATTCTCAATAAATAAAACAATGAAAATGAACAAACACAACATGTATTTTAATGCTATGTCTATCTATGTGTATAGTTACTCTCCATCCTTCTGACATCTGTCTATAATCTATGTATCCATCTGTGATGGGGTGATATGCTATGTGGGTATCATTTTTCTGTATATTTCTATTTTACTGATTATCATGGTGTTACTGTATCTTGTAGGATGAGTTGTTATTTGCCATCTGATATTCTCCCCACAGTTCTGTATTGTATGCTAATGACATGTTGACCTAGCTTGTTCAAACAATGAGCCCCTGAGACCTTCCCCCTCCTGACCTGTGAATGAGGGGGGGAGACTTGTAAATATCAGGGAGGTGAGACACAGAGATCAGTCTGATGTGGAACCATGATGTGAAGAGCATATCAGAGAGAAAGAAGGGAATATGGACTGTTATCCTCTGTGCTGGATTGTTGGACTTTTATCCTGTTACTGAAATGCATTCGTGTTCTGGAATATTTTATCCTTTGTGTGATGGATCGTATATATGGACCTTTCGTGTTTTGCCTAAATAAAGGTCTTGGAATTGTTCACTATTCTCTTGCTCTGTTGATTGTGTGATACCGGAGAAGGAACCCGTGACAACTGGTGGCAAGCAGAGGGATCAACAGAGCATAACCTAATGGAGAACCACACACAGAGTGAGTACAGAAATTGGACTGTATCCAGTTTACAGGAGAGAGCCAGAGACCTGGGCCTGAACTACCAGGGACTTACTAAAGAGGCCTTTATCGATCTACTGGTGGGTGCTAGCCTGACCACCTACTCCCATATGTCTGAAGGATGAGCACTGGAGACGAGGACCCCCACCCCAAACGGCCAGTGGGTGGTGTGGTACGAAGAAGAGATGGCGGTTCTGGGCCCAGGCGTCTCTCAGGAGTACAAGGAGGAGGCTGCCCGCCGGGCTCAGCGGAGACAAGAAGCAATGGAGCTTGAAAGAGGGAGTAACGCAATGTGGAATGTAAACTCAACGATCCGGGAGCCTGTAAGGATCACCCGGACAGAGTTTAAGCCATTTGATGAGGCTTCCGGAGATGTGGAGGGGTTCTTCAAGGACTTTGAGCAGCAGTGTGCTGTGATGGAGGTGCCCCACTCTGACTGGATGCATTTGTTAGTGGGACTCCTGAACGGTAGCCTGGCGGAGGCTTACCGAACCATTGACTCACAGCGGAATCGGGATTATAACATTGTAAAGCAGACTATCCTGGATTACCATGCTATCACCCCAGACTCATATAGGGCCAAGTTCTGAGACCTCCCATGCACTACGGGGGGATCATTTAGGATGTATGCACATAAGATGTCCCAGGCATGTCGGAGATGGCTGGAAGCAGAAAATGCCTTTATTGTGGAAGATGTTATACAGGTATTCCTTATAGAACAATTTCTTGCCAAGTGCCCCGCAGAGGTCCGGGAATGGGTCCGGGAGCGCACGCCATGCACCGTGGATAGAGCTGCAGCCCTGGCCGATGAAGCCCTTACTATCCAACCACAATGGAGGAGGCTTCTGGACAAGGAACCCCGGCCTTCGACCGCGCCCCGTCCTCCTCCGATTATATCTGCCCCTCCACCCAGCCGCAGGCCAATGACAATCACAGCTCACAATCCTGGGCCCCAACAGTTCCGACCACGACCTGGGGGTATCACAGAGAGGAGATGTTACGGGTGTGGGCAACCTGGACATTTGCAGTCTGGCTGTCCCTCAAGGATTCGGAGGGAGCCCCACGCAGCCCCACCCCGTTCAGTGCATCTTGTGCACTCCATCCCGCCTGATGAAGAGGAACCACCACCCCCACCAGAGTGGACCACCGACCATGGCACCATAGAAACCCCTCCTGGAGTGTACAAACTCCGGCCTTTGTCCATCAGAAATACACAGCAACGGCATTGCCACCTGCAGGATGTCTTAATTGATGGATACAAAGTGTTGGGATTTAGAGACACAGGGGCATTCCTGACTATAGCTGACCCCCGTGTGGTTCGACCCGAGGCAATTCACCAGGGCCCGGGAATTCCCATTGTCCTGGCGGGGGGTGTCCGCAAATATATACAGAGAGCTTTGGTACGTTTGGATTTCGGTTTTGGAGAAAAACTGTGTTGGATTGGCGTTATGGGAGGACTTCCTGCAGATATCCTCCTTGGAAATGACATTGGGGAGTTGCAAAGTCATTTTGAGGGAGCAGAAGGTCCGTGGGCCTCTCACCCTTCTGAAAGAACAATTGGAGGGAGATATCGCAGATACCGGAATGCCCATCATTCCCTACGTTCTAGAGTTCAGAGACTGTCTCGCCCAGCTAGCTACCTTGGCTAATGGACATCAGCGAACGGCCCAGTCCAGTTAAAAAGCCTGGTATGACCATAAAGCCAGGACCCAGGAATTTATGGACAAGTGCTCATGATTATTGCAACCCCTGCCACTGTACAAGGAACTATAAACAGTGGAGCAAAGTGGACTAAAGTGAGCAGGCCAGTGGTCTGTGTAGGCCTAATGGCGTGCTCACTTACTATGAGGGGGGAGAGGTTGTGATGGGGTGATATGCTATGTGGGTATCATTTTTCTGTATATTTCTATTTTACTGATTATCATGGGGTTACTGTATCTTGTAGGATGAGTTGTTATTTGCCATCTGATATTCTCCCCACAGTTCTATGTTATATGCTAATGACATGTTGACCTAGCTTGTTCAAACAATGAGCCCCTGAGACCTTCCCCCTCCTGACCTGTGAATGAGAGGGGGGAGACTTGTAAATATCAGGGAGGTGAGACACAGAGATCAGTCTGATGTGGAACCATGATGTGAAGAGCATATCAGAGAGAAAGAAGGGAATATGGACTGCTATCCTCTGTGCTGGATTGTTGGACTTTTATCCTGTTACTGAAAATGCATTCGTGTTCTGGAATATTTTATCCTTTGTGTGATGGATCGTATATATGGACCTTTCGTGTTTTGCCTAAATAAAGGTCTTGGAATTGTTCACTATTCTCTTGCTCTGTTGATTGTGTGATACCGGAGAAGGAACCCGTGACACCATCTATCCTGCCTATATCCCTTATATCTATATCATATCTATCTTCTATCAGTATATCCACATACACCAGTCTGCATCCACAGACCCCCATACACATTAGCCAAATGTCCGTTATACCTGCCGATACCAAGTTTCTGCTGACACTCGAATGTGTATGGGGGCATTGGTCAACTGATGGTTGGGGGTTGCCGGACGGGCTTGTCCAGTTTCAGGCTGCCATTCACCTTGTTCTCCTGGTGATAAGCTGCAAACGTGTTGGCGGCTTCTCACAGAGAAGACAGGGGCACTCAGCTGAGAGAGCACTCCTGTGTATGGCAGAGACGGCCGAGATGGCATCATTCCGCCGATAGCCATCTATTGTGTATGGCCGGCTTAACCCTATCCATCCCTATATACACAGCAACTATCCAGCTGTATATACAGGGTGGGCCATTTATATGTATACACGTAAATAAAATGGGAATGGTTGGTGATATCAACTTCCTATTTGTGGCACATTAGTATATGGGAGGGGGAAAACGTTTGAAGATGGGTGGTGACCATGGCGGCCATTTACAAGTTTATGACCATCTCCCACTCTTGACACACTGATAGCAACCCCGCAGAAGAAATGCTAGCACAGGCTTCCAGTATCCGTTGTTTCAGATGCTGCACATCTCGTATCTTCACAGCATAGACAATTGCCTTCATATGAGCCCAGCATGTGAAACATCTTCCCCTGACGAAGCCGTCCTTGTAACGGCGACACGCGTTGGGCTTCTCCCCACGCTGCTCTCTGCCTGACTTTACCTCCCCCCGGCTGCAGCACCTTTATTTCAGCTGTGATATATGGCTATTCCGCTGATTTTTACCTTTTCTAGGCTGCGGTAGTGGATGTAGGCACTATTTTTCATCCTGAACCTCCTGTTTCATGTGCCTTGGCCTCTGTTGCAATACTTACCTCTCTTTGCTGTCCTCTATGCTGCTGTCTTGTGACCACTGACAGTGTAATCTTGCGTCTGCTTACAGGTATTTCGGGTATATTTGCCTTAGGGAGTGTTGCTTCATGGTTGGTCTTATCGGTGGTTATTGCCCATCGGTTCTATACCTTCCCGGGGTGTGTGTTTATGGTATTTTCTATATTCTAGGTCGTTTTTTCATTATGACTATGCATATTATCTTTGTATTTTTACTATATATACCATGACCTTTTTGTATTTTGGCAGTTGCACTGGGGATGTTGTATACATGTATTTTTTAAGTGTTTTTATATTTTTGTATCAATAAAAGTTTTGCCTCTTTATACATAATTATATAGCGGTGTGCTCTCTTTTGGAGTGGTCCTCTCTATCCATTTTTGTGCTATCTACGCTACCACTCTTGTTGCACCCCTCCAACCGACAGTATACTATTAGTAGTGCGCCAGTGTTTCTTGTCTTATAACATCTCCCACTCTTGACACACTGATAGCAACCCCGCAGAAGAAATGCTAGCACAGGCTTCCAGTATCCGTTGTTTCAGATGCTGCACATCTCGTATCTTCACAGCATAGACAATTGCCTTCATATGAGCCCAGCATGTGAAACAACGGATACTGGAAGCCTGTGCTAGCATTTCTTCTGCGGTGTGGCTATCAGTGTGTCAGAGTGGGAGAAGAGGGTTTCACTGACAATCCAACACAATGGGCAGCACTTTGAACACATTTTACAAGTGGTCATAAACTTGTAAATAACTCATGAAAGAATAAAGTTGCATTAAAACCAAGCACACCATTGTTTTTCTTGTGAAATTCTCAATAAGTTTGATGTGTCACATGACCGTCTTCCCACTGGAAAAAATAAAGTTGGATCCAAAATGGCCAACTTCAAAATGGCCGCCATGGTCACCACCCATCTTGAAAAGTTTCCCCCCTCCCATATACTAATGTGCCACAAACAGGAAGTTGATATCACCAACCATTCCCATTTTATTTAGGTGTATCCATATAAATGGCCCACCCTGTAGAGTATCTGATCTCTGTCCATTTATCTGCAGTCTGTCTATATCTGCTCCAATATCTCTCTGTCTGTCTCTTTCTAACCCTCCCTTTATCTATAGTGGCCCGAACCAATCATAATGTAGCGTTTTATCGATAAGGAATATTGGTTCTTCTAAAACAGAACATCAGTCGGAGTCACGGTAATCATCAGATAAATCACAGGATGTTTCACGAATTGTCAAGTTGACTATAGTTATATTTTGCTGATTAACGCTTTGTGAGCTGGTATTATGCACGTCTTGTTAGAAGTGCTGCAGAGCAGACAGCCGCCTCCTGCCGGCCCTGGTGGGGCTCCACTACACCTTGAGTGGTATTGAATTGCTACAATGTATCAGCGCCGCAGGAAATAAGACAATACAGCGTCTTGGAGTGTAACGCTCCTGCTCCACACACCGGCTTTAATAAATTGGTTGAAGACTCCAATATCCTGATGAAGCCAAACAAGACACAATATTGAGCCGCCATCACGAGTGGAGGATTTCTGACTTTTCATTTTATGTAGAAAAAAGTTGTGGGAAGGCGCAATTTCTGAGACAAGGATGAATGAAAGCTGAATGTCTGGTCTCGTGGAGGCAGATATAGATTGATCCCTCTGAGCTTTCATGATCCTTGACTTTTTCTGAAAACGCATCATGCCGACATAATTCTCTGTCCAGATTCTAGGCCTGCAAAGATTTTGTATTTCACGTCTACACTTTGATAGTTTCATTACCTAAAGCCAACTTCCCAACCTTACTCAAAGAGGAAGAAATGAGACGGGATTGTGAAGTAATTATGTACAATGAGGATTTCTCTCCAGCGTGTACAGTCATTAGGAAATGATGGGGAACAATCCTGCAGAAAATCGCTGTATCTCCTCATTATTGCTACTGTATCCAATACTCTATAGAATACTGCTCTCCTTCTGTCACCTACCAAGTATCCTGATATGAGGCAGTATTATAGCAGGTATATTCCTGTACATAGGGGACAGACATAGGGGGCAGTATTATAGTAGTTATATTCTTGTACATAGAGGCCAATATTATAGTAGTTATATTCTTGTACATAGGGGCAGTATTATAGTAGTTATATTCTTGTACATAGGAGCAGTATTATAGTAGTTATATTCTTGTACATAGGGGACAGTATTATAGTAGTTATATTCTTGTACATAGGAGCAGTATTATAGTAGCTATATTCCTGTACATAGGGGGCAGTATTATAGTAGTTATATTTTTGTACATAGGAGCAGTATTATAGTAGCTATATTCCTGTACATAGGGGACAGTATTATAGTAGTTATATTCTTGTACATAGGAGCAGTATTATAGTAGTTATATTCTTGTACATAGAGGCCAATATTATAGTAGTTATATTCTTGTAAATAGGGGCAGCATTATAGTAGCTATATTCTTGTACATAGGGGGAAGTATTATAGTAGTTATATTCATGTACATAGGGGCCAGTATTATAGTAGTTATATTCTTGTATATATGGGGCAGTATTATAGTAGTTATATTCTTGTATATATGAGGCAGTATTATAGTAGTTATATTTTTGTGCATAGGGGCCAGTATTATAGTAGTTATATTAATGGACATAGGTACAGTATTATAGTAGTTATATTCTTGTACATAGGAGCAGTATTATAGTAGCTATATTCTTGTACATAGGTGCAGTACTATAGTAGTTATACTCTTGTACATAGGGGCAGTATTATAGTAGTTATATTAATGGACATAGGTACAGTATTATAGTAGTTATATTCTTGTACATAGGAGCAGTATTATAGTAGCTATATTCTTGTACATAGGTGCAGTATTATAGTAGTTATATTCTTGTACATAGGAGCAGTATTATAGTAGCTATATTCTTGTACATAGGGGGAAGTATTATAGTAGTTATATTCATGTACATAGGGGCCAGTATTATAGTAGTTATATTCTTGTATATATGGGGCAGTATTATAGTAGTTATATTCTTGAACATAGGAGCAGTATTCTAGTAGTTATATTCTTGTACATAGGGGGCAGTATTACAGTAGTTATATTTTTGCACATAAGAGCAGTATTATAGTAGCTATATTCTTCTACATAGGGGGCAGTATTATAGTAGTTATATTCTTGTACATAGGAGCAGTATTATAGTAGCAATATTCTTGTACATAGGGGGAAGTATTATAGTAGTTATATTCTTATACATAGGGGCCAGTATTATAGTAGTTATATTCTTTGCCATAGGGGGCAGTATTATAGTAGCTATATATTCTTGTACATAGGAGCAGTATTATAGTAGTTATATTCTTGTACATAGGGGGCAGTATTACAGTAGTTATATTCTTGTACATAGGAGCAGTATTATAGTAGCTATATTCTTCTACATAGGGGGCAGTATTATAGTAGTTATATTCTTGTACATAGGAGCAGTATTATAGTAGCTATATTCTTGTACATAGGGGGAAGTATTATAGTAGTTATATTCATGTACATAGGGGCCAGTATTATAGTAGTTATATTCTTGTATATATGGGGCAGTATTATAGTAGTTATATTCTTGTATATATGAGGCAGTATTATAGTAGTTATATGTTTGTGCATAGGGGCCAGTATTATAGTAGTTATATTAATGGACATAGGTACAGTATTATAGTAGTTATATTCTTGTACATAGGAGCAGTATTATAGTAGCAATATTCTTGTACATAGGGGGAATTATTATAGTAGTTATATTCTTATACATAGGGGCCAGTATTATAGTAGTTATATTCTTGCACATAGGGGGCAGTATTATAGTAGCTATATATTCTTGTACATAGGAGCAGTATTATAGTAGTTATATTCTTGTACATAGGGGGCAGTATTACAGTAGTTATATTCTTGTACATAGGAGCAGTATTATAGTAGCTATATTCTTCTACATAGAGGGCAGTATTATAGTAGTTACATTCATGTAGATAGGAGCAGTATTATAGTAGTTATATTCTTGTACATATGGGGCAGTATTATAGTAGTTATATTTTTGTGCATAGGGGCCAGTATTATAGTAGTTATATTAATGGACATAGGTACAGTATTATAGTAGTTATATTCTTGTACATAGGAGCAGTATTATAGTAGCTATATTCTTGTACATAGGTGCAGTATTATAGTAGTTATATTCTTCTACATAGGGGCAGTATTATAGTAGTTATATTCTTGTACATAGGAGCAGTATTATAGTAGTTATATTCTTGTACATAGGAGCAGTATTATAGTAGCTATATTCTTGTACATAGGTGCAGTATTATAGTAGTTATATTCTTCTACATACGGGGCAGTATTATAGTAGTTATATTCTTGTACATAGGAGCAGTATTATAGTAGCTATATTCTTCTACATAGGGGGCAGTATTATAGTAGTTATATTCTTGTACATAGGAGCAGTATTATAGTAGCTATATTCTTGTACATAGGGGGAAGTATTATAGTAGTTATATTCATGTACATAGGGGCCAGTATTATAGTAGTTATATTCTTGTATATATGGGGCAGTATTATAGTAGTTATATTCTTGAACATAGGAGCAGTATTCTAGTAGTTATATTCTTGTACATAGGGGGCAGTATTACAGTAGTTATATTTTTGCACATAGGAGCAGTATTATAGTAGCTATATTCTTCTACATAGGGGGCAGTATTATAGTAGTTATATTCTTGTACATAGGAGCAGTATTATAGTAGCAATATTCTTGTACATAGGGGGAAGTATTATAGTAGTTATATTCTTATACATAGGGGCCAGTATTATAGTAGTTATATTCGTTGCCATAGGGGGCAGTATTATAGTAGCTATATATTCTTGTACATAGGAGCAGTATTATAGTAGTTATATTCTTGTACATAGGGGGCAGTATTACAGTAGTTATATTCTTGTACATAGGAGCAGTATTATAGTAGCTATATTCTTCTACATAGGGGGCAGTATTATAGTAGTTATATTCTTGTACATAGGAGCAGTATTATAGTAGCTATATTCTTGTACATAGGGGGAAGTATTATAGTAGTTATATTCATGTACATAGGGGCCAGTATTATAGTAGTTATATTCTTGTATAAATGGGGCAGTATTATAGTAGTTATATTCTTGTATATATGAGGCAGTATTATAGTAGTTATATTTTTGTGCATAGGGGCCAGTATTATAGTAGTTATATTAATGGACATAGGTACAGTATTATAGTAGTTATATTCTTGTACATAGGAGCAGTATTATAGTAGCAATATTCTTGTACATAGGGGGAAGTATTATAGTAGTTATATTCTTATACATAGGGGCCAGTATTATAGTAGTTATATTCTTGCACATAGGGGGCAGTATTATAGTAGCTATATATTCTTGTACATAGGAGCAGTATTATAGTAGTTATATTCTTGTACATAGGGGGCAGTATTACAGTAGTTACATTCTTGTACATAGGAGCAGTATTATAGTAGCTATATTCTTCTACATAGAGGGCAGTATTATAGTAGTTACATTCATGTAGATAGGAGCAGTATTATAGTAGCTATATTCTTGTACATAGGGGGAAGTATTATAGTAGTTATATATTCTTGTACATAGGCGCCAGTATTATAGTAATTATATTCTTGTACATAGGAGCAGTATTATAGTAGTTATATTCTTGTACATATGGGGCAGTATTATAGTAGTTATATTTTTGTGCATAGGGGCCAGTATTATAGTAGTTATATTAATGGACATAGGTACAGTATTATAGTAGTTATATTCTTGTGCATAGGAGCAGTATTATAGTAGCTATATTCTTGTACATAGGTGCAGTATTATAGTAGTTATATTCTTCTACATAGGGGCAGTATTATAGTAGTTATATTCTTGTACATAGGAGCAGTATTATAGTAGTTATATTCTTGTACATAGGAGCAGTATTATAGTAGCTATATTCTTGTACATAGGTGCAGTATTATAGTAGTTATATTCTTCTACATAGGGGGCAGTATTATAGTAGTTATATTCTTGTACATAGGAGCAGTATTATAGTAGCTATATTCTTCTACATAGGGGGCAGTATTATAGTAGTTATATTCTTGTACATAGGAGCAGTATTATAGTAGCAATATTCTTGTACATAGGGGGAAGTATTATAGTAGTTATATTCTTATACATAGGGGCCAGTATTATAGTACTTATATTCTTGCACATAGGGGGCAGTATTATAGTAGTTATATTAATGGACATAGGTACAGTATTATAGTAGTTATATTCCTGTACATAGGAGCAGTATTATAGTAGCTATATTCTTGTACATAGGTGCAGTATTATAGTAGTTATATTCTTCTACATAGGGGGCAGTATTATAGTAGTTATATTCTTGTACATAGGAGCAGTATTATAGTAGTTATATTCTTGTACATAGGAGCAGTATTATAGTAGCTATATTCTTGTACATAGGTGCAGTATTATAGTAGTTATATTCTTCTACATAGGGGGCAGTATTATAGTAGTTATATTCTTGTACATAGGAGCAGTATTATAGTAGTTATATTTTTGTGCATAGGGGCCAGTATTATAGTAGTTATATTAATGGACATAGGAGCAGTATTATAGTAGCTATATTCTTGTACATAGGTGCAGTATTATAGTAGTTATATTCTTGTACATAGGGGCAGTATTATATTAGTTATATTAATGGACATAGGAGCAGTATTATAGTAGCTATATACTTCTAAATAGGGGGCAGTATTATAGTAGTTATATTCTTGAACATAGGAGCAGTATTATAGTAGCTATATTCTTGTACATAGGTGCAGTATTATAGTAGTTATATTCTTGTACATAGGGGCAGTATTACAGTAGTTATATTCTTGCACATAGGAGCAGTATTATACTAGCTATATTGTTCTACATAGGGGGCAGTATTATAGTAGTTATATTCTTGTACATAGGAGCAGTATTAAAGTAGCTATATGAGTAAGGCGGCAAGACCGTTGAAACGCGTTTGATTTTAATGCACTTTTAAGCCTGTGACTGTCACTGGTAGGAATCACCCGTTTTTGTGTCTATGGATATGAAGATGGACTTTGGATTTATGTGCTTTTAACAAAAATGGAATAAAAGGTATTTTTTATGGACATTACCCACGCTGGACTTCTGCTTTTCCTCAGTATTATAGTAGTTATATTCTTGTACATAGGAGCAGTATTATAGTAGTTATATTCTTGTACATAGGTGCAGTATTCTAGTAGTTATATTCTTGTACATAGGGGCAGTATTATAGTAGTTATATTAATGGACATAGGTACAGTATTATAGTAGTTATATTCTTGAACATAGGATCAGTATTATAGTAGCTATATTCTTGTACATAGGTGCAGTATTATAGTAGTTATATTCTTGTACATAGGTACAGTATTATAGTAGTTATATTCTTGTACATATGAGGCAGTATTATAGTAGTTATATTAATGTACATAGGTACAGTATTACAGTAGTTATATTCTTCTACATTGGAGCAGTATTATAGTAGTTATATTCTTGTACATAGGAAGCAGTATTATAGTAGTTATATTCTTGTACATAGGAAGCAGTATTATAGTAGTTATATTCTTGTACATAGGGGGCTGTATTACAGTAGCTATATTCTTGTTCCTAGGGAGCAGTATTATACGAATAGTTATATTCTTGTATAAAGGAGGCAATATTATAGTGGACAGTGATACATTATATCTAGTTGGACACATCTTAAGCAGTTACAATCATGTTTGTAAGCCACAATTATGCCTAAATCAGCTTTGATGACTCTAGCCAACTTGCAAAGTGAATGAATCAGAAGAGGTTCACACTGAGTGGTGGAAAATGCTGCACGATAAAAAAGAACCTAGATTTGAGTTTAATTTTGGGGAATAATGGGAGAGATATTCTATAGAGCAGTGCATGGTTACATATATAGACCCCTCTAATGTTTACAGGAAATAATATACATTTCTTCTTGCATCTTTCTCTGTAATACATGGAGTGTTAGAGGGGTCACAGAGCACTTACAGTACGGACACTGAGTGATGGCCCCATTAGTTAATATAAACAGATACAATAGCACAGATGGCAGCAGCCGTAGTTGCAGACCGCTCATACCTGTGCACTGATAAATGGTTTATATGCCGCTGACATGAAAGCCTCCAGCACTCACCATTCTGTGCAGCTTCTCCTCCAGTTCTTGGTTTATTCTTTGTAATGACAAGTAATTGGTTTGGATCCTGCAAAAAAAAAAATACAAAAACAATTGAATCGATACTTGGCAGATCGGTGCTTTTCTTAAAGTGCCAGAACACTGTTTTAGTTTGTAAATAAAACCTACCTAAAATGTTGAGCAGAAAAGATGACAACAAGCCGAGATTTTAAAAAAGAAGAACTCACACAGAGCGTGTATTCTGAGGTGCTGTATAACTTTGTAATGAACAGTGAATGAGCTGGATTGGCTGTACTGTGCCTTTAAGAGCTAGCGCCTGCAGGTTATGAATATTTATCATGCATTTGTGAATCGCAGCGAGTGATGGCAGTGATACCTCCCGCCGCCTCTTTAATGACTTACTGTGTCCGCTAATTATTCTTAATATTGCAGAAACAATGAATCAGAGATGTTTTTTGTCAGGCGGCGAAAAATTCTGGCAGACGGGAGTCATTAGGGCCTCGGATGAGTCTCGCTGACAGACTTGTTGTGGGGGTGGGGGGTCTGTATTAATACAGCTCTATACTATAGCAATGAACACGGAAGCTATGTGATGTGTAAGTGTACAGGTGGCAGCCAGACACTAAATGTGAGCCACGTTCTATAGAAAAGACAATTGCATATATAGTAATTTCCAAAATGGGGCTAAAAGATTAATCCTTAAAGGTAAATGGTCCTGAACTAGGCTAGAAAGTCATCGGGAATCATCAGGCTTCACCTCTAATCAGTTTATTGTTTTCTGGGACATTGCTGGTTGCAGAACGAGTCCATTGTGAATCTGTCAGGAAGTTTGCAACTCTTCTATCTGTCTTTTTCAGAGCCCCTCTGTGCTAATTGATGACCAAAGAACACATCAGAGTAGATCTGAACTTTCATGTGGTCTTAGATGACATGAGAAGAAGGAATACACACTATCATGTAAAGGTTTAGGCACCCCTGGTCAAAACTACTGTTATTGTGAAAAGTTAAGCAAGTTGAAGATGAAATGATCTAAAAGGCCTAAAGTTACAGATGACACATTTCCTTTGTATTTAAGGCAAAAATGTATATATTGTCATTTTTACATTTTAAAAATTACAAAAAGGAAAGTGGGCAGATGCAAAAGTTTTGGCACCCTTGAAGATTTGTGTGCTCGGGTAACTTAGACCAAGGTTTCAGACCTTAATTAGCCTGTTAGGGTTATGACTCATTCACTATCATCGTTAGGAAAAGTCAGGTGATGCAAATTTGCCAGCTTTATAAAAACCCAGCCTCCTCTAACCTTGTGCCAAAACCAGCAGCCATGGGTTCTTCTAAGCAGCTGCCGAGCACTCCGATAATGGTAGAGGCACACAAAGCAGGAGAAGGATATAAGCAGATGGCAAAACGTTTTCAAGTTGCCTTTTTCCTCGGCACATGTAATTAAGAAATGGCCGTTACCAGGAACAGTGGAGGTCAAAATAAGGTCTGGAAGACCAAGCAAAAGTTCATTGAGTGCTGCTTGTAGGATTGTTAGAGAGGCAAATCAGAATCCTCCCTTGACTGCAAGGCTACGTCCCCACGATCGAGAATAGCAATGTTTTGGAAGCAGCATATTTCACTGCATCCAAAACGCTGCGGTCTAATTGCTGCACTTATTTGTCAGTACATGTGGATTCACCGCATGTAATGACATTCAATTGGTCAAAATCCTCTAGAAAAATTCACATGCTGTGGCTCGTAAACCCGCACCGTGGGTGAGTTTACGCAGCGGTAAATAGAGTCACACTGGGCATGGGATTTCTATAAATCTCATCCAATGTGCTTCTAATGTAGAATGCAGTGTTTTGGATGCAGCGCAAGTGCGCTGCAACCAAAACACTGCTATTTCTGAACATGGGCACGTAGCCTAAAAGGTCTTCAGAGAGATTTAGCAGACTCTGGAGTTGTTACATTGTTCTACTATTCAGAAACACATGCACAAATATGGCCTTCATAGAAAAGTCATCAGTAGAACACCTCTCCTGTGTCCTCACCATAAAATTTAGCACCAGAAGTATGGAAAAGAACATGTAACGAATAACATAAGATCATCTGTAAAAAGCTGAAGATGCAAAGAGGGTGGCTTCTACAAATGGATAATAATCCTAAACACAAGTCACAATCCACAATAGACGACCTCAAAAGGGGCAAGCTGAAGATTTTACAATGGCCCTCACAGTCCCCTGATCTGAACATCATTGAAAATCTGTGGCTAGACCTCAAAATAGCAGAGGGTGCAAGATGCCCCAGGAATCTCACAGAACTGGAGGAATTCTCCAAGTAAGAATGGAGGAAAATCCCTCAAATAAGAATTGAAAGACTCTTGTCTGGCTACAATAAGTGTTTACAAGCTGTGATACCTGCAAAAGGGGGTGCTACTAGGTACTAACCATGCAGGGTGCCCAAATATTAGCATCGGCCCATTTTCCTTTTTGTAATTTTTTAAAATGTAAAAGATGAAAATATATGTATTTTGCTTCAGATACACAGGAAATGTAACTTTAGGTCTTTTAGATCATTTCAGCCTCAACTTACTTAACTGTTCACAATAACAGTAATTTAGACCAGGGGTGCCCAGAAGTTTACATGTCACTGTAAGAGTAACAAACTCACTGATGGATTCTTAGTGAGCTCATTATGCAGAAAGCAATGAGGAAACAAAGAGCCTACAATAGACAATCAATGCTAAATTTTTAATGAAACTCAAATAAAAAAAAATATCTTCGCCCCCAATACCTGCATTTAGGTAAAGAAAAAAAAAAAGAACATTGTCCCAAAAGGTGTTTATAGCTTTTCTTAAAAAATAACAAAGTAGAAATAATTACTGTACAGGAGGGGGCAAAGTATTGGAGACTTTTTCACCCACCCCACATGGTGCATGCACTATAATTTGGCCCATGCCCTCATGCATGTGGCTGCCCCTAGGCACAGGCCTCTTCTGTCTAATGGACACTGGGCAGACTTGCTCCTTTTTGCTCACTGATAAACTAGAATTCTTTGCGCTAAGTATCAGTTTTCGTCCCTCGAGGGCGTCCTCCTGGGCAGGTCATTACACCGTGGTCTTAGAGACTTTTGGGGTCACTTTAAATTAGAGCAACACGTGAGCTCAATATAACAAATTCCAAGTCGTGCTCATGTCTTAGAAGCAATTCTACATTTTTTTCTATGAATTGAGAGATCTTATAGGGACCCAATGGGGTAATTAACCTGTTACTTAGCAGTTTTCGGCCTAACAGAGCTCCTATTATAAGGACTGAAGCCTCCAAGTGGCACCAAGCAGCACAGAAACCGTTATAAAAGAAGTACGGATGAGCCACAATGTATCACAATATCTGAGATTGCTAGGAAATTAAAGACTGACCGTCTGAGCTTCTCCGTCACTTTCTCCAGTTCCTCCTGCGCTCTCCTCAGCTCTGTTTCCAGGTACTGCCTGGTGGAATCAAACTCGTTTTCCAGCATCTCCAGCTTGTGTGTTGTGTATGACAGGCGTTTCTGCAGCTCTTCCTTCTGGTCTTGTAAGCTGCTGGAAGGAAGGAAGAATTATTCCACTAAGTGTAATTAGCAGCGAAGCAAACACGCAGCGCGAGAAAAAGGCTGCCTGCTGTTTGCTGCTGCCTGCTGCTGCTGTCTGCTTGCTGCCTGCTGTCTGCTGCCTCCACAAGCGGATCTCAGACACTGCACATTCTCAGGTATGCAAATAAATTAGCATTAAATATTAATGCTCCAGAGCTGTAAGTGGCAGATTCCTTCATTAGGTCTTAACTTGTACAGTACAAGGTAATACCAATACAGAATCACCACTAAGATGGATACCTTAAAGGGAATGTCAGGTATCGGATTCTAGCCAATTTATTAAATGTAAGAAAGAATATGTTTCTTCTAATCTTACATATTATAGTAATTAGAGCCATATTGGAGAGTGTTCGCTGTATGACGGCTGTAACACAGTGAATTATCCACGCCTCTATCAGTACAATTTAGATATCATCAGTCATTAAGTCTCCAAGTCTAAGGATAAGGCCACGTTCACATCGTCAGTACTAGGTCAGTATTTCCATCAGTATTTGTAAGCCAAGACCAGGACGATGATAATACAGAAGTGGTGACGTGTTTCCATTATACTTTTCCTCTGATTGCTCGTCTCCTGGTTTTGAATTACAAATACTGATGTAAAATATTGATCAAATACTGAGCTTGTGAATGTGGCCTAATGAAACTACTCCGATGACCCATCCTATAGAAATAAGAAGACACTGCCTATTATGCCTACTAATGACAATAAGGTGACTATTAACACCACCCTTTTATTATAAGGGATAATTCCAGCCGTCTTATGAAGCTGAGATGACTTTGCTGACTCCTCTCTCTAATAATAAAACATCTTTACAGACCCTGCCCTTTAATATGTGACTGTAATGGTACTGCCTAACGGATGTATGGTCAAAACTCTGCCCACTGCTATGACTAGCTGCAATGGCTTGGTGTAGCTTATCACTGTAGCTGCACTGTCGCTGCACCCTGTATAGCCCTACCCTAATGACCCTGCCCTCTAATGATAAAGAGATGACTCTGCTAACCCAGACCTCTAATGATAATATAACTCTGCTGACCCCGCCCTCTAATGATAATGAGATAACTCTGATGACCCTGCCCGCTAATGACTCTGCTGACCCCACCCTCTAATGATAATGAGATGGCTGCTGACCCCACCCTCTAATGATAATGATATGACTCTGCTGACCCCACCCTCTAATGATAATGAGATGACTGCTCAGCCTGCTCTCTTATGATGAGATGACTGCTGACCCCGCCCTCTAATGAGATGACTTTGCTGACCCCACCCTCTAATGATAATGAGATGACTCTGCTGACCCCGCCCTCTAATGATAATGAGATGACTGCTGATCCCACCCTCTAATGATAATGAGATAATTATTTAGTATAAAAACTGCAATATTTTTACTATGTCACATAAAAATCACATATGCAGTCATTTATGCAAATTCTGGTCTATTACTTTTCAATGGGCAGAGGTTTTTTCTTGTTACGCCACATATCTATAACCTGCGGCGACACGTGGGTCTGAATAACCTACGCTGACAAGTGGGTCTGAATAACCTGCAGCAATACGTGGGTCTGAATAACCTGCACCGACACGTGGGTCTGAATAACCTGCGGCGACACGTGGGTCTGAATAACCTGCGCTGACAAGTGGGTCTGAATAACCTGCGGCGATACGTGGGTCTGAATAACTTGCGGCGACACTTGGGTCTGAATAACCTGCGGCGACACGTGGGTCTGAATAGCCTGCAGCGATACGTGGGTCTGAATAACTTGCGGCGACACTTGAGTCTGAATAACCTGCGCCGACAAGTGGGTCTGAATAACCTGCGGCGACACGTGGGTCTGAATAACCTGCGCCGACACGTGGGTCTGAATAACCTGCGCCGACACGTGGGTCTGAATAACCTGCGCCGACACGTGGGTCTGAATAATCTGCACCGCATCAAAAAAGAGGAAAGAACCATGCATATTAGGCGCACACCCAAGATATTGAAGAAAAATATATTTTTCTTCAATATCTTTGGTGTGCGCCTAATATGCATGGTTCTTTCCTCTTGTTTTTGATGCATGGCTTTATCCTGTGCATTGTTCAGCACCCCTATATATATGACTCCAGCTATTTTTACGCCCATTAGTGGTGCTCCCTGTTTCTCTTTATCTATCTGAATAATCTGCACTGACACGTGGGTCTGAATAACCTGCGCCGACATGTAGGTCTGAATAACCTGCGCCATCACGTGGGTCTGAATAACCTGCGCCGACATGTGGGTCTGAATAACTTGCACCGACACGTGGGTCCGAATAACCTGCACCGACACATGGGTCTGAATAACCTGCACCGACACATGGGTCTGAATAACCTGCAGGCATCGGAGAGTGAGACTGCAGAATCTAACACTCTCTCTGGTGGTCTGTAATAATCGCTAACCTTCTTACAGGAGACCCCTGAGCAGATCTCCTTCTGAACTCTGACTGCCAAACATCCTCAGGATAGTGACGTCTTTCATAATTACAGTTTCCTGGGTCTCCCAAGAGGCAGCAATAAAATCCACCAAAAGGCTTTAAATCAATTTAGCGTATGAGCAATCGGCAACCCGTCATCGAGGATCCTTCTCTTTCAGAGCGATCCAGCTCAGATTTCTAGATGTGCTAATTATAACCATTATGGTGCTGGAAACAAGAGTATGTGCCCCCTTCCAAAGTAAAGAAATGTGGAGTAACATTTTTCAATAGATATTACAAGACTAGAAAGGTAAGAAGTACAGGGGTAAAATTCCACATCCGAACTGTACCTCAAACACTTGATTAGCAGGAACTTAAAGAAGTGTATCGCAAGGGAGACACAGGTTCTTACTACTGATTGGTTATTAGAAATCACCTGACTAATTCTACAACTACTTTAGAAGACGTGCCATGCATTATTTCCTGCTGATCTGAATAAGCATAGCTGCAGTGAGATGTGGACCCGCCCCCGAGGAGCTACCAAGTGATAAAGACCTTGGAGAGAGGTGAGTATTTAGAAGCCGGGACAAAGCACTGACGAGCAGGGACAGCAGGTCTGAGCCCTGATATCGGGACAGTCCTAATTTGGAACCATTGGGAGCTATGGTGTAAAGGCATGGTCTATACAGTAACAGTTTGAGCCAGGAAATGGATTTGACTCCAAAAGACAATATAGCTAAGGTAGAGTCACTGATCATAAGCTAATGGAGCAGAGATAAAAATAAACTCTCTTTTGCAAAGCATCACTCTTAAGGTAATGTCTTCAAAGGGTATTCTGGAATTTACACACAGGATGAAGCAAATTGTGGTGTCTTGCTTCATCATCCCAATGTATAAATGTCATTCAGGTGGCTGAGTCCTTTAACTGCTATCGTCACACACTGACAATGCCTTTATTGTGACCCCCTAACATGATCTGGGATGATACTTTAGGCATGAGTTCTCACATACAGGTTAGTAATCCCTCTACCTCTGAGAATTAGCTCTAAACGGCCCCAATTCATCACCAAGGATGGACGACACCAAAGGATGTCAGACGGTGAAATGCTGACTTTAGATTATATTGTGACCTATTTATCAAAGTCAGAAAAGCTAATAAATTATGCCCCTGTGGGGTGAGCTTCTGTTCTGCAAAAATTGCAAACCTTTGGAAAATCATCATGGCCGCCTGTAGATATAAACTTCCTGGCTCTTCAGGCTCCTCTTAATAATATCCCCAAACCAGAGTCCAGATCCTACGATGGCCCGGGATCACTGTCTTTCTAGGTAAGCAGAATTCTCCTGCGCATGTGTAGCGCCCCCACCGCCGCAGGGCCGTAGGGGCTACCCGGTACCGGGCCTCTGAGTCTCTGCTCTGGGGTTGTCACGGTGGCTAGGCCCGGTCTGTGACCCTGCCGAGGGGCGTACAGTGATAGGTATGATGTAGATGGTGGTGATGAGGCTGTAGTGGTGCAGTGCAGTAAATAACGAGGACACCAGGTTGCAGTCTCTTTACCTCTTTACTGAAGATCTCTGGGTCCTCAGTCCAGAACACGGTTCACCAGGCTGCGCAAGTCCGGCCGGTCCAATGGCACCTCCAGAGTTCTCTTCACAGGTGGAAATCGGTGCCTTCCTTCTAGCGCTAGGTGTTGTGGTCCTTCCCTGCTGTGCTTACAGAAAGTCCCCACAACTGTTGTGTCTGTTTCTTAAGTTCCCTCACAACTCGATTAGATGATGTTCTGCTAATCCTCCGTCCCTCCCTGTTGTTCTGGTTGGGACGGCACCCGTTTGACGGGTAGGCTCGGAGCTCTTCCGGGACCCTAGAGTCGCCCCTCTCCACAAGTTGCCCCCCAAGACTGCATAGGTGATTAAAGTTAGACAGCCCGCCTTAGACTGACTGTCCTGCCGCTGTTTGGAGTATTGCTTGAAGCTGAATGTTATGATACTCCCTCGGCGTTCCGGCCACCGGTAGTGCGCCTCAGTAGGATGTTGCTTCGGTCTTACAGCACGACTCCTACTGGTATTTCTCCTTTTGCGTGATCTCGTTTCTCACTCAGCACAATCTATCTCTCTTCTAATCCTTCCTTGGGCACCGCCGCTACCTGGAGCAGGCACGGTCCCGTTACGTTCGTTCAAGTTGCCAAGCCTCTGTCAGGATCCCACCCCTGACAGAGACCCTACTGTATCTTCCCCTACAACACCCTCTGCCACAAGGTGTTGCCTGGTTCCAACCCAGTCAGCTTTCTGCTCTAACTTCCTGCCTGACCCCCAGTTTACCCACTATGGTGGGGAGTGGCCTAGTGAATAGAACCCTTAGCTCCCCCCGGAGGCCCGACTGTGAAATGTATTGGTGTCTGTGATACCTGATCAGATGAACTCCTTCAGTGCCATCAGACGCACCATAGTTCCCCTTAGTGGCGGAGCCATAGTACTGCAACGACCAGGACTCTGGGGCGCTGCACATGCACAAAAAGCCCACACATGAGCCATGGTAAAAATACGCAGAAAATTATTCAGCTTGACTGTGTATTGGGGTTTGGGTTTTCATACGTGTTGTGTTTTTTATGACGTTACGACACGATCATTTTAGAGGTTCTGACGCTTCTGCTATGTTTTGTATCAGTCAGTAGTGGTTGATATAATTCGTGACCTGATTACATTGGAACTGTCCTCATATATATTGTATCACAAGTAATAGTATTCGCTCTGTGTATGACCAGTGATACCGTTCTGGTATTATCCTCAGCGACTCGCTGACAGCGGAGGCCTTTGGCTCCTGACGCCGGTTGTCAGCATCGGTTACACGTGTTCTGGTACAGAGAGATGACTTGTTCCCTTTACTCCAGATTATTACTGATGGGTGTGAGCCATAGCCAGAACATGGGGCAGTGTACAGACAATCGTACACTAGTGAAAGTGCGGGTGGCAGGGTGTTCACCACCTTGATAGCGGCCTGTGGTTGGCCACTGGCTGATAATGTTGAAGGATTAATCTGCAGGTCTTCTCCCAACATGACGGTAGGGTGCGGGTAAAAGCTGAACCACGTACCGGTACGGCAATCGTCATCAGAAGGAAAACCATGAGGGTAAATCACCAGGTTGTCAAGATGCATAATGCCCAAAAATATTTATCAGGAAAGGCTGGACTGGTAAAGTGTATAGTGCCAGTGTGTGAATAGACGCTACCTGCTCCATGACTGGCTTTGGGCAATACATTTCTTCCTTACTAGCTACATTTCAGGCCTAATATTGGTCTTCCCTGGCTACAAATGACATTTCTTTAGCTGACAGTTCATGTCTATGTGCAGAGCTCCATTCTTTCCTATTTCCGTACAGTGCTCACTTTTCTGCAGAATGCAAATTACAGGTGTAGTGATGCGCCGTACGGTGCCTATGTAATCACAATATACAGGGCCATATAGGTCCTCTATTATACCGCATGCGGATTACATGTGCAGCGGCCAGGGCCAGACTGGGACTAAAATTCAGCCCTGGCATTTGAAGTTACACAGGCCCACTTGTCACGTGGTGACTGTATAATATCTTTGTACACTTGTAGGTTACAAGAAGTGAGGGGAGTGTAACACGACTATATAACAAATAATCACAGCTGTAGCCACTATTACAGCTCAGTCCTATTTATTGCTTTTAGTTGCAGTACCAAGAAAAGCCGCTACTTTACCTACATAACTGGATCTCGTAGATAATGAAGGGATGAGACGACCAAAGGCTGTGAAACCTCATTCTGATGCTCCATACACTTTGCCTACAGCCACTTTTGGTTCCGCTGCGCAGCACGAGACCCGGTGACTCTGAAGAGCGGTGACATCAGTAACGTCACCGCTCTTCAGATATTCCGGGTCTTGCGCTGAGCTCGGCAACTGTGAAGAGCGGTATTGTTACTACCGTCACCGCTCTTCAGAGTCACTGGGTCTCGCCAGGTCTGGGCTAGTACTGGGGGTGTCTGATAGAAACCTCTCCATTACTAGTGCAGCGCCCCAGAGTCCTGGTCGTTGCAGTACTGACGCTCCGCCACTAAGGGGAGTGATGGTACGTCTGATGGCACTAAAGGAGTTCACCTGACCAGGTATCACAGTCACACATTACACTTCACACTCTGGTCACCAGGGGGAGCAAAGGGTTCTATGTATTAGGCCACTCCTCACACTCTGGTAAAACTGGGGGCTGTATAGGAAATTAGGGAGAAGCTGACTGGGTTTTGCCCAGGTAACACCTTGTGAGAGAAGAGGTTGCTTGGGAAGATTCAGGGGGGTCCCTGTCAGGGGTGGGATCCTGGCAGAGGCCTAGCGAAAAGGACAGATCATTACGGAGCCACGCCTGCACTTCATTGCGGCGGCATCTTAAGAAAGGGCACGAAACGAGGTATATTGTGGAGAAGTGAGAAACGAGATCACAGCACAAAGGCGATAGAGCCAGTAGGAGTCGTGCCCCGAGATCGGCAACATCCTACTGAGGCGCGTAGCCGGTGGCTGGAACGCCGAGGAAGTATTGGGCTCCACGCATTACTTCAAACCAACGGCAGGGCAGTTAAATTTAGGTTGGCTGTTATGGACCTGGTGGTTAGGTGCACCAGGAATGACCTGATAGTTAAACACGGAATTGGGACGAGTTCTGGGGAAATGGGAACTCTGCTGACCGCAAACCCTACTCCTATCAACACAACTAGAAATAGCCGTGGAGCGTGCCTGACTCTGCCTAGACGCCTCTTCACAGCCTAAGAGCTAACTACCCCTAAAGAAAGGAAACAAAGCCTCACTTGCCTCAGAGAAATTTCCCCAAAGGTAAAAGCAGCCCCCCACAAGTATTGACTGTGAGTTAAGAGGAAATCACAAACACAGGATGAAATAGGCTTTAGCAAAGAGAGGCCAGTCTAACTAAACAGATTGAGGATAGAAAAGGGATCTTTGCGGTCAACACAACAAACTACAAAAACCACGCAGAGTGTGCAAAAAATACCCCCGCACCGACTCACGGTGCGGTGGTGCCACTCTGCACCCCCAGAGCTTCCAGCTAGCCAGGCAGTTTCATGATAGCAAGCTGGACTAGAACTTAGCAAGAAAAACCATAAGTAACAAATGAACAAGCCGGAACTTAGCTTTTGCTGGAGTAGACAGGTCCTCAGAAAGATCCAGGAGAGATCTGAACCAGTACTAGAACATTGACAGCTGGCATGGAGTAACGATCTGAGTGGAGTTAAATAGAGAATCCTAGCCTAGCCCTAAACGAGGGCAGCTGGGGAAGGAATCTCAGAACCAGCAGCTCCACTCACAGCCACCAGAGGGAGTCCAAGGACAGAACTCACCGAAGTACCATTCATGACCACAGGAGGGAGTTCGAGAACGGAATTCACAACAGTACCCCCCCCCTTGAGTAGGGGTCACCAAACCCTCACCAGAGCCCCCAGGCCGATCAGGACGAGCCAAATGAAAGGCACGAACTAAATCGGCAGCATGGACATCAGAGGCAACAACCCAGGAATTATCCTCCTGACCATAGCCCTTCCATTTGACCAAGTACTGAAGTTTTCGTCTCGAAATACGAGAATCCAAAATCTTCTCCACCACATACTCCAACTCCCCCTCGACCAACACCGGAGCAGGAGGATCAACGGAGGGAACCATAGGCGCCACATATCTCTGCAGCAACGACCTATGGAACACATTATGGATGGCAAAAGAAGCAGGAAGGGCCAAACGAAATGATACAGGATTAAGAATTTCAGAAATCTTATAAGGACCAATGAAACGAGGCTTAAACTTAGGAGAAGAAACCTTCATAGGAACATAACGAGATGATAACCAAACCAAATCCCCAACACGAAGTCGGGGACCAACAAGGCGACGGCGGTTAGCGAAACGTTGAGCCTTCTCTTGGGACAAGGTCAAATTGTCCACCACATGAGTCCAAATTTGTTGCAACCTGTCCACCACAGAATCCACACCAGGACAGTCCGAAGGCTCAACCTGCCCTGAAGAAAAACGAGGATGAAAACCAGAATTACAAAAAAAAGGCGAAACCAAAGTAGCCGAACTGGCCCGATTATTAAGGGCGAACTCAGCCAATGGCAAGAAGGTCACCCAATCATCCTGATCCGCAGAAACAAAGCATCTCAGATAAGTTTCCAAAGTCTGATTGGTTCATTCGGTTTGGCCATTTGTCTGAGGATGGAAAGCCGAAGAAAAAGACAAATCAATGCCCATCTTAGCACAAAAGGACCGCCAAAACCTTGAAACAAACTGGGAACCTCTGTCAGACACGATGTTCTCCGGAATGCCATGCAAACGAACCACATGTTGGAAAAATAATGGAACCAAATCAGAGGAAGAAGGCAATTTAGGCAAGGGTACCAAATGGACCATTTTAGAGAAGCGATCACAAACCACCCAGATGACCGACATCCTTTGAGAAACAGGAAGATCTGAAATAAAATCCATGGAAACATGCGTCCAGGGCCTTTTCGGGACCGGCAAGGGCAAAAGTAACCCACTGGCACGAGAACAGCAGGGCTTAGCCCGAGCACAAGTCCCACAAGACTGCACAAAAGAACGCACATCCCGCGACAAGGAAGGCCACCAAAAGGACCTAGCCACCAAATCTCTGGTACCAAAAATCCCAGGATGACCAGCCAACACCGAACAATGAACCTCAGAGATAACTCTATTAGTCCATCTATCAGGGACAAACAGTTTCTCCGCTGGACAACGGTCAGGTTTATCAGCCTGGAACTCCTGCAGCACCCGCCGCAAATCAGGGGAGATGGCAGACAGAACTACCCCCTCTCTGAGAATACCAGCCGGCCCAGGAACCCCAGGAGAATCAGGCACAAAACTCCTTGAAAGGGCATCAGCCTTCACATTCTTAGAACCCGGAAGGTACGAAACCACAAAATTGAAACGGGAGAAAAACAGCGACAAACGAGCTTGTCTAGGATTCAACCGCTTGGCAGACTCGAGATAAGTCAGATTCTTGTGATCTGTCAAGACCACCACGCGATGCTTGGCTCCTTCAAGCCAATGTCGCCACTCCTCGAATGCCCACTTCATAGCCAACAACTCCCGATTGCCAACATCATAATTACGCTCAGCAGGCGAAAACTTTCTCGAAAAGAAAGCGCATGGCTTCATTACAGAGCAATCAGAACTTCTCTGAGACAAAACAGCCCCTGCTCCAATTTCAGAAGCATCAACCTCGACCTGAAAAGGGAGCGAAACATCTGGCTGACACAACACAGGAGCTGAAGAGAAACGACGTTTCAACTCCTGAAAAGCCTCAACGGCCGCAGAGGACCAATTCACCACATCAGCACTCTTCTTGGTCAAATCAGTCAACGGTTTAACAACACTAGAAAAATTAGCGATGAAGCGACGGTAAAAATTGGCAAAGCCCAGAAATTTCTGAAGGCTCTTCACAGATGTAGGCCGAGTCCAATCATAAATAGCTTGGACTTTAACAGGATCCATCTCGATAGTAGAAGGGGAAAAAATGAAGCCCAAAAAGGAAACCTTCTGAACTCCAAAGAGACACTTAGATCCCTTCACAAACAAGGAATTAGCACGAAGGACCTGGAACACCATTCTGACCTGCTTCACATGGGACTCCCAATCATCCGAAAAGACCAAAATATCATCCAAATATACGATCATGAATCTATCCAGATACTTTCGGAAGATGTCATGCATAAAGGACTGAAACACAGAGGGAGCATTAGAAAGGCCGAATGGCATCACCAGGTACTCAAAATGGCCCTCGGGCGTATTAAATGCTGTTTTCCATTCATCGCCCTGTTTAATACGCACGAGATTATACGCCCCTCGAAGGTCTATCTTGGTGAACCAACTAGCCCCCTTAATCCGAGCAAATAAATCAGACAGTAGAGGCAAAGGGTACTGAAATTTGACCGTGATTTTATTAAGAAGGCGGTAATCTATACAAGGTCTCAGAGAACCATCCTTCTTGGCCACAAAAAAGAACCCTGCTCCCAATGGTGACGACGACGGGCGGATATGCCCTTTCTCCAAGGACTCCTTTATATAACTCCGCATAGCGGCGTGTTCTGGCACAGACAAATTGAAAAGTCGTCCCTTAGGGAACTTGCTACCAGGAATCAAATTAATAGCACAATCACAATCCCTATGAAGAGGTAGGGCACTAGACTTGGGCTCATCAAATACATCCCGGTAATCCGACAAAAACTCAAGGACTTCAGAAGGAGTGGAGGAAGAAATTGACAACAATGAAACATCCCCATGTACCCCTTGACAACCCCAACTGGACACCGACATTGATTTCCAATCCAATACTGGATTATGGACCTGCAGCCATGGCAAACCCAACACGACCACATCATGCAGATTATGCAACACCAAAAAGCGAATATCCTCCTGATGCGCAGGAGCCATGCACATGGTCAACTGGGTCCAGTACTGAGGCTTATTCTTGGCCAAAGGCGTAGCATCAATTCCCCTCAAAGGAATGGGATGCTGCAAGGGCTCCAAGAAAAAACCACAGCGCCTGGCAAACTCTAAGTCCATCAAATTCAGGGCAGCGCCTGAATCCACAAATGCCATAACAGAATAGGATGACAAAGAGCAAATCAGAGTAACGGACAAAAGAAATTTAGGCTGTACAGTACCAATGGTGACAGACCTAGCGAACCGCTTAGTGCGCTTAGGACAATCAGAGATAGCATGAGTGGAGTCACCACAGTAAAAACACAGCCCATTCTGACGTCTATGTTCTTGCCATTCAGCTCTGGTCAAAGTCCTATCACATTGAGATGGATTAACACTTTGTGGGCCAGCTGTACTGTTATGGACCTGGTGGTTAGGTGCACCAGGAATGACCTGATAGTTAAACACGGAATCGGGACGAGCTCTGGGGAAATGGGAACTCTGCTGACCGCAAACCCTACTCCTATCAACACAACTAGAAATAGCCGTGGAGCGTGCCTGACTCTGCCTAGACGCCTCTTCACAGCCTAAGAGCTAACTACCCCTAAAGAAAGGAAACAAAGCCTCACTTGCCTCAGAGAAATTTCCCCAAAGGTAAAAGCAGCCCCCCACAAGTATTGACTGTGAGTTAAGAGGAAATCACAAACACAGGATGAAATAGGCTTTAGCAAAGAGAGGCCAGTCTAACTAAACAGATTGAGGATAGAAAAGGGATCTTTGCGGTCAACACAACAAACTACAAAAACCACGCAGAGTGTGCAAAAAATACCCCCGCACCGACTCACGGTGCGGTGGTGCCACTCTGCACCCCCAGAGCTTCCAGCTAGCCAGGCAGTTTCATGATAGCAAGCTGGACTAGAACTTAGCAAGAAAAACCATAAGTAACAAATGAACAAGCCGGAACTTAGCTTTTGCTGGAGTAGACAGGTCCTCAGAAAGATCCAGGAGAGATCTGAACCAGTACTAGAACATTGACAGCTGGCATGGAGTAACGATCTGAGTGGAGTTAAATAGAGAATCCTAGCCTAGCCCTAAACGAGGGCAGCTGGGGAAGGAATCTCAGAACCAGCAGCTCCACTCACAGCCACCAGAGGGAGTCCAAGGACAGAACTCACCGAAGTACCATTCATGACCACAGGAGGGAGTTCGAGAACGGAATTCACAACAGTTGGCTGCCTCACCTAAATCACCTAATAAAGACAACGGAGGCAATTGTGGGAGAGGGGCATCTCTAGGGTCCCTATAAAATAACTCCAGGCCTACCCCGTCATACGGGTGCGTCCTATCCATATCATCTGGGGGACGGAGAGAAAGAACAGAAACATACAGAACAGTTGTGAGGACTATCCCGTGGTGCTCAGCAGGGAAGTACTACAACACCCAGGCGCTAGTAGGTAGGCACTGATTTCCACCTGCAAAGGGAACTCTGGATGTGCCTTCGGACCGGCCGGTCTCAGCCAGCCCAGTTAACAGTGCTCTGGATTGCGGATGCCGAAGCCTTCATTAAAGAGGTAAAGAGACTGCAACCCTGTGTCCTCGTTATTTGCTGCGACCTACACCACCACCTACACCTTTTATTGGGCGCCCCTTAGCAGGACCACAGACCGGGTCGGGCCACCGTGACATCCTCAGAACCGATAGACCCCGCCGTCCTGCGTCTGGGGGCCGCTCCACTTACACCAGGGATTGATAGCAGCTGACATTACGCAGATGACATCAACCCTAAAAATCATACCAGAATTAAATGCTTTGGCGGCTGGGAAAAGCAGTAGAGTTAGCCCTATTCCCAGGCGTCGGATGCAAACTACAACTGTCATCATTGCCTGGTCTCCCTGCGAAGCACTTCTGCTGTATTTACATGCGCTGATCTCAGGCCGCTAAACGAGTGTGATCGACAATACTGAAGTCGTTCGCTTGTTTCCCGGCCTCTTTACACCAACTGAGAAAGAATGATGGGGACAGAACAATCACAATTAGATCAATCTGTCCCCATACAGTATCACGTTATCAGCAGCACAACTACAGTTTACACCGGCGATGTGCTGCTGAGAACAAGGATTTCTGTTCCCACATAAACAATCCAATCACTCCATGAATAGGCAGCATTTTGCTTGTTTTGTATAATACACTCCATAGTCCTCCATATATTATAATGTGCACCTCAGTCCTCCATATAGTATAATACACTCCTCAGTCCTCCATATAGTATAATACACTCCACATAGTTCTCCATATAGTATGATACACTCCTCAGTCCTCCATATAGTATAATACACTCCTCAGTCCTCCATATAGTATAATACACTCCACATAGTTCTCCATATAGTATAATGTACTGCCACAGTCCTCCAAATAGTATAATACTCTCCTCATAGTGCTCCATACAGTATAATGCACTGCCATTGTCATCCATGTAGTACAATTTACTTCCCATAGTATAATGCACCCCATAGTTCTTCATATAGTATAATGTATTCCCCATAGTCCTCGATACAGTATAATGCAGCCCACATATAGTATAATGATGCCACTCCAGAGTATAATGCAGCCACCCCACAGAATATATTGTAGCCCCTAAGTATAATGTAACCCCCCAGAGAATATAATGCAGCCCCCCTCATATAGTATAATGCAGCCCCTGCATATATATGGTAGCCCCCTCATAGAGCATAATGCAGCCCCCCATAAAATATAATGTAGCCCCTCCATAGAATACAATGCAGCCCTCCTCATATAGTATAATGCAGCTCCCCATAGAATATAATGTAGCCCCCTCATAGAGTATGATACAATCATGCCTCATAGAATATAATACAGCCCCATAGAATATAATGTAGCCCCCCCATAAAATATAATACAGCCCCCCCATAGAATATAATACAGCACCCCATAGAATGTAATACAGCCTTCCTCCCCACAGAATATAATACAACCCCCATGGAATATAATGTAGCCCCCATAGAATGTAAAACAGCCCCCAATAGAATGTAATACAGCCCAGCCCCCATAGAATGTAATGCTGCCAGCCCCCATAGAATGTAATGCAGCCAGCCCCCATAGAATGTAATAAAGCCCCCAATAGAATGTAATACAGCACAGCCCCCATAGAATGTAATGCAGCCAGCCCACATAGAATGTAATACAGCACAGCCCCCATAGAATGTAATGCAGCCAGCCCCCATAGAATGTAATGCAGCCAGCCCCCATAGAATGTAATAAAGCCCCCAATAGAATGTAATACAGCACAGCCCCCATAGAATGTAATGCAGCCAGCCCACATAGAATGTAATACAGCACAGCCCCCATAGAATGTAATACAGCCAGCCCCCATAGAATGTAATGCAGCCAGCCCCCATAGAATGTAATAAAGCCCCCAATAGAATGTAATACAGCACAGCCCCCATAGAATGTAATGCAGCCAGCCCACATAGAATGTAATACAGCACAGCCCCCATAGAATGTAATGCAGCCAGCCCCCATAGAATGTAATGCAGCCAGCCCCCATAGAATGTAATGCAGCCAGCCCCCATAGAATGTAATGCAGCCAGCCTCCATAGAATGTAATAAAGCCCCCCCATAGAATGTAATACAGCACAGCCCCCATAGAATGTAATACAGCACAGCCCCCATAGAATGTAATGCAGCCAGCCCCCATAGAATGTAAAGCAGCCAGCCCCCATAGAATGCAATGCAGCCAACCCCCATAGAATGTAATGCAGCCAGCCACCATAGAATGTAATATAGCCAGCCCCCATAGAATGTAATAAAGCCCCAACATAGAATGTAAAACAGCACAGCCCCCATAGAATGTAATTTAGCCAGCAACCATAGAATGTAATGCAGCCAGCCCCATAGAATGTAATACAGCACAGTCCCCATAGAATGTAATACAGCACAGCCCCCATAGAATGTAATAAAGCCCCCCATAGAATGTAATACAGCCAGCCTCCATAGAATGTAATGCCGCCAGCCCCCATAGAATGTAATACAGCACAGCCCCCATAGAATGTAATACAGCCCCCCCCAATTGTCATACAATCCAGTTATCGCTCATTGATATATTAAAAAAAAAAACACTCCTCATGCCCCGCGCTGCTCCCGGCATCAGTCTCAGCAGCTGCAATCTGCCCGCCCGACACACAGCAGGTGCGCGATGATATGACGTCATCGCGCACCCGCAGTGTCAGAGGCAGAGCGGGGAATGATGGGAGAGGGAGCGACAGCGGACACTCTCTCCTCCATCATTGCATTCAACTGTACCGGCGTCATAGTTAAATGGGGGACGGGGTGGGCGATCGGGGGGGTGAGTTGGCGCTGGTGGGAGGAGTTGGCCCTGGCGCCGCTGATAGCGGCAGTAGCCCACTCCTGGCACCGTCCCTTCTGGCATTTGCCAGAAGTGCCCGATGGCCAGTCCGGCACTGGCAGCGGTGTAAGGATGTGCTGTACGGTACCTATATAATTACAATATACAGGGCCATATAGGTCCTCTATTATAACGCACGCGGATTACATATGCGGTGGCAGTGTAGTGATGTACTGTACAGTGCTTATGTAATTACAATATACAGGACCATATACTGTAGGTCCTCTATTATACCGAACGTGGATTAACTCTCAGGATGTTACAGGTCCTTTCAACCCTCAGGAAAATATACGCCCTATACAAATCTACAGGGGTTCTCTAGAGCCATTCACTTCAGCATTGGGATTGGAGTGGCACCGATGACACCCTGGCTACACATAACGGTTGGGACGGATGCACGGACAGCAGGTATCTTACACCTGTCCTATGACGTTGTTGATATACACACCAGCTGATAATCCTGGCCGGTACGTGTACAGTAGATGCGATGTCACTAGTGACACTCACCTCCCATGGTGAAAGTGAGTGCCGTCGGGGAGCGCCATTAACCCATATCGCAATCATCTGCAATGCTGAATGGAGACTACTTTATGAACGTCCGAGTAGCAGACGCCTTTCCCCACGAGTTCCCTACAGCACATACTTCTCACACCTAATCTGCACTATTACCTCTGCTGACCCGTGGGCTGACAATCACCTACAACAAAACCCTTCACCTATTTATTCATTGGACCCATCAGAGGTATATGGGCCCTTCTCACAATGGGGGATCTATAGACCTCCTGTCCAACTCTATTAATGGAATTAGGAAACTTTACTCACTTTTGGTTTTTTTTTTGCCACTTAATCTCATTTTGGGGCTGCTCAGCGAGCTTTTCCCCTGCTGAGATTGCATAAATAATGACTGAAGTAATGCTTACAATAAAGAACAATGAAGTGAACAGCTCTTCAGTCTTTCTCTGATTACAGAACAATAAGATGACGTGAGGAAAATGAATTTCTTTCTCCGCTGAGACGTCTGAATGATTTCATAACAAGGTTTCAGTATAAAACGTGTGCAAAGTTTATCACCTCCACTCCTATAGTGCTCTTTATTAATGGTGGGATTCATCCTCTCAATCAATGACCACCCTGGACTGATAGAATGATGAGGGCACAACACCTATGGGGATAAATGAAACACCCAAGATGTTACAATCATACAGTTATCATTTAGGACACCATCTATTAGCCAGAGTGGAAAGTCACTGCAATGACCTGGAAGACTTAGGATGTCCATGTAGTATTTGTTGCCCAATCGAATAAATCACGTCAAGTCCTCCATGGAGGATATAGCAAGAACGTCTGACACTGTATGCTGCCATTTTATATCAGTGTTTAACTGTCAAATTATACTGGAAGTTATAGTTTTACAAAATCTGGAGATGCCCAAGAAATATGAAGCGCCCTTCAGGGCCTAGGAGTACTTGGCACCGGGTCCGGTGGTCATTAAAGGGGTAGTCACGGTGGCAGTAACCCGGTCCGTGGCCCTGGGTGTCCAAATTAAAAGGAAATGTCTTTAAAGAGGTTTTTAGGAATAAGAATGTTCGGGACGCCACCTGTGGTATTCAGTCAGGGATGACTGACGCTGCTTAAAGGGGTCCACTGGGGTGATGTTATGTCAGTTGGGATGGTATGCCTTCCCACAGGTGAAGCTGAGTCCCCAGGGCTCCCGATGTAGTAGTTAAAGATGGTGTAATAAGAAACAGAGGACACAAGGTTGCAGTCTCTTTACCTCTTTACTGGTATAAGGCAGCCACAGTCCAGGGTACTGGATCATAGGTACTGGTATGGTCTGGCCAGGTTGGAAGCGACCCAGGAATCCCCCTAGCCAGGTGGGGTTGGAAGCCTTCCCTTCTGCCTTGTGTTGTAATACCTTGCTGCCTTAGGCCTCACACAAGGTCCTCATGTTCTCTCTGTCCCCCTTGTTGGTAGGACACTACCCGCATGGCAGGTAACTCGAGCCTTTTTACAGGTGTCTCTCAGATGACTCCGGGCTCTATCTGTTACTGTGCCTTCGGGTGTTAATGGTGGACAGGTGACCTGCAATCTCCTGTCCGCCAGTTTCTGCCATGGGGCATAGAGTTATCCCCACAACCTCGGTCTTCCGGCTATCAGAATTCTGCGCTTCAGCGTGGAGGAAGCTCAGTCGCAGCTTCCCTCCAGCTCTTTACTTCTCCTATGCTTCTCTTCCCCTTTCAGTCTCCTACAGACTGCTCTGTTCCTCTCTTTCCTTTCAGGAGTTTTCAGATTCACAGGTCTGCACGGCCCCAGCTTTCCTCTCACAGACTCTCTCTGTCTGCTTCCACTCTCTTCTCTGTCCCTCTGACAGACTGACCTCCTCTAACAGACTCCTCTTACTGACTAACTCCTCCCCCAGGCTAGAATATATAGGGAAGTTCCCCTGAATCCGCGTCTCTAGCTCCCCCTTCTGGCCAGGAGTCAGAACAGTGTTGTATGTGCTGGTTGCCTGTTAAAGGGATCCTTCCTCGCTTCCAAGCATGGCATCACCCTCCCCGAAAGGAAGGCAATACCACTGTAACAACCGGTTACCTGGGGTGTTACAAATGCATGACAATGCACCCTTGTGTAGGCAGGGAGACACCCTTGTGTAGGCAGGGAGACACCATTGTGTAGGCAAGGGAGAAACCCTAGTGTAGGCAGCGGAGACACCCTTGTGTAGGCAGGGAGACAAGGCTGATGTCCCCTACACTCTTCTATCCTGACCACTAGTCTAAGTTAAAGGCTTATTTTCAAAAATCAAGTTATCCCCTCTCTACGAGAGCGGGGATAACTTGCTGATTTCAGGGGGTCTGACCAGTCAGACCCCCAGAATTCCTGAAAATAAGGGTCTGGAAACCTAAAACTGCAGATCTGCATCCTTGTCCTGAATGGAGCAGAGGGAGCTGTGTATCCTTGGCCTCTGCTCCGTTCATTGTTTATGGGGCTGTTGAGCGCTAGTCTCAGCTATCTCTCTCAGTTCTATAGACAATGGTGCGGTGTGGGGGCCAAACATGTGTAAATTGGTTCAGGATGGGTCTGCAGAGGCCCACTCTCAGGATCCCTGCAGTTCCCAGCAGTCGGACCCCAAGCGATTAGCAAGTTATCTTCCATCACAAGGATGTAGGGGTTAACTTGATTTGAGCAATAACCCTTTAAAACCCCTATAACTAATCACTTTATCCAGATATTACGTCATATGAAGAACTATTTCTGGGAATTTCTCCAAACAAAAGAACCATGTAGCGAAATGGAGATGCAGTGCGTCCTCGGAAGTCAACAAACCTCCTCCATTTCCCGTAGATGACACCTCCTTTCATGGATAATCGGCAACGTAACACTCATTTCAGGATGGTCTTGATAGGCACGAAATTCAAAAAGATTAGTGTAAGAAATCGCTACAAATTACAGACATCTGAAAGCAGAATCTATACTGCGGAGCTGTTTATCATGGAGCAGCCTCAGGATCACACCTCATGTGGGTGCTCCCTTATTACAGGCTGTCCGTACTCTCTATGACGTTGTCTAATCAGTGCTGTCAGTGTTACACTATGTCGGGACACATCATATCGACACAGGGAGTGGTATCGTCCAGACTTCTACTATTTTTTTCATTCATTTTCATGAGGAATAGCAGAGAAACTTAGCTTCCTAGGAAAACATGCTCCAAAACTGAAGTCTTGCATATGTGAGTCCAACTTTAAAGAGGTTTTCCAGGATTAGAAAAAAACATGGCTGCGTTCTTTCAAAACAGTGCCACACTTGCCTACAGGTTGTGTGTGACATTGCCCTTGAAGTCCATTGAATTACATAAAGTGAAGCATACAACACACAACCTGTTGGTAGAGAGAAAGCAGTTTATGGAATAATGTCATAACTGTGGACAAGGGGATAGACGAGGCTAGAAAAATATGTCCACATCCATCCTGTAATTGTAAGTTTAATCAAATACACCTACCTGACGATCGTGTGGTTTTTGATGGGACTACTAGGACTTCAGCAGGGTGTGGTTCATGTATATTTACACAAAAGAGACATTTTGGGGTTGATGAAGGGGCATTCTTGGGTAGATTTGGTGGTGGGGTAAAAAGTCTTCTGCAGTTTTGGATTGAAACATTGATAGGTATGGCTGAAGACGTCAAGAAACCAGGTAGCCATACCAGATAGGAAGTCCAGGAAAATGAGATCTGGGGTGTTTCTTTTCCTTTTTAGCTTCACCACTTTATTAGGAAACATTTTGTGCACAAAGAACTTCTAGTCCTCCATTATAACAACTTGGCACATGAACTAAGGTTTATGGGTCTTATGGTTAAAGCTGAGCCAGTGACTTCCAATAGACTCTACATTACAGAAAGCATCAGTATACTGTATGTCTCCAATACTCTTTGTCTGAGAAAAGTGTCAAATGGCCAGGAGGAAAATGTTGTCTCTACTGCCCAGTGAGAAAGGTATAGAGAGAAAGGAATGAAACATGGAATGGAAAGGTAAAGGAAAGAAGGAAGCAAGCTGGAGGGATGAAGAGAAAAACAGAGAGAGAAAGGGAGACAGAGGGTTATGTATAAAGCGGGGAAGAAGGAAGAGAGAGAAGGATGGAGGGAAGAATGAAGAGAGAAGAAAGGGGAGAGAGGGAGAAAGAAACAGGAGAAGGGTGAAGGGAGAAAGAAGAAGGGAAAAAGGAAGGGAGATGGAGACAGAGGGTTAGGTACAGAGTGGGGAAGGAGGATGGGAGAGAGAAGGATGGAGGAAAGAAGGAAGAGAGAGGGAGAAAGAAGAGAGAGGGACAAAAGGGAGAGCATGAGAAAGGGGAGAGAGGGCCCACCAGTAACATTGACTTTGGGGCCCACTTTTCACCTGCATACAAATATTACACTACCCTCATTCACAAATTTACCTATATCTCTATATAATAATAAAATGGGTAGTTTGGTTAGTGAATGATGAGATGCTGCTTTTTTTCTGTACAGAGTGAATCAAGTGAATTATGCCAAGTACTGCCCATACAGTGGGTTTGGGAGCCCAGATCTGCACAGGGGCTCACCGGGGGATTCCCCTGTTACCCTATGGGCCAGCCCGAGGTTGCAGCCACCAACTGTGCAAGTTCTCCCACTTAAAAAGATGAGAGAGACCTGTAATTGACATCGTTGGTAGACCACAACTATGAGAGTCAAAATGAGAAAAAAAAATCCAGAAAATCACCTTGTCTTATTTGGCAAGATATATTTTGCAAATTATGGTGGAAAATAAGTATTTGGTCATTAACAAAAGTTAATCTCAATATTTTTTTATATATCCTTTGTTGGCAATGACAGAGGCCAAACGTTTTCTGTAAGTCTTCACAAGGTTGGCACACACTGTTGGTGGTATGTTGGCCCATTCCTCCATGCAGATCTCCTCTAGAGCAGTGGCGTTTTGGGCCTGTCGCTGGGCAACATGGACTTTCAACTCCCTCCAAAGGTTTTCATTAGGGTTGAGATCTGGAGACTGGCTAGGCCACTCCAGGACCTTCATATGCTTCCTACTAAGCCACTTCTTCGTTGCCCTGGTGGTGTGCTTGGGATCATTATCATGCTGAAAGACCCATCCACGTTTCATCTTCAATGCCCTTGCTGATTGTGAAGAGCGGAACAAAAATGGTTACCTCAATGAACCAAAAAGAATTTGTGATCAATATTGACCTATCCATTCAAGGACATTTTAGCTATAGTGTGAAATCCTATTCTTTGTTTGTGAAACTGCCACTTAGGCGAAACTGTACTGTCTTGTTTGTTGTGAAACTATCACATAGCTGAAACTGTTTTTTTTTTGTCTTCTCTTTTCTTTCTTTGTTTAAACAAGCAAAACTTGTATAACCACTGAAACTACCTGTACAGCTATATAAAGAGGGGATAGCACCTTGAAGGCAGGCGTGCTTCAAAGGCTTCCCAGTGATATACTATACGAGACGTGTCTTGTGTATTATTTCTGGTGATTCCCCACTTCCAAAGGCTGCTCCGACTGAGTGTGGTCCCGACATTTCCTGGCGCCTGAACAGGGACCCGAGGTCTGTGTACTCCTTCAAGAACACCGGCAGAATACGAACAAAAAGAGAATCTGGGATAATGGACGGCAGATGAATAAAAACCTGGCCAGGTAAGAGACACTGTTAGATCTCTTATATCTGCCCTGCACTGTCCGTAAGATTTTCTGTGTCGTGTCCTTTAGCGGGTAGTTCTAGTAGAGGAGGATACCTATAGCTCGGGTTCTTGAACTACTTAGGAATTGACCACCTCATGGAGTATGGCATTGAATGAGAGTGAATGTGAATAGAAGGTGTGTGGAAGTTGGGAATAGCCCTATAAGCCGCCCAGGGTGTTGAAACAGAAGAAGTGACTGTCCCACTGGGCAACGTGGTTGCGTCCTTTCGGGGAGACCTCCGCGCCTATGTTCAATCTCTGATCCTGTCTTTGACGAAAACCTGGTGACGGATAAGTGTATGATAGTATGAGCCTAGGACAGATAAATTAGCCTGGGACAAGATACGTTGTATTTTGATCCTCTGTCTGGTTGCATTTGTGTTGTTTGCTATAGGTGTAGGAATCAGGATTTTCTTACATCAACACGGTACGCAGAAGCCGTTAAACATCCTAGCTCCTTAGGAAGAAGGTAACGAGGTATTCTCATACCCAAACGCCACCTAGGGCAAGAAAGCTCAGGATAAGAAAATGGGGAATAAGCAAACAAAGTCGGAACCAGAAGAATTAGATATCTATACTATCATAAAGGAGAGAAGTGGTGAAGATGCCACTAAGGGGCTGAGAAAGATTTTTAGTAAGTTTGGAGTTACTAAGGCAGAAGCCTTTAGTAGAAAAAAATGGGAAGGAATTCAGGAGAAAAAAAAAGGGCATAATCAGAGACAAGAAATGGATAGATCAGATCCAAGCGTTGATTGATGTCTCTAGGGTAGCAGAAATGCTGTGGTCTGCCCTATTGGAACAAGCATGTGGGCATGACAGCATGTGCATACAGAAACGGTCGGTTTTGAATAAATCAAGCAAACGACTACAAATGTTAGTGTAGCGCCCCCACTGCCGCAGGGCCGAGGGGTACCCGGTACCGGGCCTCTGAGTCTCTGCTTCTGGGGTTGTCACGGCGGCTAGGCCCCGGCCCGTGACCCTGCCGTGAGGCGCACAGTGAATGATAGGTGTGGATGTTGGTGGTGCAGTTGTGGGGTGCAGGTCGCGGTAAATAACGAGGACACCGGGTTGCAGTCTCTTTACCTCTTTACTGGAGATCTCTGAGTCCTCAGTCCAGAATACGGTTCACCAGGCTGCGCAAGTCCGGCCGGTCCAATGGCACCTCCAGAGTTCACTTCACAGGTGGAAATCGGTGCCTTCCTTCTTAGCGCTATGTGTTGTAGTCCTTCCCTGCTATGCTTACGGAAAGTCCCCCACAACCGTTGTGTCTGTTTCTCGTGTTCCCTCACAACTCGATTAACTGATCTTCTGCTAATCTTCCGTCCCTTCCTGATGTTACAGTTAGAGCGGCACCCGTTTGTCGGGTAGGCCTGGAGTTCTTCCGGGACCCTAGAGACGCCCCTCTCCCGCAATTGCCTCCCAAGACTTCATAGGTGATTTAGGTGAGACAGCCCGCCTGAGACTGACTGTCCTGCCGCTGTTTACAGTATTGCTTGAAGCTGTCTAATGAAATACTCCCTCGGCGTTCCGGCCGCCGGTAGTGCGCCTCAGTAGGATGTTGCTCCGGTCTTACAGCACGACCCCTACTGGTATTCTCCTATTGCTTGATCTCGTTTCTCACTCAGCACAATCTATCTCGCTTCTAGTCCTTTCTTGGGTCCCGCCGCTTCCCGGAGCTGGCGCGAACCCGTTACGTTCTTTTCAATGCCAAGCCTCTGTCAGGATCCCACCCCTGACAGAGACCCTACTGTCTCTTCCTCCACAACACCCTCTGCCACTAGGTGTTGCTTCGTCCAATCCAGTCAGCTTTCTCCTCTAACTTCCTGCCTGACCCCCAGTTTACCCACTATGGTGGGGAGTGGCCTAATGAATAGAACCCTTAGCTCCCCCCGGAGGCCCAGCTGTGAAATGTATTGGTGTCTGTGATACCTGATCAGATGAACTCCTTCAGTGCCATCGGACGCACCATGGCTCCCCATAGTGGCGGAGCCACAGTACTGCAACGACCAGGACTCTGGGGCGCTGCACTCCCCCCTGGTTAAACACAGTACTCCGGGACTGGGAAGAAAACAACAATACAAGTTAGCAAAAAGACATACAGTTTCATTGAGTGTAATAACAATAAGTATACTTGAACAGGCTTCCCTTTATGGGAGGTGAGGACACTTGAACGTTACAAACATGGTTAACATTATAAATTACAGGCTATAAATAACTCCTGTTACCCAACCGGGCATTCTACTTAAGTGCAAAATTGTTGAACAATAATTTAACATTGCCTTTAAGGACTCACACTCTAAATCCACTAAAGACCTTCCTATAATCACATTATAAGGCACTTTAACTTTTTCATTCTCCTTCTTTAAATCTGCAGGACCGCCTGTCCTATCGGCACCAGACCTACTGCCTCTCCTTTCTTTTACAGGACCGCCCCGTTCAGCCAGGGCCTACTGCCTTTTCAACTACTATACACAGTATAGAACATAACATTACTTTCAGTTTAAGAGCACTAAGTCATCTCTACATGACTCCTATGAGGACTCAGGGTTTACCTTCTATCCCAACTATCTATCAACATTATCTAAACATTTTCTATCGAACATTAAGCCTTCTCATTATCTTTCTTCCTTTCTTGCATGCTGGACACTACATCTATCTCTACGGGCCCACTGCATCATTCTTCTATCTTTCACCTTTTAATTCTCAGAGCACATCATCAGTATTTCTTCACATTTAACTAATTAAACACATATAACTCTCTTGTACAAACATTATCATCACTTTTCTCTCATCAACATTATTGCTACTTGTCTTAAGCAATATTTCTATCGAAATGCGGCAAATGAACATCCCCTTTAAGAGAGGACCAAGTCTCTGTGAGGTAGCGTATTTTCTCAAGCTACCAGTCCATACTCAGCAAAGGTTCCAGTGCGGTATCTTCGCAAAGAGTCTTTAAGTAAAACCAGTAGGGAGCGCCTTTAATAAGGTGCAACTATTTACAAGAAGTTCGGATCATGCACTGTTCATGATTTCAGCAGTTTTTGAATAACATAGAAAAAATAGAAAAGTAACCAAAAACAATAGGGATCCCGGGTCCATAGAGGGATCCCCTTAAAAGTTTACCCTGAACGGGTTTTAGCAGCAATCATAAAAGGCAATAAAACAGTAACTATTTTACAAGTAACAAAGTACAGTAGAATCTTACTGTGGTGGTCTCCGGTCTGGCATCACCAGGCCAACGGATCGCACTGGTGCGCCAGGAAGCGGTTCCGGTCCCAGCAGTGATAAAATCCCTCGCCGGGACGCCCTTCTCACGGGTAGGTGCACACGTTCCTCCGGAGCACGGCGAGGACGGGCTCCTCGAGATTCCGCGGGGCCGGGCTCTGCTGCTTTCCCCTTGGGATCATCTTCTTCCGGTGTTCCGGCAGCAGCCTGGAGGGCAATGCATCGTTGCACACCTCGCGCCATCCAGCCAGACTCTCCCGCAGCCCTCCTCCATCTGGTGTAAGTCACCGCATCGCCTGGCTCCAGGTCGCGGGGAAATCTTCCGCTGCAGGGCTCCACCTCCTCCCGATCCACGTGGATTTGTAGCGGCTCCCCGATTTCTTGGATAACCCCGCGTCCATACTGAGGGTTAAAGGCCACCACTACACCCCAGTGTGATGGCGGGATCTCCGGGGTGCTAATTAAATCAACCTGCTCTGCAGGCTGGGGCCGGCTCCGCCACGCTGCCATCAGACGCCGTAGATGTTCGGCGTCCGGCATGATCTTCAGGCCCGGCGTCTGTAGCGTACCTTCAGCCGCGGCCAGGTGGGAAGGAGCAGGAGACACTGGGGATAAACGGATCTCCGTGGGCTGGCCTAGCCGAGTGAGCACGCGGGCATCAGCCTCCAGCCTGCGGGCTAGCTGTCGGGCCTCGGCTGCAGCCACACATTCCTCAGATAGCGGCAAAGGGGGTCGGCTCATCGGTGACCCTGCGAGGGTCAGACCCCGCAGCGGTGGCGTTTCTGGGGCTATGTCATGTTGCGCAGCCTCAGGCCGGACCGGGTCAGCCCCGCGTGGTGTTCCTGGTGTCGCCATTTTTGCCTTTTCTCCAATGTCTTCTTCCCGCGGTCTCTTTCGTGGGCGGCCCCGTCCCCATGGTCTCCACCCTCCTACCAGGATCAGGAGGCGGACCTCGGCTGTTGACGGGCACGTCCTCAGGACACAGAAATACTTAGACTGGGCAGCCATTGCCGTTCGCGCTCTCCAGCTTGTCTACGCCTACTTCACGCCCTTTCTCTCTCCAGTGCTGCAATGGCGGCGGATTTTGGCGGGAACTTTTGGCGGCAAACGACACAGCACACAGTCTCTCAATAAAGTACAGTCCAAGCACGTCAAGTCACAGTCCCAAGGCACACATGACCTGATTCTTCAGGCTTAAGTAGATCCTGTTCGTGACGCCAAGTTGTAGCGCCCCCACTGCCGCAGGGCCGAGGGGTACCCGGTACCGGGCCTCTGAGTCTCTGCTTCTGGGGTAGTCACGGCGGCTAGGCCCCGGCCCGTGACCCTGCCGTGAGGCGCACAGTGAATGATAGGTGTGGATGTTGGTGGTGCAGTTGTGGGGTGCAGGTCGCGGTAAATAATGAGGACACCGGGTTGCAGTCTCTTTACCTCTTTACTGGAGATCTCTGAGTCCTCAGTCCAGAATACGGTTCACCAGGCTGCGCAAGTCCGGCCGGTCCAATGGCACCTCCAGAGTTCACTTCACAGGTGGAAATCGGTGCCTTCCTTCTTAGCGCTATGTGTTGTAGTCCTTCCCTGCTATGCTTATGGAAAGTCCCCCACAACCGTTGTGTCTGTTTCTCGTGTTCCCTCACAACTCGATTAACTGATCTTCTGCTAATCTTCCGTCCCTTCCTGATGTTACAGTTAGAACGGCACCCGTTTGTCGGGTAGGCCTGGAGTTCTTCCGGGACCCTAGAGACGCCCCTCTCCCGCAATTGCCTCCCAAGACTTCATAGGTGATTTAGGTGAGACAGCCCGCCTGAGACTGACTGTCCTGCCGCTGTTTAGAGTATTGCTTGAAGCTGTCTAATGAAATACTCCCTCGGCGTTCCGGCCGCCGGTAGTGCGCCTCAGTAGGATGTTGCTCCGGTCTTACAGCACGACCCCTACTGGTATTCTCCTATTGCTTGATCTCGTTTCTCACTCAGCACAATCTATCTCGCTTCTAGTCCTTTCTTGGGTCCCGCCGCTTCCCGGAGCTGGCGCGAACCCGTTACGTTCTTTTCAATGCCAAGCCTCTGTCAGGATCCCACCCCTGACAGAGACCCTACTGTCTCTTCCTCCACAACACCCTCTGCCACTAGGTGTTGCTTCGTCCAATCCAGTCAGCTTTCTCCTCTAACTTCCTGCCTGACCCCCAGTTTACCCAATATGGTGGGGAGTGGCCTAATGAATAGAACCCTTAGCTCCCCCCGGAGGCCCAGCTGTGAAATGTATTGGTGTCTGTGATACCTGATCAGATGAACTCCTTCAGTGCCATCGGACGCACCATGGCTCCCCATAGTGGCGGAGCCACAGTACTGCAACGACCAGGACTCTGGGGCGCTGCACTAGCTAAACTGATCTGTGTGTATGAGGAATCCCTGTGTAATGCAGATTCCCCAAATTTCCACTGCCAGTGTTGTGTGACTAATGTGCAGAGAGTGTGTGCCTTACAGACACAACTGGCAGAGAATGAACAGTATAATGTAGACAGAGAAAAGCAGATTGCTAGTCTTGAATCACAACTGCTGAAAATGAAAAATCATTGTGTTGATATGGAAGCCCAGCTGATTCAGTCTGGGGCTGAGGTCAGAGCTGTGAAGGAAATGGCAGCAGCCAGTGATGCCATTGTTAATCAGTGCAGTGTGGAGCTGGATACTAGTTCCCAACTGATTACTAGTCTGAAAAATATCATCAATGATTTTTCAAATGTGGTGCCGGCCTTCTCTTTGTCTCTGAACACAAGGTCAGATCCCCGACCAATTATGCCCTGTGCAGGGCAAAAAGGGGGGAGTGATGGAAAAGGTGATATATCAAATATTTTATCAAATTTTGATCCAATAATAAAAAGTAATGACAGATATGTGCTGTCTAAATTACAAAGAAAGTTCAAACGTGACATTGTTAAGAGTGCATCCTTAGTAATGGAAGAGTTTAAAAGTTCCAGACAGAGGGAGGTATGTTCTGTCCGGGCCCATAAATCAGGCTTGGCATGTGTTACATGTTATGCCTGTGCTGGCTCCGGCCATATTGCCAGGTACTGCAAATGGCCGGGTACGATGAAGGAGAGGAAATATTATTCTGTGAAATGTTTTAAATGTGGTCACTTTGGACATATTGCAAGGAACTGTTACTGCACAAGTAATTGTGAGGGGCCTAGCAATATTGTCAGGGAGCACAGGCATTTTCACAGACATAATGGCATTTTCTCTCAGTCTGTCCCAAGCCACGGGCAAACTCCTCAAAATGGCCAATTACAACCAGGGAGGATAGTGAGGTCTTGATGTAAACTCAGATTATAGAGTTTCTATCTGGTCTCTGGTCTTTCATTGTTTCTTTTGTTTTAGCTCCTTTTATTCTGCTTCTATTTGCTAAGTTTGCTCTTTTGTTATTGAAATGAATTGTTAGACCAGTGTGGTTTAGGGTACCGTCACACAGTGCAATTTTGATCGCTACAACGGCACGATTCGTGACGTTCCAGCGATGCATTTACGCTATCGCTGTGTCTGACACGCTACTGCGATCCGGATCCCCGCTGAGAATCGTACGTCGTAGCAGATCGTTTGAAACTTTCTTTCGTCGTCTAGTGTCCCGCTGTGGCGGCATGATTGCATTGTGTGACACAGGTTGTATACGATGTTCACACAGTAACCAACGGCTTCTACATCGCAAATACGTCATGAAATTATCGCTCCAGCGCCGTGTATTGCAACGTGTGACCGCAGTATACGACGCTGGAGCGATGCTTATACGACGCTGCAACGGCACTGTGTGACGGTACCCTTAGACAGGAGGCAGAAGGGCCTTATCTGAGGTGCAATGTGATTGCAATGATAATAGGATTTGTTAGTTGTTGTTTTTTTTTTTTTGGTTTTTTTTTTGCTGTTTTCTATCAGACCCCCTGTGGTTTTTAACTCCAGGTTTCCATAGAATTCATAATGATAAGAGTAACACAGATCACAGGATAATAGAGTCACATCCATGGATGCTCTGATTTGTTGCTTGAACTAAGATAGGTAGGGAGGTGTGTGTTCACCTAAGCTTTGAAGTTCAGCTGTAAAACTGACTTTGTTTGTTTGTTTTCCTGTGCATCTTAGATTAGATAAAGGGTGTTGTTACGTGAGCTAAGATAGGCGAGTAAGCATGGACAGATAACGGATGTACACGATGGAGTGTCATGTTATACAGTGTGCTGACCTTGAAGTTTGGACGGACAACATGGTTTCGTTCACCTGATGCAGGATACAACTAGAGTCAGTGTACCTTAGCTAAAAGTTTAGTTTTCCTAGGGTGTTAAGTAGCCGCAATTTCACTGTTATTAGATAAAGCTTCTGAGATTGTTCTTGATCACCCACTTCTAGTTCAGACCACTCATGATGTACATGGCATTCTTAACCAGGTCCAACCTAAACATATTTCAATGGCCAGACACCTCCGTCTCCAATGTTCCCTACTACTGCCGCCCAACATTTCCTTTGCCAGGGTTCAGACTCTTAATCTCGCGTCTTTGCTCCCTTTAGAGTCTGAGGGGGGTACCATACCTGAGGAAACTGCACTCTCCAACTCCTTTGACCCATCAGAGTCAATGCATGATTGTGTACAATTAATGGAACAAGAGACTCAGGGCTTACGTAATGTACGTGACAAGCCACTCTGTAATGCTACATTTGAACTTTTCATAGATGGCAGTAGATATGCAGATATGAATGGACAATTTCATACAGGTTATGCGGTAGTAACTCAGCATGAAGTGCTGAAAGCAGAACCTCTCCCTGCTAATCAGTCTGCACAAGAAGCAGAACTTACGGCATTAGTTGAAGCTCTAAAAATAGCCAAAGATCAGACAGCAAACATATACACTGATTCTAGATATGCACATGGCATTATTTTCGATTTTGGCGTAATATGGAGAGCCAGAGGTTATATGACTGCTTCAGGCCAACCTGTTAAACATGCCTCCCTCATTAGACAGATTCTGGAGGTAGCACAAGAAACTAAAGAAATAGCGGTGATAAAGGTAGCTGCACATGTGAGACTCGACACCGAGGAAGCCAGGGGTAACGATAAAGCCGACAAAGCAGCAAAACAGGCAGCACGTAAACCCTTACATCATGCCCACACACTAGATAGCTCTGAAGATGATGAGGAGAGATTGAAGGAAGCTCAGAAACAGGTAGACGACGAAGAACGAGGGCAGTGGCAGAAAAAAGGGGCAAAAGATCAGCAAGGATTATGGAAAAAAGGAACTTTGTTGTGTTTACCCAGAGCCTGGTACCCCGCAGTGGCGAGTGACCTCCACCTACCTACGCATGTATCGGCAAACGGTATGACGCTCAAGGTAAAAGAAAGGTGGTTGGCTCCAGGCTTTGGTAATTTCGCTCGGAACATGTGTGCTGCATGCGCTATATGCCTGGCACACAATCCAGGTCAGACCATTAAAACCCCAACCAAGCATCATGTAAGACCACTGTATCCCTTTCAAAGACTCCAGATCGACTACATCCAGCTTCCTAGGTACAATGGATACGAATATGTGCTTGTGTGTGTGGACATGTTCTCAGGGTGGCCAGAGGCTTATCCAGTTCGTAAAGCCTCAGCAAAAACTACTGCCATTAAAATAGCACATGAACTGATACCCCGTTACGGCATGCCTGAGGTGATCGAGTCAGATAGGGGTACCCATTTTACTGGAGAAATATTCCAGAATGTTATGAAAATGTTGGGAGTAGAAAACCAGTTTCACACTCCGTATCACCCACAGAGTTCAGGTAAAGTGGAAAGATTAAATGGAACAATAAAATTAAAAATCCAGAAGGCCATGGCAGAAACAGGAAAGCCTTGGACCGAGTGTCTACCACTTGCCCTGTATTCCATCCGAAACGCCCCAAGGGGGAAGGCTAAGCTGTCACCACATGAGATTCTTTTTGGTAGAGCAGCAAATTTGGGTTGTTATTTTCCACAACAACTGATGTTGAATACTGAGACTTTAACTGCTTATGTACAAGAATTACAAAAACGTTTAACTAAAGTGCATTCGCAAGTTTTTGCTTCCCTTCCAGATCCAGAAAACCTCGAAGGAGGCCACAAGTTGGAACCTGGTGATCAAATCTACGTGAAAAGACACACCAGAAAGACTCTGGAACCGAGATTTGACGGACCTTTCCAAGTCCTGTTAACAACTCCAACAGCAGTCAAGCTTGAAGGAAAGGCATCATGGATACATGCAAGCCATTGCAAAAAAGCAGTATAAGACTCATGATATTGATGTTAATAATGTTATAGACCCGAATAGTACTATGAGTATGAGATTTAAATTAGAAGACGTACAACGACTCAGGGATCAGTATGACAAAGACAATGACCAAAATAAGGATAGCTGGTGGTCAGATACCTTTTCTTTTCTTAACCCGGCCAATTGGTTCAGGGGGATCGGTGGGTGGGTTACCGGGATTATGCAAAGCCTAATACATACAGTTATAGTTATTGTAATTATATATGTATTATTTAAGGTTGTAATCAAGGGTATCTCGGTATGCACAAATAAATTTTGTGTAATGGATGCGAGAATATAAAGTTTTTTTTTGCAATATCACAAAAAGAATGACTAAAATAATCGTCTATATGACAAGGTTTTGAATGGAATATGTCAAAGGGGGGATTGTGAAGAGCGGAACAAAAATGGTTACCTCAATGAACCAAAAAGAATTTGTGATCAATATTGACCTATCCATTCAAGGACATTTTAGCTATAGTGTGAAATCCTATTCTTTGTTTGTGAAACTGCCACTTAGGCGAAACTGTACTGTCTTGTTTGTTGTGAAACTATCACATAGCTGAAACTGTTTTTTTTTTTGTCTTCTCTTTTCTTTCTTTGTTTAAACAAGCAAAACTTGTATAACCACTGAAACTACCTGTACAGCTATATAAAGAGGGGATAGCACCTTGAAGGCAGGCGTGCTTCAAAGGCTTCCCAGTGATATACTATACGAGACGTGTCTTGTGTATTATTTCTGGTGATTCCCCACTTCCAAAGGCTGCTCCGACTGAGTGTGGTCCCGACATGATGGAAGGAGGTTTGCACTCAAAATCTCACGATACATGGCCCTGTTCATTCTTTCATGTACACGCATCAGTTGTCATGGTCCCTTTACAGAGAAACAGCCCCAAAGCATGATGTTGCCACCCACATGCTTTACAGTAGGTATGGTGTTCTTTGGATGCAACTCAACAGTCTGTCTCCTCCAAACACGAGTTTTGTTTCTACCTAACAGTTCTACTTTGGTTTTATCAGACCATATGACATTCTCCCAATACTCTTCTGGATAATCTAAATACTCTCTAGCAAAAGTCAGATGGGCCCAGACATATACTGGCTTAAGCAGGGGGACACGTCTGGCACTGCAGGATCTGAGTCCCTGGGGGCATAGTGTGTTACTGATGGTAGCCTTTGTTACAGTGGTCTCAGCTCTATGCAGGTCATTCACTAGGTCCCCCGTGTGGATCTGGGATTTTCACTCACCATTCTTGTGATCATTTTGACCCCACGGCGTGAGATCTTGTGTGGAGCCCCAGATCGAGGGTGATTATCAGTGGTCTTGTATGTCTTCCATTTTCTTATTATTGCTCCCACAGTTGATTTCATCACACCAAGCTACTTGCCTATTGCAGATTCAGTCTTCCCAGCCTGGTGCAGGGCTACAATTTTGTTTCTGGTGTCCTTAGACAGCCCTTTGGTCTTCACCATAGTGAAATTTGGAGTGTGACTGTTTGAGGTTGTGGACAGGTGTCTTTTATACTGATAACAAGTTTAAACAGGTGCCATTACTACAGGTAATGAGTGGAGGACAGAGGAGCCTCTTAAAGAAGAAGTTACAGGTCTGTGAGAGCCAGAAATCTTGCATGTTTTTAGGTGACCAAATACTTATTTTCCACCATAATTTGCAAAATAAATCTTGCCAAATCAGACAAAGTGATTTTCTGGATTTGTTTTCTCATTTTGACTCTCATAGTTGTGGTCTACCTATGATGTCAATTACAGGCCTCTCTCATCTTATTAAGTGGGAGAACTTGCACAATTGGTGGCTGACTAAATATTTTTTTCCCCACTGTATGTATTGGAGATAAGTATCCCAGGAGACTTTCAGGGTAGAGGGTCTACGGTCTGACTGTGGTGCACGGATCTATGATTAAGGGTTTGGGTTTTCTTTTTTAATATGTGCACATTTTCCCAATTTTTTTACCCTATATGATTAAATACTAAGTTTTAACTTCCTTTGGTGGAGGGAGGGAAGTTTTCAAAATGTTTCATGGGAACCTTTTCCTGCTTTGCCATTTCTTGTTGGACCATGTAGCCTACAAATGAAGAATATACCATGGTCACTGAAGCCTCCTCACCATCACCATGTGAGTAATTCAAGTCTCAAAAAAATATATAAACATTCAAAGACTATCATCTCATTGTCCATTACAAGGAACGAGTCGATCAAAGCTTCAACTGTCTTTCAACAAATATTACCTATGTCTCTTAAACATTGATTTTATGCTTAAAGGGAACCTGTCACCCCCCCCCCCCAGGGCCTATTAAGGTAATAGTGCCACCTTCTGCAGCACTAAGGCTCCATTCTGTGAAGGTGGCTTTTATGTTTTTGCTCCCTAATAACGCTGAAATATTCACTTTTATAAATTGCACGTCATACCTGTAATGAGTCCGGGGTGTATGTTTTTCCCCCTGACACAACCACCTCCCAGCTGTCAATCATCCCCTCAGTGCACCGGGCACTGCGTCCTCTGTGTTTCCTCAAGTTACCGGCACCTGTGCTTTCATTTTTCGGGCATGCGCTGTGCGTGCTGCCCTGGAACTCACATCAGCTGATGTACTGATATTGTGCCTGCGTGAAGTGGAGGCCCGAGATCCCGCCTGCGTGTAGCGGAGGACAGAGATCCCGCCCTGTAGTGTGTTATTTATTCACACTGCGGGGCTGGGAATCTGGCGAATGCGCAGTTAGTCTCTGCAGGTGTCCCCATCTCCCTCCGCCTCTTTCCTCCAGCGTTATACGACTCGTCTGCAGCGTCAGAGTCATCACAAGCAAGCGGATCCGCAGCGTTTTTTTCCGCGCAGAAACGCTGCAGATCCACAAAGTGATTTACAGTACAATGTAAATCAATAGGAAAAAAAATGCTGTGCTAATGGTGTGGAAAAATCTGCACGGAAAGCGCAGCGAATTGAAAGAAGGAGCATGTCACTTCTTTTGTGTGGATCTGCAGCGTTTCTGCACCCATTCCATAATAGAAATCCACAGGGGTAGAAAACGCATGAAATCTGCAGGAAAAACGCACAAAATCCGCATAAAAATGCGCATCAAATTTGCACCTGCGTTTTCTGCCAGGAGATGCAGATTTTGAGCAGAAAATTCTGCACACAAATCTGCAACGTGTGCACGTAGCCGCGCTTTACACATAATGTATGAACATGCAGGGCCCTTGTCTCGCACTGAGTGTTACTATCGGATCTGAAGTGCAGAGATCTAGCATTGTTTTTTGCCTGTAGCGGTGTTTGTTGCTAGGCAACAAGCCTGAACATATTCCAGTTGCTGCTTCGAAAAAAAAAAAAGATTAATTAGAGACTAATAATTAATTACAGTGGGAAATTATAATTTGCCTGTGTGTCCCAATAAACAGCAGATCCTTGGTTACCTGCACATAGAAGTCCATGAGTCTTCCCATGAAGATGCTGGGTGACAGCCATAATGGTTGTCAGATGGTTTTGAACAGATCCCAAACATCATGTGATTTTTCCCTATTATGAAGGCATTTCTTCCCACTTATGAACTATTCAGATACAGGACGATTGGATGAACACATTTTTGATTCACACTCCATTATTACGTAACGTCCATGAAGAACTATTGGAGTACAGTTACCAAATTTTTACCATTTTTTATGCAAATTGCCTCTTCTGAGAAGAAGAGGACTTAACTCTATAGCGCCACCTGTTGGAAGTAGCGATCCTACAAGTCACAATCAACCCTCTAACGAGTCGTGCAATATGACTTAGGATAAAAGCCAATATACCATTTTTTTAAATTTTGTTGGCACTTTAATTGAATGTAGATTGGTGGGGTCCAGGTCCTTCGACCCCCACAGATTCTCAATAGACCTCCAAGAAGCATGCAGCTCAGGAGACAGGAGCTCATAGCAGGAGCAGAAAGACAGGAGAGGCCCCTATTCAAAACAATATATGGGCCCCTGTGCAGGAACAATATATGGGCCCCTCTGCAGCAACAATATATGGGTCCCTCTGCAGGAACAACATATGGGCCCCTGTGCAGGAACAATATATGGGCCCCTGTACAGGAACAATATATGGGCCCCTCTGCAGCAACAATATGTGGGCCCCTCTGCAGCAACAATATATGGGCCCTTCTGCAGCAACAATATATGGGCCCCTCTGCAGCAACAATATATGGGCCCCTCTGCAGAAGCAATATATGGGCCCCTGTGCAGGAACAATATATGGGTCCCTGTGCAGGAACAATATATGGGTCCCTCTGCAGGAACAATATATGGGCCCCTCTGCAGGAACAATATATGGGTCCCTCTGCAGGAACAATATATGGGCCCCTCTGCAGAAACAATATATGGGCCCCTGTGCAGGAACAATATATGGGTCCCTGTGCAGGAACATATATGGGCCCCTCTGCAGGAACAATATATGGGCCCCTGTACAGGAACAATATATGGGCCCCTCTGCAGCAACAATATATGGGCCCCTCTGCAGGAACAATATATGGGCCCCTCTGCAGCAACAATATATGGGCCCCTCTGCAGCAACAATATATGGGCCCCTGTACAGGAACAATATATGGGCCCCTCTGCAGCAACAATATATGGGTCCCTCTGCAGCAACAATATATGGGCCCCTCTGCAGCAACAATATATGGGCCCCTCTGCAGGAACAATATATGGGCCCCTGTGCAGGAACAATATATGGGCCCCTGTGCAGGAACAATATATGGGCTCCTGTGCAGGAACAATATATGGGCCCCTGTGCAGGAACAAGATATGGGCCCCTGTGCAGGAACAATATATGAGCCCCTTGCAGCCCAATAGATCATCATCATGCACAATTCCCCCTGCTTTGGAGGTGATGTGGCCCCCGCACATCATGGCCCCTTTGTGGCAGCTCAGGTTGCACCAATGAGATGTCCGCCCCTAGCTCGCAGCATATACTTTCTACTGAATCCATTCTCTGCTCTGTGTGCCTTCTGAGCTGCTCACCTCTCAAGGGTCTATTGAGCGATCGGTGGGGGTCTCAGGACTCGGACCCCCAATAATTTGCAGGCAATGAAATATGAGTAAACATGGTGAAAGTTTAGTTAATCTTTAAGAGCCATTGCCATTGATAACCCTCAGAATCTCATTAACAGAATGTTACCTTTCCCCCGAAAAAATGTAGGATTGAAAGCGATTTCTGCAAGAACAGATTGTAGATGGGAATAGGAGCACATTTTGTAAAGATGTGATACTGTGCTGATTATCTGAAGAATAAAAAACCTCTAGAAGCCATAAATCACTGTATATACCTACAATTCTACAATATTGAGTAAGTAAAGCCGATATCAGTACCAGGCACCGCCGGGCATGGAAGGAGCAGAGGGCTGAGCTGTATTAGGGAGGTGGGACTGCAAAAACGCCACGCATGTTTACTCTAAGGCTATGTGCATGCAATGCATTTTTAATGCGTTTTTGCCATGCGTAAATGGGCCAAAAACGCTATGGAATCCTTATGCAAGCTTATTCAATGACAATCCTGAAGTGTTGTACACATGATCAGTAAATTTCCGTGCGAATTTGCAGTGAGTTTTTTTCTGCAGCATGTCAATTCTTTTTGCGTTTCTGCACCCATTGGCTACGTCCCCACGGTCAGTTATTGGCAGTGCTTTGGACGCACATATCCGCACTGTCCAAAGTGATGCCGGCTTTTGAACGCAGGCGATTCTGCATTTGATCATTGAACCGTGCGGATTCACCGCATCCAATACATTGTACCGGTGACATTTATCTTGCAGAAACTCGCGTCTCCGCAAGATAAATTGACATGCTGCGGTCTGGAAAGACAAACCACATGTCCATTTCCGTAGGTGAGCCGTGGGCGTCTCTGGACGCATAGCGGACATGGGATTTCAAGAAATCCCACCCACTATGCTGTAACATCTGCAAGCTGCGGGTTGGACGCTGCGGATGTATGCAGCGTTTACTGACTTGGGGAACGGACCCATTGACTTCAATGGAGTCAGTCAAATCCACAGCAAAAAACGCTGGTATAAAAAGGTTTGCGGATTTGCTGCAGATTTGCTGAGTTTTGCTTCCTATGGTTTTTCCCATGCTGTCATCTGTGTGACAGTGTGGGAAACACTGATGCGGTAGTTCTTATCGGCGGTAACGCTACCGCCGGTAAGACCTTCGGTCACAGCACCGTGGGGTCATGCTGGCAGACGTCAGCGTGACCCCGCAGCTTTGAATGTGACCCATGGTAATGCTACCGCAGACTGTTGGTCAGAGCGCTATGGGGTTATGCGTCAGATGTCAGCGTGACCCTGCAGCTGTGACTGTGACCCGCAGGCACGGGCCGATGAGAATTCTGCTCCCATTGGGCTACATCTGCTGTTACTGATAACAGTGACAGCAGGTGCTGCTGATAGGAGATGTAGTCTCATCTGCCCGGCACCTGTGCTCACAGTTAAAAAAAAAAGACGTGAAATTACATACATATTCAAATTCAAAAATAAAAAAAATTATACTCACCTTAACACCAAATCAGACACCCTCGTCTCCTAGAAATAATGTAAAATAATAAACTAACATATATTCACCTGTCCGCTGTAGTCCACGTAATCCCAAGTGTCCCACGGCAATCTCGTGTGTAGAGCAGTCACATTGGGACATGTAACTGCTCTAATTGGCCGCCGGCAATACACAGGCAGGAGATAATCACTCCTGCAGTGTATCACTGAGCTGCGTTAGAGTTCACCGGAGTTCATCAGCTCCGGTGCTCTCACTTACGGCACTGCTGCATGAGAACTTTCCCACACAGCAGTGTGAACTCCGGTGAACTCTAAAAGGACTTTTCTGTGTGTGTGCGTGTTTTTATACAATATCACTAAGGGGTTACTAATAGATAGGTATATTATAGACGCCTCTCCATTACTAAACTGTGGGCTTCTTAGTAGCCTGGGAACCTTTATGGCTATTGGCTCCTTCCAAGAATCTTAATATCAGCCATCAGCTTTCCCTCTGCTGGTTATTAAAATTATGTGGGAGCCCACGCAATTTTTTTTTTCGTTTTTTTTCTTTCAAATTAACAGTTGCTATCTGGTTACAGCCTATGTATGTTCGTTCTGTTAATGCTCCTACATAGGCTGGTGAGAATGTGTGTTTGTGTTTACTTATCGGCTTAGTAATGAGGGTGTCAGGCTGACACCTTTTCATTACTAAGCCTAGAGCTAGGTGTCAATGACAGCTGCTGACACCAAGCCCTAATCCCATTACCTTTATGCTACTGCATCAGCATGAAAAAGGTAGTGTTGAATCAAGGAATTACATCACAAAACTCTTTTTTAAAATATACACTGCTCAATAAAATAAAGGGAACACTTAAACAACAGAATATAACTGCAAGTAAATCAAACTTCTGTGAAATCAAAGTGTCCACTTAGGAAGCAACACTGTTTGACAATCAATTTCACATGCCCTTGTGCAAATGGAATAGACAACAGATGGGAATTATTGGCAATTATCAAGACACACTCAATAAAAGGCTGGTTCTGCAGGTGGGGACCACAGACCACATCTCAGTACCAATGCTTTCTGGCTGATGTTTTGGTCACTTTTGAATGTTGGTTGTGCTTTCACACTCATGGCAGCATGATACAGACTCTACAACCCACACAAGTGGCTCCGGTAGTGCAGCTCATCCAGGATGGCACATCAATGCGAGCTGTGGCAAGAAAATTTGCTGTGTCTGTCATTGTAGTGTCCAGAGGCTGGAGGTGCTACCAGGAAACAGGTCACTACACGAGGAGAGGTGGAGGGTGCTGTAGGAGGGCAACAACCCAGCAGTAGGCCCACTACCTCAGCTTTTGTGCAAGGAGGAACAGGAGGAGCACTGCCAGAGCCCTGCAAAATGACCTCCAGCAGGCCACAAATGTGCATGTGTCTGCACAAACGGTTAGAAACCGACTCCATGAGGAAGGTCTGAGTGCCCGATATCCACAGATGGGGTTGTGCTCACTGCCCAACACCATGCAGGACGCTTGGCATTTGCCACAGAACACCAGGGTTAGCAAATTCGCCACTGGCGCCCTGTGCTCTTCACAGATGAAAGCAGGTTCACACTGAGCACATGTACCAGACATGACAGAGTCTGGAGACGCCGTGGAGAGCGATCTGCTGCCTGCAACATCTTTCAGCATGACTGGTTTGGCAGTGGGTCAGTAATGTGTGAGGTGGCATTTCCTTGGAGGGCCGTACAGCCCTCCATGTGCTTGCCAGAGGTAGCCTGACTGCCATTAGGTACCGAGATGAGATCCTCAGACCCCTTGTAAGACCATATGCTGGTGCGGTTGGCCCTGGGTTCCTTCTAATGCAGGACAATGCCAGACCTCATGTGGCTGAAGTGTGTCACCAGTTCCTGCAAGATGAAGGCATTGAGGGAATGGACTGGCCCGCCCGTTTCCCAGACCTGAATCCGATTAAACACATCTGGGACATCATGTCTCGCACCATCCACCGTCACGTTGCACCACAGACTGTCCAGGAGTTGGCGAATGCTTTACTCCAGGTCTGGGAGGAGATCCCTCAGGAGACCATCCGCCTCCTCATCAAGAGCATGCCCAGGCATTGTAGGGAGGTCATACAGGCACTTGGTGGCCACATACACTATTGAGCATCATTTCCTTGTCTTGAGGCATTTCCACTGAAGTTGGATCAGCCTGTAATTTGATTTTCCACTTTGATTTTGAGTATCATTCCAAATTCAGACCTCCATGAGATATTAATTTTGACTTACATTGATCATTTTTATGTTTTATTCTTCTCAGCGCATTCTACTATGTAATGAATAAAGATTTACAACTGGAATATTTCATTCAGTGATATCTAGGATGTTTGATTTTAGTGTTCCCTTTATTTTTTTGAGCAGTGTATTTAGCTCAAAAAAGCCTTCATTGCTGTACAAAAACGCATACAAAAACGCGGCAAAAACGAGCGTTTTTTTCCACAGCGTTTTTCCTGTCAAAAGATGCAGATACCTTGCAGAAATTTCTGCAAGCACATACTCAATGTGTATAGTTAGCCTAAAGTTTTATTTACATGGCATGATTACAGTGAGCGAGCGCTCCTCAGATGGTAATCATTCTGGAGACTTCTTGGCAGACATCCTCTGCCTTGTTATCTGGTGCCACACTCTGTCCTCTTTGTACTCCTCTGCTCACAGCACAGTACGCTGCCGAGAAATGGCACTTCACTAATATTGTAGCTTTAAGGGGTAGTCATTAGGCACCTGAGTTAGAAACTATTTTTATGGGTATCACCCACGACTTGCTCGGGGTGTGGGCCCTAAAGTCTTAGTAATCCCCCACATTCTTGACTTTACGAGCCAAGATCCGGTTCTTTTCCTCAAGTCTCATACAATGGAGGCGCTGCTGTTTGCTCGTGTTTCTTAGGCTCGGGCACATCAGCTCCAGCTTCAATAATAATATTCATCTGGTCTTTGATTTAATAATCCTTCAGAGCCTTCGCCTTCTGTCGGTCTTGCACTTCAGAAACTTTACTATAATTTAAAGACTTCATTTACAAGTCAGTCCTTTTCATGCATTTTCAATTCACATCTGAAATTGCTGTGCTAATGTTTTTTTCCATTTTTATTCTTCGAGCCTTCAAACTCTTAAAGGGATTCTGCACCGCAACATATTCTTGTAGACACTAATAATATGACTAATATGGTGGAGAAGTTAGAGCAGCCTGCTGTGGCGTAAAATAAAACTTGTGTGAAATATCCAACAAGACCCTCAAACTATCATGGGTCTTTGATAATATTGCTCTTTTCATAGGGTCCAAAAAGACTTTAGGGGCCACGAAAGGCTCCATGGAAACTGCAGACCTCACAAGCACTATAGTAATGCAGAGACCGAGCAAAATTTGACACCAAATAGTAGCTCGTATCCTTGTAGGAAAATTGTATTAAAAAAAATTGTATTAAAATTGATGCATTGCAATGGCCCACGATGGGCCAAACCAATGTCTGCATCAATGACTCATCTTCTTGTTACCGGTTTTGCTCCCCACGTTCCATTCATCCTCGGTTGCTCATTCATTGACACATCGTAGTTTCTGTCTTTGCTGGAGCAACTACAAGAGAAGTCTCAGACATCTCACTGCCATGAATGATTATGGGATAATGGATTAAAATAATGAAACTTATTTTAGGTTATTCACAATAAAAAAATGTAGAGTCTTTATTTTAAGTGTGGTCTCACACACTTATACTCAACTAAAACTTATGAATTATGGTGCAAGAAATGAATTCACTAACGTAACCCCTGCATGGGTAGACTAGATAAACCATGGCCTACTAGAAAAGACAACTATCCCAACAGCGCCCCTAAAGGAAGAGTAAAGCAAAGCAGTTGTTCCATGGTAAATGAGTAACACTACCTGGTCATAGAAAGTCGCAAAATACAGTTGTGCACAAAAGTTTCCATACCCCAGCTTTCTTGGCCATTTTTCAGAGAATATGAATGATAATACCAAAAAAATGTCTCCACTCATGGTTAGTGGTTGGGTGAAGCCATTTATTGTTAAACTACTGTGTTTTCTCTTTTTAAATCATAATGACAACCCAAAACATCCAAATGACCCTGATCAAAAGTTTACATACCCTGGTGATTTTGGCCTGATAACATGCACAGAAGCTGACACAAATGGGTGTGAATGGCTACTAAAGGTAACATCCTCACCTGTGGCCTGTTTGCTTGTAATCAGTGTGTGTGTGCATAAAAGCTGAGTGAGTTTCTGGGATCCAGACTGACTCTTGCATCTTTCATCCAGCATTTCTGGATTGTGAGTCATGGGGAAAGCAAAAGTATTGTCAACGGATCTATGGGAAAAGGTAGTTGAACTGTATAAAACAGGAAAAGGATACAAAAAGATATCGAAGGAACTGATAATGCCAGTCAGCAGCGTTCAAACTGTGACTAACAAATGGAAAATCAGGGGCTCTGTAAACCAAAACCACGGTCAGGTAGACCAAGGAAAATTTCGGCCACAACTGCCAGGAAAATTGTTCGGGATGCAAAGAAAAACCCACAAATAACATCAGCTGAAATACTGAACTCTCTGAAAACTAGCAGTGTGGCTGTTTCAAGATGCACAATAAGGAGGCACTTGAAGACAAGTGGACTGCATGGTCGAGTCGCCAGAAGAAAGCCATTACTGCGCAAATGCCACAAAGTATTTCGCCAACAATACACAAAACAGCACAGAGACAAGCCTCAAAACTTCTGGATCAAGGTAATTTGGAGTGATGAGACCAAAACTGAACTTTTGGCCACAACCATAAGCGTTACATTTTTAGCGAGGTCAACAAGACCTATGATGAAAGGAACACTATTCCTACTTTAAAGTACAGACGTGGATCGCTGATGTTTTCGGGATGTGTCAACTACAAAGGCACAGGAAACTTGGTCAAAGTTGATGGAAACATTAATGTAGCACATTATAAGCAAATACAGGAGGCAAATTTGCAATTATCAGCCCAGAAGCTGCGCATGCATGTAATTGGACCTTCCAACATGATAATGATCCAAAACACAAGGCCAAGTCGACCTGTCATTGGCTACAGCAGAACAAAGTGAAGGTTCTGGAGTGGCCATCTCAGTCTCCTGACCTCAATATCATTGAGCCACTCTGGGGAGATCTCAAGCTCTCAGTTTATGCTAGATAGCCCAGGAATTTACGGGAACTGGAGGCTTTTTGCCAAGAAGAGTGGACAGCTTTATCATCTGAGAAAATAAAGAACCTCATCCACAACTACCACAAAAGACTTCAAGCTGTCATTGATGTTAGAGGGGGCAATACACGGTAATAAGAAATGGGGTATGTAAACTTTTGATCAGTGTCATTTGGATGTTTTGGTTTGTCATTATGATTTAAAAAGAGAAAACACAGTAGTTTGACAATAAATGGCTTCACCCAACCACTAACCATGAGTGAAGAAAAAGTTTTGGTGTTATCATTCATATTCTCTGAAAAAAGGCCAAGAAAGCAAAAATTCTGCCGGGGTATGTAAACTTTTGAGCGCAAATGTACATCCATAGGTTTATTTGAAAAGGACCAGTGCACCAATGGAAAGATGATTTGATATTCTACCCGCACGTCTCTCATGTTGCTGAGCCCACACCCGGCATTTCATATTATATATCTTGTACGCAGCAGAAATAAAATATGCCTCTCAGAATCAGTTTAATTGTGACAGCAAACATGACTGATCCGGTTACATGGAGCATCGAAAGATGCATCATAAAACAGATATCCTCAAACCAGGAGTAGTCCGATCACCAACGGGACCAATTAAATCTTGTTTGTGTTGTACCAGAGACGGAGTTTACAGGAGGTGGAAAAGTAAGTCTACAAAGAAACACAAATGAAAACAAATAGCTACGGTTGTGCAGTTGTGAAAGGCCACAGGATACAGGGACTCTGGCATTGTGAAGGGAGGAAAAAAAAAATCAAAAGTCTCAATTACTAACCCATGTCTCCTTATTAAGTCCAAAATTTTTGATATTGGAATTAAAAAACCCTCAAATATTATCCACCCGCCCTCCTGGTCCTCTGTAATCATGGATCTCTGGTAATGAGCCTTGAAAACAATCAACTGTCCCATATCCAGTTTGGAGAGACTTTTGGGGTGGTTGGTGCATCTCCTGCTCAGTCATAGCTCTGTTATTGGGCACAGATGCAGTTTAATATAATGCTGGAGCATCCACCATTCTCCAGTGCTTTCTGAGAATCACCATGGCCCTTGGAGAAGACAGCAGAGCGTGGAGATCTGCTCCGCTCAGCTGTGGGGCAGTGAAAGCATCATAATGGGGAAAGGAAGTCTGGGGCACCATAGTGAGCAAGTGTGTGTAGGGGTCGGTGGGAGACTATGGGGACATTATACAGTGTGTGGGGCTCTAGGGGCATCATAATATGGGAAAGGAAGTGTGGGGGACCATAGTGAGCGAGTGTGTGTAGGGGGGCGTGGGGGACTATGGGGATATTATAGTGTGTGGGGGCTCTAAGGGCACCATAATGTCTTGTAGGGTTACAGCAGGGGTCTCATTCTATGTGAGTACATCATTGTGTGGAGGGACTGTGGAGGCATCGCTGTGTGGAGGGAAACCTTTCCATGGAAGGACTGTGGAGGCATCATTGTGTGGAAGGGAACCTTTCCATGGAAGGACTGTGGAGTCACCATTGTGTGAAGGAGAACCTTTACATGGAGGGACTGTGGAGGCATCGTTGTGTGGAAGGGAACCTTTGCCTGTAGGGATTGTGGAGGCATCATTGTGTGGAGGGGAACCTTTGCCTGTAGGGATTGTGGAGGCATCATTGTGTGGAGGGGAACCTTTCCATGGAGGAACTGTGAAGGCATTGTTGTGTGGAGGGGGACCTTTGCATGGAGGGACTGTGGAGGCATCATTGTGTGGAGGGGCACTGGAGGGACTTCATATTGTGTTGGGCCATCTTTGGGGTGTTAACTGCATGGAGACCATAAAGGGTCATAAACTGCATGTATACACTAAGGGGCTTCTTTAGGGGCATTTTTTGTGTGGGAAAAAAACTGGGCTGGTTTAGAGGTGTAACTTAACTGTCAAAAAAAATTACAGCGACGAGCTGCAATCACCTTTACCTGTTCTTCACAGATTGGAGGTATGATAACAAATGGGTTTTGGGTAAGGCCACTGATTGTCAATAAATGTAATGTTTTTAATAACGATCACCTAAAAGAGGAGATCAGCTTTAAAAGGTCCACAAAAACAAAATGACTGGCTTATTTAAAAAGCTAAATCATCCCCTCAGGACACGTCTGATAATGCGAGTACATGAATCAGTTCTGGATTCTGTTACATGTCTGAACTTACTTTTTTCCTGTAAAATGATTTTAAATACGTTATATGGAAATTCAAATTGACAACAATTATGGCCCCATTACTGCTCCTTAAAGAGGACCTTTCGCCATGTAAAAAGTGACCATTTTCTGCTTATATATTACTCCCACTAATCCCCTGAGTATTCTGTTGGGTTTTTTTTGTATTTGCCACATGCTTATAGCAATATGGCTTTTAATTTTGTGCTCATTTCATGCTCTTTACCAAGGGGCGGTGCTCAGAAGGTAATAATGAAAAGCAGCCTGAAGACCCGCCCCAGAGGAACCTATGAGCAATGCCCCCAGAGAAGACTATAAAAAATAATTATAAAATTTATAAATTATAAAATTACATTTCTAATTATAATAACTATAAATTTGCACTAAATAAAAAGCCTCATATCTCTGGAACTGTATGGTAGATTAAAAGAAAAAAAGGCATAGTCAGGGAAGTGATGGGAATAGAATAAGAGCAAAAGCTGGACACTTTTGATCCGGTGTCAGGTTCTCTTTAAGAGGCCTTCTGTCTTTTTTTCTTGGGGCTCTGGCCTGCAAAATTTTCTAAAATTATAAACTGAAATCCCTTTTTTAACATTCCTCTCCCAGCAATAGGATATCAAATTGTAACAGCTTAGTAATAGATGGAAGCCACAGACTTCAGATCACTACCTTATACAATGCCATTTATCCAGGCAGACTTGTGATCTAGTGGTTTTGCTTTTTCTACACCTTGGACATGGATCATAATGACTGATGAGATGAGTGTGTACAAAGACATATCGCTAGAGCAAGTGCCACCCTTTATACAAAGCATCAGTGGTATCAAAAGGAAAAACAACGCAAAGGTCACAACAAAATTCACCAACACAACATTACATGTAGTTACCTGTCCCAGAGGTTAGGAGAAGATTTTGCGTGACTGTCTTGCAGAATTTTAGGTTGCCACAGACAGGTGGGTACCCAGGAATTTCGTACCCTGCAGCATAAAGGATAAACCATGGCTAGATATGGCTCATACAGTATCAAACTCCATCACCAGGATCCACCATGTAAATGACATAACGTAATGCATCTTTTGGGTCCGTTACTTACACAAAATGGAAGCTTGTCCCAAAAATCATGAAAATAAAAGTTAGTACGAGGGTGTTATACATCAGTCCATATATAACGGCTTTTAAAATCACTTCTGTCCTCCATAAATCTGGCCATCTTATCGATTTGGTGCTAATGAGGTAACAGACCATAAACTTCAACTTCTAATGCAATGGTCTATTCTTTACTCGCTTAGTGGAAAATTACATTTGATAGCTTATTTTAAAAAAAATGTGGCCAAAATCATTTTCCTAAGGAAGGACACTACTGCAAATGGCAAAAAAATTTACTTGGGTTTCAATTGCCTCCATTTCTGACTCTGGGACTGTGATGAAACCTGCATTAAAAGGAAATGCTCTTCACCTTTTAAGGCTGCATTCAGGCATGCAGTTTTTTTAAGTGGATCAAAAAGAAAAGACCAAAGTAAATCCGATGTAGAACTAGAAGTTACACCTGGATCCCAGAGCTGAAGGGGAAACCAACCACGAGAAGACACCAATATTCTAATGGTGGTGGAGGCCCTCCTAATGACTCCTAATCACTGTGCTTTGGCTCCACAGTCATTTTTGGGTTTCATTTTTAAACTAGAAATGTAATTTGGCTCCATTGTGTAATTGGGTCAGTCACCCAACCTTAGTGCCTTCATGCAGAAAATAGGTGTTAAAGTGTGCATCACCAAGTACATAGATGTGGCCCTTCCCCACAAGCGCTCAGTGACCCAGGCTCCTGTACAGCGCTCTTACTACTACACCTCCTCACACTGTGACGACTCTTCTCCCCCACACTCATAGTTGGGAGACCCCCTACTACAGATGTGGAGTCCGGATCTAAGCACTTGGCACTAGTCCGTATTTTCTGCATGAAGCTAGCAAGATCGGATAATCAGCCCTATTACAACATGCAGCAAAATTACATTTCTAGCTTAAACATAACAAAAAAAATCCATTGTGACTTTTTCCAGGTATGGCTCTGCAGCATCAGAGAATCCAACCCAAGAACTTCCACTTTGTGCAGTTTAGGGACACCTTAATAAAATAATGGCCCAAGTGAAAAGATCATGTTATAAGATGGTGGTGGTGGTCAACGCACTTCAGTAACATTCATGGTCACAATGAAAAAGTGCAAGTAAATAAATATATGATGAGGCCTCTCATATGACGTGATGGAGTATACTGGGATAGTGTTCTGTCTGCGGGGGCATGTGGTGGCAGGACTGGACCTACCGCACTCTCCTAATCACAAGTTCTGAGAGTCTCCTGAAGAATGACATTTATCCACCTCTCAGATGGATGACGCCTCATACTTGGCTCCAGAGGCGTCACTTCTGGCCCCCAATACAAAACATTTACCAGGACCCCACATGCCATGTGCCAGTTATGTTACTGGTGCCATAGGCACGAGAACCCAGGTACAACGGCCACCTCTGCAAACCTCTCAGTGTCTATCATTGACACCCAGTGTGCTGGACCATTATTATTTATATGGGTTGAATGACTGATGGAATTTCACAGCTTTCTAAGTATTGGGAATGATCAATAATCCCTCTGCAGAAAACCAATTTTTCAAGACTTGCACCATATTTTTATGTGATTTGGATTTAAAATTATAATATGATACAAGATGAAAATTGTGCTGCAAAATTCTGGTACAAGGTAAGCCAACAAATTACGGTGCAAATATGGGCCCCGATTCATCAATATTGGTTTTCTTTTAAGTAATTTTTTTGTCTTCACTGTTTTTGCTAGTGGACCTTGTGACAAATACTTCCAAATGGCACGCGATGTCTGTCATTTGCTTTACGTATGCCTTTTTTTTAGTAAAATATTGCATGATACTTTCCATAAGGCACAAGTTAGTCTTCAATTGCGGGGTGAAAAATAGATTTTGTACTCCACCAAGGTAGACGATTCCACAAAAATTTTGCGTCAGTTTAAAAGTTTGTAAATGATAAAATAGATGAAAACATCTGTGAAATTAAAACACTGAAATCGGAAAAAAAAATAGAAGAGGTGGGAAAAAATCACAGCATAAAAATGCCACAAAAGCTATAATGAATTTGGTTTAAAAATAAAAATGCCTAAAATCTAAATGTTGGTGCACAAAAAAAAGCACAAAAAGATTGATGAATCTGGGTCTTGGTCCAGAATGGATAAAAGATATACCAGATTTATCAAGCAGCAAGGAACACTATGATAAATGTGGCACATTTTAAGTCTACGAATTATACAATGGAGAAGAAGCAAGCTACTTCCTCCCACACCAGTCATCTATGAACTACACTTCCCAGCATTCCTTCATTTTAATTTAGTAAAAGTAACAATATTCATAGTCTGTAAATAATGGTCAAGGGTGTGGTGTCCTCTGACTGATCCATCGGAGGCTGATTTACTGCATGGTTTAGAAGGGAGACGTTCCATTTTTGAGACAGACTGCTGGGAGAGTTGTACGGGTAAATGCACACGTTGTGTTTTTACTGCAGATTTCCTTCACAGTTTTGCATGTGGACAGGGCTGCCAACAGAGTATTACTGCCCTTAACGGCGTATGGGGCCCGGTTTGCAGACGGGGCCCAGACCGGGCCCCATCTTCTACTCACTGGGCCCCAACTGCAGAATTCTGTCGGTTGAGTAACAGAGCGTGGGTCCTGGAGACACATCGGGGTAGAATGGAGACACATGGGGGCATAATGGAAACACATGGGGGTAGAATGGAGACATGTGGGGCAGAATGTAGACACATGGGCAGAATGGAGACACATGGGGGCAGAATGGAGACACATGGGGGCAGAATGGAGACACATGGGGGCATAATGGAAACACATGGGGGTAGAATGGAGACATGTGGGGCAGAATGTAGACACATGGGCAGAATGGAGACACATGGGGGCAGAATGGAGACACATGGGGGCAGAATGGAGACACATGGGGGCATAATGGAAACACATGGGGGTAGAATGGAGACATGTGGGGCAGAATGTAGACACATGGGGCAGAATGTAGACACATTGGCAGAATGTAGACTCATGAGACAGAATGGAGAGACATGGGGAAAAATGGAGACAGATGGGGCCGAATGAAGACACATGGACCGAATGGAGACACATGGGCAGAATGGAAAAACATGGGGGAAGAATGTAGACACATGTGGCAGAATGAAAAAACAAGGGGGCAGAATGGAGACACATGGGGCAGAATGGAGAGACATGGGGCAGAATGGAGACAGATGGGGCAGAATGGAGACAGATGGGGCAGAATGGAGAGACATGGGGCAGAATGGAGACAGATGGGGCAGAATGGAGACAGATGGGGCAAAATAAAGACACATGGGGCAGAATGGAGACATGTGGGGGCAGAATGTAGGAACGTGGGCAGAATGGAGAAACATGGGGACAGAATGGAGAGACATGAGGCAGAATGGAGGGACATGGTGCAGAATGGAGAGACATGGGGCAGGATGGAGAGACATCGGGGCAGGATGGAGAGACATCAGGGCAGGATGGAGAGACATGGTGGCAGAATGGACACAACATGGGGCAGAATGGAAAAGACATGTGGGCAGAATGGAGATGACATGGGGCAGAATGGAGATGACATGGGGCAGATTGGAGACACATGGGGCAGAATGGAGACACATGGGGCAGAATGGAGACACATTGGCAGAATGTAGACTCATGAGACAGAATGGAGAGACATGGGGAAAAATGGAGACAGATGGGGCCGAATGAAGACACATGGACCTAATGGAGACACATGGGCAGAATGGAAAAACATGGGTCAAGAATGGAGACACATGGGGCAGAATGGAAAAACATGGGGGAAGAATGTAGACACATGTGGCAGAATGAAAAAACAAGGGGGCAGAATGGAGACACATGGGGCAGAATGGAGAGACATGGGGCAGAATGGAGACAGATGGGGCAGAATGGAGACAGATGGGGCAGAATGAAGACACATGGGGCAGAATGGAGACATGTGGGGGCAGAATGTAGGAACATGGGCAGAATGGAGAAACATGGGGACAGAATGGAGAGACATGAGGCAGAATGGAGGGACATGGGGCAGAATGGAGAGACATGGGGGCAGGATGGAGAGACATCGGGGCAGGATGGAGAGACATCAGGGCAGGATGGAGAGACATGGTGGCAGAATGGAGATGACATGGGGCAGATTGGAGACACATGGGGCAGAATGGAGACACATGGGGCAGAATGGAGACGACATGGGGCAGAATGGAGACGACATGGGGCAGAATGGAGACGACATGGGCGCAGTATTCAGACACATGGGGCCAGGATGGGAGAACATATGGAGCCAGAATAGGAGAACATATGGGGCAAAATGGAGAAGACATGGGGGCAGGAATAGAAGAACACAAGGAAGGGCCCAGGAATGGGAGAGAACATAAGGGACTAGGTATGAGACATCACAAGGGGCCAGGAATGAGAGACATGGGGGCAGAATCGAGACACGTGGGTTAGAATGGAGACACATGGGGCAGAATGGAGAGACATGGGGCAGAATGGAGAGACATGGGGCAGAATGGAGACACATGGGAGCAGGATGGACAGACATGGGGGCAGGATAGACAGTCATGGGGCAGAATGGACACAACATGGGGCAGAATGGAGAAGACATGGGGGCAGAATGGAGACGACATGGGGGAAGAATTCAGACACATTGGGCCAGGATGGGAGAACATATGGAGCCAGAACAGAAGAACATAGGGGGCAGAATGGAGAAGAAGACATGGGGGCAGGATGGAGAAGACATGGGGGCAGGAATAGGAGCACACAAGGGGCCAGGAATGGGAGTACATGAGGGGCCAGAAATGGGAGAACATAAGGGGCCAGGTATGAGATACCACAAGGGGCCAGGAATGAGACATGTGGGGTCCATAATGCAGTACATATGGGACCAGGCTATGGGACATTATTACTGAGGGGGCTAATTAAAGGATACTAGTACTGCTGTGATGTATTTTATACTTGAGGATGCTGTTTTCAGTGGGGCAGTGGGGGATGTCGTGTTAATGTGCAGGGCAATACTGTCGCTTTTTTGTGTTATTTTTCTACAGAGAGAAGTCCTTGTTGGAAGTGATGGTGAACTCCACTGGATGAAGATGAAAGACTTCAACTAGAGATGTCACCGGTCAGTCACAGTGTTACCTGTACACTGTACATATCATACAGTGTATAGTGTCAGAGCTCCTGTGTATAATGTCACTGGTGATCCCTGTATTACCTGTACACTTATACTGTATACAAAGCTCCTGTGTATAAATATCACTGGTGATCATTGCATTACCTGTACACCGTATTGCTATTCATATTTCATATATTTCACATAGACATGCTTTAGCACTACAGAGTGCAACTTTTTTTTATTGTATTTACTGTAAAACCTGTACACTGACACTATATACAGAGCTCCTGTGTATAATCTCACTTGATCATTGTATTACCTGTAATGACAAAAAGACTAACTGACACTTCCAAACTAATGTGAAGAGGTGCAAACTAGGAGCAGCTACCTTCATATACAATATTGTATATGGAGGTAGCTGCTCCTAGTTGGCACCTGTTCACATTAGCTTGGAAATTCCAGACAGTCTTTTTGTCATTGTATATTAGCTTTCTGGCCGAGCACTCCGCCCATCAGCATATGGTGGATTTTAATTGCAGCATTGTCGTTCGTTGATGAGCATGCATGAATTTGCCAAATTATGTGCTAGGCATCTCATTTTTTTCCTAGTATCCAGAAGCAGTATTGCTATTCATATTTCATATATTTCACATAGACATGCTTTAGCACTACAGAGTGCAACTTTTTTAATTTATTTTATTTAATGTATTACCTGTACACTGACACTATATACAGAACTCCTGTGTATAATGTCACTGGTGATCACTGTATTACCTGTACACTGACGCTATGTACAGAGCTCCTGTGTATGTCACTGGTGATCCCTGTATTACCTGTACACTGACACTATATACAGAACTCCTGTGTATAATGTCATTGGTGATCACTGTATTACCTGTACTCAAACTAATTACTGAGCTCCTGTGTATAATGTTACTGGTGATCCCGTTATTACCTGTGCACAATACACTTTATACAGAGCTCCTGTGTATAATGTCACTGGTGATCACTGTATTACGTGTACACTGACACTATATACAAAGCTCCTATGTATAATGTCACTGGTGATCACTGTATTACCTGTACACTGGCACTATATACAGAGCTCCTGTGTATAATGTCACTGGTGATCACTGTATTACCTGTACACTACCACTATATACAGAGCTGCTGTGTTTAATATCACTGATGATCATTGTATTACCTGTACACTAACACTATACACTGTATACTAAGTACAGAGCTCCTGTGCATAATGGCACTTATGGTAATATTAGATTGTAGTTTTTTATTAATGATCAGTATTGTAGCATTCGGTCACTATGTGGTGGTAATATGTGGTCTGGACATGGTGCGGTGGTATTTGTTCCTTGTATGCGGTATTATTTAGTCACTATGTGGTGGTAATATATGGTCCAGTCATGGTGTGGCGGTATTTGTTCCTTGTATGACCCTTGTATTATGGCTGTGTATGTAATCTGGTGTTCGATGTGAACTGCTATTGTGTGATTGGTGAGGACGTGGTACAGAAGTGGAGTTTTTCCAAGAGTGGGCGGTGGGACTGTGGAAGGTTCAAGGGGTGGATGCGGTATGGGGACCTGAAATTTGCAGCGTAATATAGTTCCAGCAAAGTCCATAAGATTTCCAAATACGTCTACACACGGGGAATTTCCATGCAGAGAGGATTTGGAAATCCACAGCATGTCAATTTTGTGTTATGAATGCACTACTTTTGCTGCTGAGTTTCACAGTAAAGTTAGCATTTTTATGCTGGGTCAATTTACGTTACAGAAATTTCTGCAACTGAAATTGTTCATTCAGATTAATGGAACAGTTGGAGAACGTTACACAACAAAATTCGCAGAGTGGGAATTCAATTTAAAGGGGTTACTCCCTTTCAGTTAAATTTCATCTTCTGGTGCAACTTGGAATAAAATAAAATGAACAATGCTTTACTCGCCTTCCCCGGGTCCACCGGCGTGTTTTCACTGCTGCTCCTGGTGTCTGGGATAATTATCTGTGGTGCTGACAACTCGTCAACATCGCAGGAGCTAATCAGTGAGCTCGTGGCCTTGCCAGTGTAGATGGAATACCCAAACAGAGACACACAGCTTACTGACTGGCTGTAAATGTCACGTCAGGACAACAGCCATTGTCAGACATGAGAAGCAGCGGTGGAGACTTGCTGGTGGATCCAGGCAAGGTGAGTACAGCTTGTCTATTTTTTTCTATACCAAACTGTGCTAGGGGACGAAGTTTAAAGACGCACTACTCCCATAAAAGTTTTTATCCTCTTAATATATTGCAGTCATCATATTACACAGCACCTTGTACGTACAACTGCTAATCTTGTCTTTCTACCCAGATAATTCTTCTTTTCTCTGCTATATGTAGAAATAGGAATAGGAAGTCTCTTGTTCCTGCATAAACCATTCCCCTTTCATCTCTTGACCTGACTGCTCCATCCTCCCCCTGCCAGGGACTTTTGCAGTGACTTATGACTCATACAGTGAAAATTGACCTCCTGTTTCTATATAAAGCTTATAAGGATTCAGCTCGTCAGTTATTAATCACGAGATGTCATAGACCTAATGGAAGAGAGAATTATTATCTGGGTAGAAAACCAAAATGAGCCATTGCAAGGACAGTGCTGTACAATATGATGACTGCAATATATTAAGAGGACAAAAATTGTGACGGGAGTGCATTTTTAATTGAAAGGGCACAGGCCCTTTAAGAGTAAATTGAGAATGAATAACTCTGTTGCAGAGAACCCTATACCATAGGCTGAAGATATCATGTTGATTTTACCCTTTGCATTAGGATTAATAAAATCTGCAATGAAAATCTGCAGAAAAAACATCCATCAGGTGCAGGTGAAATTTTTTAATTCTCATCTTTTTAGCTGGTACAATTTAATGCTGTGGAGAATCCTTAGCTAGTACACGCCATGTGCATTTACCCTAATACGACCTAGTGACAACCAAAGTAGCTCCATGAGAACAATTATGGCTGCCAATTATCGCTGTCAGACAGCTACTTCCTATTTAAAGGGAATATGACAACTGATACATGCTGCCTAACCCACAGGGCACGGGACTATTTAATAGTGGAGCGACACAAGAGACTACAGTATTTGGACAGACTGGTCCCTGATGGCTTCTACCCTTTCCCTACAAGCGCACCTGGATCCAGCAGCAAGTAACAGCTGTCAGGTTCCCTAAAAGAGCAGCTCACAACATGGTTAAAAGAAACATTTTAGAACAAAACTGAAACATTTGCAAACATCATATTATTTATTACTAAATGGCAATCATCAAATTTAAACCATTTGCAGATTTCTACTGTTAGATAGAACAGATCTGCAGAGCAAAATCCCGAACCATAGATGACCATGAGGAGAAAGCACAGTGTTAGGTGATACATTGTTGTCACTTTCCTTAATTTGCACACATTGATATACAAAGCAACTGCCACAAAGCAACAGAGATGCAGGCTGGTCCATAGACACAACATCGGCACACGCTGATCTAACTAGGCGTAATGATGACTGTAAAGAGCATCGACATCTCTGGATTGTACTCCACACACATTTACACAGCAGTACATGAAATGTAATAGGCAAACAAAGGTGCTGGTCTCTGGGAGGTACACAGAAATGACTGAACCATGAAAAAAACACAAACGTCTGATCTACAAAGTACATCTCTCCAAGCTCTGAAGCACAAACTTGATGTTATTTTTACCATGGTAAGAACATTAACCAAAGCTCAGTGTTACCCCCTACAGAGTTATGGAATTTGCAGTAAAGAAAGAGAAAGCAATATGTTGTAAAAAAAAAAGAAACTACTGATAAATTGCAATAACAAAATAAATAACAACTATGCAAACCACATAGTCAAGAATATAACTAGTGTAAGGCTATGTGCCCAAGTTGCAGAAATGCTGCGGAAATGTTCACAGCATTTCCGCAACTCCCTGCCGCAATTCGCATGCGTTTTCCCACAAAACACAAGCCTTTGGCAAGCGTTTTTACAGGCGATTTGAAGAATCGCTTGGAAAAGTGATCGACAGGTTGGTCACACTTGTCAAGCATAGTGCTTGACAAGTGTGACCAACATTTTACTATTGATGCTGCCTATGCAGCATCAATAGTAAAAGATAGAATGTTAAAAATAACAAAATAAAAAATAAGGTTATTCTCACCTTCCGACGGCCCCCGATCTCCTCAGCGGCGCTCCCGAAACATTCCGTTCCCAGGGATGTTTTGCGCGAAGGATCTTTGTGACGTCACGGTCGCGTGATGCGACGTCATCTCAGGTGATTCGCGCAATGCATCCCTTGGAACGGAAGCCGCCGCGTGCACCGCTGAGAGCCAGGAGGACTCCGGGGGCCATCAGAAGGTAAGTATATCCATATTATTTATTTTAATTCTTTTTTTTTTAATAGGAATATTGTACCCAGGGCCTAAAGGAGAGTCTCCTCTCCTCCAAACCCAGGGTACCCTCCGCACATGAAGCGCTCACTTTACTCATGGTGGGCATAGCCACATGCGTAAAGTGAGCATTTCAATGCAATCCAATGGTGGCGTAATTGCCGTGATTCTGCAGAAATAATAAACATGCTGCGGATTTTACCGCTATGCGATTCCACAGTGGGAAAATCCGCAGCATGGGCACAGCAACTGCAGAATCCCATAGGATTGCATTGGAATGCGTTTTTAAACTTTTTTTAAGCGTTTCCGCCGCCACAAACAATGCAGCAGAAACGCATAAAAACCGTGGGCACACAGCCTAATACTGACCCCTATGTGCAAGAATATAACTACTATAATACTGCCCTATGTACAAGAATATGACTACTATAATACTGCCCTATGTACAAGAATATAACTACTATAATACTGCCCCTATGTACAAGAATATAACTACTATAATACTGCCCTATGTACAAGAATATAACTAGTATAATACTGCTCCTATGTACAAGAATATAACTACTATAATACTGCCCCTATGTATAAGAATATAACTACTATATTACTGCCCTACTTACAAGAATATAACTAGTATAATACTGCTCCTATGTACAAGAATATAACTACTATAATACTGCCCCCCTATATACAAGAAAACAACTTATATAATACTGCCTCTATGTACAAGAATATAACTACTATAATACTGCCCTATGTACAGGAATATAACTAGTATAATACTGCTCCTATGTATAAGAATATAACTACTATAACACTGCCCTATGTACAAGAACATTGCTATAATACTGCTTCTATGTACAAGGGTTTAAACTACTATAATGCTGCCCCCTATGTACAAGAATATAACTACTATAATACTGCCTCTATGTACAAGAATATAACTACTATAATACTGCTCCTATGTACAAGAATATAACTACTATAATACTGCCCACATGTACAAGAATATAGCTACTATAATACTGCCCCCATGTACAAGAATATAACTACTATAATACTGCTCCCATGTGCAAGAATACAACTACTATAATACTGCCCCTATGTACAAGAATATAGCTACTATAATACTGCCCCTATGTGCAAGAATATAACTACTATAATACTGCTCCTATGTACAAGAATATAACTACTATACTGCTCCTATGTACAAGAATATAACTACTATAATACTGCCCCCATGTACAAGAATATAACTACTATAATACTGCTCCTATATACAAGAATATAACTACTATACTACTGCTCCTATGTACAAGAATATAACTACTATAATACTGATCCTATGTACAAGAATATAACTACTATAATACTGCCTCCTGTGTACAAGAATATAACTACTATAATACTGCCCCCATGTACAAGAATATAATTACTATAATACTGCCCCCTTCCTTCATAGAATAATATAACTATAATCTCATTTATTTGGTGCAGCAGGACACATTCAAACAGAATACATGGCATCCTCATTCTTGTGATTGTGGAATTCCTAGCAGCCTGACACCCTAAACCCATCTATTGGTTAGCACCTGTAACTGAAGTACCCTTCTAAATGTCAAATTCTTACTGTCTGTTAGCACCACTGGAGGGAGCTGACTGTAAACTGTTTTACTATTGAGTTCAATGTGTGAGCTGTATACAGTGTGTTACTAAGCTCCCTCTTGTGGTAGCTGCAGGTAGCAAGTCGTTGCCGTTTAACTAGGTACAGTATATGCAGGGGATTTTGACCTCTGTATCAGTAAAGTGGAGCCTTGGTCACTATGAAGCTATAATAAGTGAATTAATCATCAGACTAATTATTCTGTTTAAAATCCATATTTATTTTTCTCATGTCCTATGCTACATTTATCATTAAATATTATAAACTAGATGGTGGCCCAATTCTAACGCATCGGGTATTCTAGAATATGTATGTATGTATATAGCAGCCACATAGTATATAGCACAGGCCACGACATATTGTAGAATACCCGATGCGTTAATACATGCCACGCAGTATATAACAGTGGCCACGCAGTATATAACACTGCCTACGTAGTATATAACATTGCCCACGTAGTATATAGCAGCCACGCAGCATATAACACAGCTCACGTAGTATAACACAGCCCAAACAGTATATAACACAGCCCACGCAGTATATACCACAGCCTACGCAGTATATAACACAGCCCTCATACTATATAACACAGCCCACGCAGTATATAGCACAGCCCACGCAGTAAATAACATTGCCCACATAGTATATAACACTGCCCATGTAGTATATAACGCAGCCCACGTAGTATATAACACAGCCCATGCAGTATATAACACAGCCCACATACTATATAACACAGCCCACGCAGTATATAACACAACCCACGCAGTATATAACATTGCCCACATAGTATATAACACTGCCCATGTAGTATATAGCAGCCATGTAGTATATAACGCAGCCCACATAGTATATAACACTGCCCACGCAGTATATAGCAGCCATGTAGTATATAACGCAGCCCACGCAGTATAACACAGCCCAAACAGTATATAACACAGCCCACGCAGTATATAACACAGCCCACATACTATATAACACAGCCCACGCAGTATATAACACAGCCCACACAGTATATAACATTGCCCACATAGTATATAACACTGCCCATGTAGTATATAGCAGCCATGTAGTATATAACGCAGCCCACGTAGTAAATAACACTGCCCACGCAGTATATAGCAGCCATGTAGTATATAACGCAGCCCACGCAGTATAACACAGCCCAAACAGTATATAACACAGCCCACGCAGTATATAACACAGCCCATGCAGTATATAACACAGCCCACGTACTATATAACACAGCCCACGCAGTATATAACACAGCACACGCAGTATATAACATTGCCCACATAGTATATAACACTGCCCATGTAGTATATAGCAGCCATGTAGTATATAACGCAGCCCACGTAGTATATAACACTGCCCACGCAGTATATAGCACCCATGTAGTATATAACGCAGCCCACGCAGTATATAACACAGCCCACATAGTATTTAACAGTGTGGGCACCATATCCCTGTTTAAAAAAATAATTAAAATAAAAAATAGTTCTATACTCTCCCTCCGTCATCCAGCGAAGCTCTGTCGATGCGCGCGCGCGGCTGCCGCCATCTTCTGTTCCCAGGATGCATTGCGAAATTACCCAGATGACGTAGCAGTCGTGCGCGCCTCGACGGAAGGTGAGAATAGCAGGTGTTTTTTTTTACTATTTTTAACATTAGATCTTTTTACTATTGATGCTGCATAGGCAGCATCAATAGTAAAAAGTTGGTCACACAGGGTTAATAGCAGCGTTAACGGAGTGCGTTACCCGCGGCATAACGCGGTCCGTTAACGCTGCCATTAACCCTTTGTCAGCGCTGACTGCAGGGGAGTATGGAGCGGGCGCCGGGCACTGACTGGACGGGAGTAGGGAGGGACCAATTCTCATGTGCCCATCGCTGATTGGTTGCGGCAGCCAGGACAGGCAGCTGGCGAGACCAATCAGCGACGCGGGATTTCGGTGACGGAAGTTGCAGACAGACAGAAGGACAGACAGAAAGACGGAAGTACCCCTTTTACAATTATATAGTAGATCTGCATCCATGGGCTGAGTCATATTTCAGCATTGCGCCCCCCAGAATGGCATGACATTTGAGATCATGCATCGCTGTTGGTCTTAGCTCGTTGACTGGCAGAGAAGAGAGAGTGAGCAGTAAATGCATCGAGACACGAGTGGGTGTGAGGTTAATTTTCATCTCCAAGGTCTCCGGGAATACTAATGTATCCTTAAAATACCTAGCAAACCATAGAAGAATGCATTGTTGGTGGACCCTTAAGGGCCTCTCAGACCCCCAGCAATCAGTTGTGATCTGAAAGAAACTGTGGCAGCAAGCGTTCAATTTCACTGAAGAGGCAAAATAGGTGAAATTAAAGAGAATCTGTCAGTAGGATCGAACCTCCCAAGCCGTCTATATCGGTATGTAGGCCATAAGAAGCTGAATAAAACAATTCCTTCATATCTACGATCCGATATTTTATTCTTGAGAAATCCACATTTTTCCTAATATGTAAATGAGCTGTTAAGCAGTTAAAGAGTTTGTCCATTCATTGTTATATTAAAAAAATATTTTATATTATAAAAAATGTTCAAAACAAACAGTCTTGGCATAGCGTATGCTCCCTTTACTGGTCCCCTGCTGGTTCTCTTTCAGTACCATAGGTTACAACCAGATAGAGAGAGACTGGCTGCCATACAGATATCTGACTGCAAAGATGACGCATTGGACGCTGCGGCTAGTGATTGGCTTCAGTGGTCACATGCCAAATCCCTGGAGATGGTGGTGGCACGTGCAGCCCTTGGATAACTCGTTTAACCCTTAAACCAACAGAGCATAATGACTCACTTACTCCTTATTTTCACTCTGAATACAGATGGACTGGATACATACAGCTCTGGCAAAAATTAAGAGAGTACCACATCTAAACCCTGTCATGGGCAGCCCAATCTCCAGACCTGAACCCCATTGAAAACCTCTGGAATGTAATCAAGAGGATGATGGATAGTCACAAGCCATCAAGCAAAGAAGAACTGCTTACATTTTTGCGCCAGAAGCAGTGTGAACGACTGGTGGAAAGCATGCCAAGACGCATGAAAGCTGTGATTAAAAATCATGGTTATTCCACAAAATATTGATTTCTGAACTCTTCCCGAGTTACAACATTAGTATTGTTGCTTTTAAATGATTAAGAACTTGTTTTCTTTGCATTATTTGAAGTCCGAAAGCACTGTGGGTTTTTTTTAGATGTTCACCATTTTCCTTTGTCAGAAAAAAAATACAAAATGTATTGCTTGGAAATTCGGAGACTTGTTGTCAGTAGTTTATAGAATAAAAGAACAATTTACATTTTACTCAAAAATATACCTATGAAGAGAAAATTGTGACAAACTGAGCATTTTGCAGTGGTCTCTTAATTTTTGCCAGAGCTGTAGATACATATGGTCATAATCTACTAGTTATGGAGCAGGAACATCCTTTGCAAATCCTTGGATGGACACATCCTTTAAGTAGACTCATCAGTTGCTGCTTCTCGAGTTCTTTGTCTATACAGATGTTAAAATTAAACAGAAATGGAGAAATGTGCCCAAATTATGTAGACAAAGAGATTTAATGTTCCAGATCTGTAATCAAAATCAAGCGTACAATGCATCTCACTGAAGTCTCTGCTTTCCTGCGTGAAGCCTCATTATCCCCATAGGATGGAGTCACATGGAGCAGTTCTCATTAGTGACAGACACATTGATGAATGCGTCAGGCTTAGAATTCCTCCGGGCTGAAGTATTGTGCTATCAGGTGACATTCTGGGCAGGTTCCTGACTTGTTCCAGGCACAGGTGCCAGTGAACTGCTTACACAGCTAAAATGTAAGAGATGGGAGTCTTGGGATTGAGAATGCCAAAGAGGAACATGTGGGGAATTCCTAAGAATAGCAGGCAAACACAACATACCAGGTCCTAAGTAGGTTCTTCCCCTCTATATGTTTATATGGGCAGGAGGTATGGGTAACGTGCCAGCGGGAGTGCTAGCAACCCCACTGCGTTGGCTATGGTAGTTAGTTAATTGGCTACTGCAGAAAAAGGAATCTTTGTCACAGATGAAAGATGCCTAGTTATGGCTTCGCATTAGGCTGTAAGTGATACAGTCACCTTCACGCACCTTAGTCCTTAATTACAGGTGCCACAAAGGACATCTCCTATCCACATGCCTGATAGGAGACTATGGGGCACCACCAATCAGGTAGGCAAGTGGCAATACCCCCATCCATCACAGAAAAAAGACATTTTTAGAAAGATGGTCATACATGTGCCCTGCTGCTTCATCAAATGTCTTTGGGGCTGACGGAAGCCTAGAGACATTGAGTAGAGCGGCCAACTCCCCTACTGCAGATAGTTAGTCTTCCCTAACTATCTACCAAAAGACTAGATTAGTTTACTACAATTCTGACAACATATCCTCTGAAAAAAACTTGAATCCCACCTATTTCCTTTCTTTCTTTCAATGTTCTTTTTATTGAAAAGATTTAATTAATTGAAGTCTGGGGTCACCTCCCGACCGACTGCCCCCCGGCCGTAAGCCCGCCCGCCTGCACCCCTGCTTGCCCCCCTGCCTCCTTGAAGACATCATACTCACCCTACTCCAGCGATGCCTGGTCTCAGCGCCGGCAGGTCATCCTGTGTGAGCGGTCCCGTGGTACCGCTCATTAAGGTGATGAATATGGACGCATATTCATGACCTTAATGAGCGGTACCACGGGACCGCTCACGCAGCAAGAAGGTGCTGCGCCAGGACAGAGATCATGGAGGGATGTTCGGCACGGTGTGGGAAAGGTGAGTATGACAGCCAGGGAGGAGAAGGGGGAGGATGAAGGAGGACGGGGAGTATGAAGCACCATGTGTGGCCATTATACAGTATGGAGCATCATGTGGGGTCACTATACAGTGTTAAGCATCATGCGGGGTCATCATACAGTATGGAGCATCATGTGTGGCCATTATACAGTATTGAGCATCATTTGTGGCCATTATACAGTATAGAGCACTGTGTGGCCATTATACAGTATGGAGCATCATGTGTGGCTATTATACAGTATAGAGCACTGTGTGGCCATTATACAGTATTGAGCATCATGTGGGGCCATTATACAGTATGAAGCACTGTGTGGTCATTATACAGTATGGAGCATCATGTGTGGCCATTATACAGTATGGAGCATCATGTGTGGCCATTATACAGAATAGAGCACTGTGTGGCCATTATACAGTATTGAGCATCATATGGGGCCATTATACAGTATGGAGCACTGTGTGGTGTTATGGTTCTCAATGGCAAGAGAACATAGCCCCGCAAACATAAGAACTAGCTCTTGGAAGGATGGAAACTAAACTGACCATGAACTAAACCTGCCGCACAACTAACAGTAGCCGGGTAGCGTAGCCTGCGTTTTATCCCTAGACGCCCAGCGCCAGCCGGAGGACTAACTAATCCTGGCAGAGGAAAATACAGTCCTGGCTCACCTCTAGAGAAATTTCCCCGAAAGGCAGACAGAGGCCCCCACATATATTGGCGGTGATTTTAGATGAAAATGACAAACGTAGTATGAAAATAGGTTTAGCAAAATCGAGGTCCGCTTACTAGATAGCAGGAAGACAGAAAGGGCACTTTCATGGTCAGCTAAAAACCCTATCAAAACACATCCTGAAATTACTTTAAGACTCTAGTATTAACTCATAACATCAGAGTGGCAATTTCAGATCACAAGAGCTTTCCAGACACAGAAACGAAACTGAAGCTGTGAGCTGGAACAAAATGCAAAAAACAAACAAGGACAAAAGTCCACTTAGCTGGGAGTTGTCTAGAAGCAGGAACATGCACAGAAAGGCTTCTGATTACAATGTTGACCGGCATGGAAGTGACAGAGGAGCAAGGTTAAATAGCGACTCCCACATCCTGATGGGAACAGGTGAACAGAGGGGATGATGCACACAAGTTCAATTCCACCAGTGGCCACCGGGGGAGCCCAAAATCCAATTTCACAACAGTATCCCCCCCTCAAGGAGGGGGCACCGAACCCTCACCAGAACCACCAGGGCGATCAGGATGAGCCCTATGAAAGGCACGGACCAGATCGGAGGCATGAACATCAGAGGCAGTCACCCAAGAATTATCCTCCTGACCGTATCCCTTCCATTTGACCAGATACTGGAGTTTCCGTCTGGAAATACGGGAGTCCAAGATTTTTTCCACAACGTACTCCAACTCGCCCTCAACCAACACCGGAGCAGGAGGCTCAACGGAAGGCACAACCGGTACCTCATACCTGCGCAATAATGACCGATGAAAAACATTATGAATAGAAAAAGATGCAGGGAGGTCCAAACGGAAGGACACAGGGTTAAGAATCTCCAATATCTTGTACGGGCCGATGAACCGAGGCTTAAACTTAGGAGAAGAAACCCTCATAGGGACAAAACGAGAAGACAACCACACCAAGTCCCCGACACAAAGCCGAGGACCAACCCGACGCCGGCGGTTGGCAAAAAGCTGAGTCTTCTCCTGGGACAACTTCAAATTGTCCACTACCTGCCCCCAAATCTGATGCAACCTCTCCACCACAGCATCCACTCCAGGACAATCCGAAGATTCCACCTGACCGGAGGAAAATCGAGGATGAAACCCCGAATTACAGAAAAAAGGAGACACCAAGGTGGCAGAGCTGGCCCGATTATTGAGGGCAAACTCCGCTAAAGGCAAAAAAGCAACCCAATCATCCTGATCTGCAGACACAAAACACCTCAAATATGTCTCCAAGGTCTGATTCGTCCGCTCGGTCTGGCCATTAGTCTGAGGATGGAAAGCAGACGAGAAAGACAAATCTATGCCCATCCTAGCACAGAATGCCCGCCAAAATCTAGACACGAATTGGGTTCCTCTGTCAGAAACGATATTCTCCGGAATACCATGCAAACGAACCACATTTTGAAAAAACAGAGGAACCAACTCGGAAGAAGAGGGCAACTTAGGCAGGGGAACCAAATGGACCATCTTAGAGAAACGGTCGCACACCACCCAGATGACAGACATCTTCTGAGAAACAGGAAGATCTGAAATAAAATCCATCGAGATGTGCGTCCAAGGCCTCTTCGGGATAGGCAAGGGCAACAACAATCCACTAGCCCGAGAACAACAAGGCTTGGCCCGAGCACAAACGTCACAAGACTGCACAAAGCCTCGTACATCTCGTGACAGGGAAGGCCACCAGAAGGACCTTGCCACCAAATCCCTGGTACCAAAGATTCCAGGATGACCTGCCAACGCAGAAGAATGAACCTCAGAAATGACTTTACTGGTCCAATCATCAGGAACAAACAGTCTACCAGGTGGGCAACGATCAGGTCTATCCGCCTGAAACTCCTGCAAGGCCCGCCGCAGGTCTGGAGAAACGGCAGACAATATCACTCCATCCTTAAGGATACCTGTAGGTTCTGAATTACCAGGGGAGTCAGGCTCAAAACTCCTAGAAAGGGCATCCGCCTTAACATTCTTAGAACCCGGTAGGTATGACACCACAAAATTAAACCGAGAGAAAAACAACGACCAGCGCGCCTGTCTAGGATTCAGGCGTCTGGCGGACTCAAGATAAATTAAATTTTTGTGGTCGGTCAATACCACCACCTGATGTCTAGCCCCCTCAAGCCAATGACGCCACTCCTCAAAAGCCCACTTCATGGCCAAAAGCTCCCGATTCCCAATATCATAATTCCGCTCGGCGGGCGAAAATTTACGAGAAAAAAAAGCACAAGGTTTCATCACGGAGCAGTCGGAACTTCTCTGCGACAAAACCGCCCCAGCTCCGATTTCAGAAGCGTCGACCTCAACCTGAAAAGGAAGAACAACATCAGGCTGACGCAACACAGGGGCGGAAGAAAAGCGGCGCTTAAGCTCCCGAAAGGCCTCCACAGCAGCAGGGGACCAATCAGCAACATCAGCACCCTTCTTAGTCAAATCAGTCAATGGTTTAACAACATCAGAAAAACCAGCAATAAATCGACGATAAGCGTTAGCAAAGCCCAAAAATTTCTGAAGACTCTTAAGAGAAGAGGGTTGCGTCCAATCACAAATAGCCTGAACCTTGACAGGATCCATCTCGATGGAAGAGGGGGAAAAAATGTATCCCAAGAAGGAAATCTTTTGCACCCCAAAAACGCACTTAGAACCCTTCACACACAAGGAATTAGACCGCAAAACCTGAAAAACCCTCCTGACCTGCTGGACATGAGAGTCCCAGTCATCCGAAAAAATCAGAATATCATCCAGATACACAATCATAAATTTATCCAAATAATCACGGAAAATGTCATGCATAAAGGACTGAAAGACTGAAGGGGCATTTGAAAGGCCAAAAGGCATCACCAAATACTCAAAGTGGCCCTCGGGCGTATTAAATGCGGTTTTCCACTCATCCCCCTGCTTAATTCGCACCAAATTATACGCCCCACGGAGATCTATCTTAGAGAACCACTTGGCCCCCTTTATGCGAGCAAACAAATCAGTCAGCAGTGGCAACGGATATTGATATTTAACCGTGATTTTATTCAAAAGCCGATAATCAATACACGGCCTCAAAGAGCCATCTTTCTTAGACACAAAGAAAAAACCGGCTCCTAAGGGAGATGACGAAGGACGAATATGTCCCTTTTCCAAGGACTCCTTTATATATTCTCGCATAGCAGCATGTTCAGGCACAGACAGATTAAATAAACGACCCTTAGGGTATTTACTACCCGGAATCAAATCTATGGCACAATCGCACTCCCGGTGCGGAGGTAATGAACCAAGCTTAGGTTCTTCAAAAACATCACGATAGTCAGACAAGAATTCAGGAATCTCAGAGGGAATAGATGATGAAATGGAAACCAAAGGTACGTCCCCATGCATCCCCTTACATCCCCAGCTTAACACAGACATAGCTTTCCAGTCGAGGACTGGGTTATGAGATTGCAGCCATGGCAATCCAAGCACCAACACATCATGTAGGTTATACAGCACAAGAAAGCGAATAATCTCCTGATGATCCGGATTAATTCGCATAGTTACTTGTGTCCAGTATTGTGGTTTATTAGTAGCCAATGGGGTGGAGTCAATCCCCTTCAGAGGTATAGGAGTTTCAAGAGGCTCTAAATCATACCCACAGCGTTTGGCAAAGGACCAATCCATAAGACTCAAAGCGGCGCCAGAGTCGACATAGGCGTCCGCGGTAATAGATGATAAAGAACAAATCAGGGTCACAGATAGAATAAACTTAGACTGAAAAGTGCCAATTGAAACTGACTTATCAAGCTTCTTAGTACGCTTAGAGCATGCTGATATAACATGAGTTGAATCACCACAATAAAAGCACAACCCATTTTTTCGTCTAAAATTCTGCCGTTCGCTTCTGGACAGAATTCTATCACATTGCATATTCTCTGGCGTCTTCTCAGTAGACACCGCCAACTGGTGCACAGGTTTGCGCTCCCGCAGACGTCTATCGATCTGGATAGCCATTGTCATGGACTCATTCAGACCCGCAGGCACAGGGAACCCCACCATAACATCCTTAATGGCATCAGAGAGACCCTCTCTGAAATTCGCCGCCAGGGCGCACTCATTCCACTGAGTAAGCACAGACCATTTACGGAATTTTTGGCAATATATTTCAACTTCATCTTGCCCCTGAGATAGGGACATCAAGGCTTTTTCCGCCTGAAGCTCTAAATGAGGTTCCTCATAAAGCAACCCCAAGGCCAGAAAAAACGCATCCACATTGAGCAACGCAGGATCCCCTGGAGCCAATGCAAAAGCCCAATCTTGAGGGTCGCCCCGGAGCAAGGAAATCACAATCCTGACCTGCTGAGCAGGATCTCCAGCAGAGCGAGATTTCAGGGACAAAAACAACTTGCAATTATTTTTGAAATTTTGAAAGCAAGATCTATTCCCCGAGAAAAATTCAGGCAAAGGAATTCTAGGTTCAGATATAGGAACCTGAACAACAAAATCTTGTAAATTTTGAACTTTCGTGGTGAGATTATTCAAACCTGCAGCTAAACTCTGAATATCCATTTTAAACAGGTGAACACAGAGCCATTCCAGGATTAGAAGGAGAGAGAGAGAGGAAGGCTGCAATATAGGCAGACTTGCAAGTGATTCAATTGGAAGCACACTCAGAACTGAGGAAAAAAAAAAAAAAAAAAAATCTTCAGCAGACTTCTTTTTTCTCTCCTTTCTCTGCCAATTAATTTAACCCTTTGCGGGCCGGTCAAACTTTTATGGTTCTCAATGGCAAGAGAACATAGCCCCGCAAACAAAAGAACTAGCTCTTGGAAGGATGGAAACTAAACTGACCATGAACTAAACCTGCCGCACAACTAACAGTAGCCGGGTAGCGTAGCCTGCGTTTTATCCCTAGACGCCCAGCGCCAGCCGGAGGACTAACTAATCCTGGCAGAGGAAAATACAGTCCTGGCTCACCTCTAGAGAAATTTCCCCGAAAGGCAGACAGAGGCCCCCACATATATTGGCGGTGATTTTAGATGAAAATGACAAACGTAGTATGAAAATAGGTTTAGCAAAATCGAGGTCCGCTTACTAGATAGCAGGAAGACAGAAAGGGCACTTTCATGGTCAGCTAAAAACCCTATCAAAACACATCCTGAAATTACTTTAAGACTCTAGTATTAACTCATAACATCAGAGTGGCAATTTCAGATCACAAGAGCTTTCCAGACACAGAAACGAAACTGAAGCTGTGAGCTGGAACAAAATGCAAAAAACAAACAAGGACAAAAGTCCACTTAGCTGGGAGTTGTCTAGAAGCAGGAACATGCACAGAAAGGCTTCTGATTACAATGTTGACCGGCATGGAAGTGACAGAGGAGCAAGGTTAAATAGCGACTCCCACATCCTGATGGGAACAGGTGAACAGAGGGGATGATGCACACAAGTTCAATTCCACCAGTGGCCACCGGGGGAGCCCAAAATCCAATTTCACAACAGTGTGGTCATTATACAGTATGGTGCACTGTGTGGCCATTATACAGTATGGAGAATCATGTGCGGCCATTATACAGTATAGAGCACTGTGTGGTCATTATACAGTGTAGAGCACTGTGGGGCCATTATGCAGTATGGAGCACTATGTGGCCATTATACAGTATAGAGCACTGTGTGGCCATTATACTGTACGCAGGATCATGTGGGGCCATTATACAGAATTGAGCATCATGTGTGGCCATTATACAGTATTGAGCATCATGTGGGGTCGTTATACAGTATGGAGCACTGGGTGGCCATATTTTTTTTGTTCATAATTATTGTTTATGAAACAGTGTGATCAGCAGTACTAAATGGGTGTGGTTGGGACGTGGATATGGGTGTGACTAGTTGTGAAATGGGTGTGGTCAGAGGCATGGCCTAAAATTTGCCGTGGCGCACCACAAACTTTGTCCCTCTTTCCCTTCAAAAGTTGGGAGGTATGATACCGCAGTTTCCAGATCGCGGCGAGTGCCGCAAATGTCCGCAAATCCCATAGGGAATGAATGAGGCCGAACGCAGTGCTGCCGTAAGTGATCTGTTACGTGGCAGATGCGGAAAAACTGCCGGATCTGCTGCAAAAGGCTACTTTCACATCAGCGATTTTTTACAAAGTCACTGCCGATAGTGTCATACTCACCAAAGGGGGAGGCAGCGCTAAAAGTGCCTAGGGCAGCAGAAACTCTAAATACAGCCCTGTCCAGGTCTCTTCATCATCCACCAATGAGCCTGACAGATGAATAAAACCAGCCAAAATGTAATTTTCTATCTGCATCTTCAGTGAAGGTTTTCAAAGAACAGGCATACGAGTCACAAGGGTAACCCTGATTTATACAGTTGTGCTCAAAGGTTTACATACCCCGGCAAAATTTTTGCTTTCTTGGCCTTTTTTCCGAGAATATGAATGATAACACCAAAACTTGTTCTCCACTCATGGTTAATGGTTGGGTGAAGCCATTTATTGTCAAACTACTGTGTTTTCACTTTTTAAATCCTAATAACAACCCAAAACATCCAAATGACCCTGATCAAAAGTCTACATACCCTTGTGATTTTGGCCTGATAAAATGAACAGAAGTTGACACAAATGGGTTTGAATAGATACTAAAGGTAACATCTTCACCGGTGACCTGTGACAAATGCCAGGAAAATAGTTTGAGATGCAAAAAAACCCACAAATAACATCAGCTGAAATACTGGACTCTGAAACTAGCAGTGTGGCTATTTCAAGATGCACAATAAGAAGGCACTTGAAGAAAAATGGGCTGCATGGTCGAGTGGCCAGAAGAAAGCCATTACTGCGCAAATGCCACAAAGTATCTTGCCTACAATATGCAAAATAGCACACAGACAAGCCTCTAAACTTCTTGAACAAGGTAACTTGAAGTAACAAGAACAAAATTGAGCTTTTTGGCCACAACCATAAACATTACATTTGGAGAGAGGTCAACATGATGAAAGGAACACCATTCCTATTGTAAAGCATGGAGGTGGATCGCTGATGCTTTGAGAATGTGTAAGCTACAAAGGCAAAGGAAACTTGGTCAAAGTTGAAAGACAGATGAATGCAGCATACTATCAGCAAATGCAGGAGACAAATTTGTAATCATCAGCCTGGAAGCTGCGCATGGGACGTACTTGGACCTTCCAACATGACGACAACAATCTAAAACACAAGGCCATGTTGACCTGTAATTGGCTACAGCGAAGGTTCTGGAGTGGCCATATCAGTCTCCTGACCTCAATATCATTGAGCCACTCTCGGGAGATGTCAAGCGCGCAGTTCATGCTAGACAGCCCAGGAATTTACAGGAGCTGAAGGCTTTTTGCCAAGAAGAGTAGGCAGCTTTACCATCTGAGAAAATAAAGAACCTCATGCACAAGTACCACAAAAGACTTCAAGCTGTCGTTGATGTTAGAGGGGGCAATACACGGTATTAATAAATGGGGTATGTGAACTTTTGATCAGGGTCATTTGGCTTTCTTCTGGTGACTGGACCATTTGGTCTCATTACTCCAAATTACCTTGTTCCAGAAGTTTTGAGGCTTGTCTCTGAGCTATTTTGCGTATTGTAGGAGAGATACTTTGTGGCATTTGCACAGTAATGGCTTTCTTCTGGTGACTCGACCATGTAGCCCATTTTTCTTCAAGTGCCTACTTATTGTGCGTCTTGAAACAGCCACACCGCTAGTTTTCAGAGAGTCTAGTGTTTCAGCTGATGTTATTTGTGGGTTTTTCTTTGCATCTCGAACAATTTTCCAGGCATTTGTCAAAGGTCACAGGTGAGGATGTTACCTTTAGTGGCCATTCAAACCTATTTGTGTCAACTTCTGTGTATGTTATCAGGGAAAAATCACCAGGGTATGTGAACTTTTGATCAGGGTCATGTGGATGTTTTGGGTTGTCATTATGAGTTAAAAAAGAGAAACCACAGTAGTTTGACAATAAATGGCTTCACCCAACCACTAACCATGAGTGGAGAAAAAGTTCTGGTGTTGTCATTCATATTCTGTGAAAAAAAGGTCAAGAAAGCAAAAATTCTGCCGGGGTATGTAAACTTTTGAGCACAACTGTACAAACGCGAAAGAATCATATATGGTTGCCATAGCAGCAGATATTCTTTCAATACAATGGCTGACTTGCCGGGTTCATGTGACATCTCTGCAGATACTGACACCAAGATTATCTTCTATAATACAGGTTGTCATTATCCCAGTGTATTCCATGGATCAATAGATGACAGCAAATAAAAAGCTTGAGGTTCAGTAAAGGAAACCTCCTCATGTTTTTTATCCCACTAGATTGGCACATAATGAACACAAAGACTTTGTAAATATTAATTCTGGGTCATAATAATATATTTTCTCATCCAATCCCAGCCAAAGCTGCAAGCTGAATCCTATGGATCTGACCTCCCTTAGTTGGAGATGCTCTTTGCTCATACTAATAAGGGGCTGTGAAGTTCAATTTGAAGGGGTGGACCCCCATCTTGGGACCCTTTTCCATTACCTGGGGCACATGAAGCATGTTTCTGGTGGAACGCTAGCACCCATAGATTTGAATAGAAACCAAGCGAGGTGCAAAAGTGCAGCTTGGTGAACGTTTACCATCTTCATAGCCACAAAGTAACGTGTCAGGTTTGCAACAAAGGGGCCATTCTAGGTCATTTTGTGGTATTCCTGGGTGGAGTGGTAGAATATGTAAGGGCAGTAAAGTAACTTTCCTCCTACCACATGTATTTCCGAAATCATCGGAAAAAGAGTAAACCTCACAGAATAGTTGGCAACCTACCGATGACTGTAGAAGTCTACCAAACGTCCTGGAAAGCCACACTTCTGGAAGGATCCCCCGCGCTTGATACCAGGATGCACCATCTTCAGCTTCCAAATGCATACGTATGGGGCAGAAAAATGGGGGTTGGTGAGGATGGCCATACAAGCATCAACCTACCAGTATGTGTATAATACTGATGTTTTATTACATTGCAAGGCGCCGAGGCCCCAACACAGGCTATCGCTATCCTCCCGCCAAGGTATGGGGTAAATGAGGAGCCCTGGATATATTATCTTACCATGTCCACATGATCCAAATCTTCAAAATAAATAAATTCCCATTTTTTGGGACATTTCAACTCTCTGCTCCTTACAAAAATCCCCAGATTGGGACACATTCGAATCAGTTCTGCCCAAAAGATCAATTTTTCTGAAAAGCAAGGCAGTCATAAGCAAATAAGAAAATGACCTGAAAACATCAAAAAGTTCTTACTAATAAGCATCTCAGGAATTTCCAACCAACCTGTAAATGAAAGGGTGTAGTGCAGCGGTATCCACACTGTGCATTGATGAGGCAGCGAGCCAGCAAAGTTCAAAGTAAAACGAGTTTTAATGTTCAACTCACAGAAAATACACAGCACACAATATCCTCCGGATCGCAGCCGGGAAAGAAAACAGTCCGCATCCGAGACCAGTTGCTGAAGGTGACTGCACCGCTGTTTACGCTGAGAGGGGTGCTAGGCCCTTTGGCTCCGCTGGGCCCTGTGTTGCCTCACACAGGTGGAGCTCTGCAGAGCTTTCAGCGCTGCACGCTTGCAAAACCAAACTGACAAACCCAACCCTCTGCTTCAGTGGTTTGTACACGGAACTTGTGGCCGTAGGCCACATGGAAAACCCGGCCGGGAAGGAAACGGACAGCCTCACTACCATCTTGTAGTCCGCTTCAAAAATAAAAGCCCAGAGCAGGTTTTCTTAAATCTGCCTTGGACAAATAGCTTGCCCAAGACCAACACTTACTTTTATTTTACATTGCAATTACAGCTATGCCTCTGACTGCAATGCACTCCCGCGTCCTCAATACGCTTCTGTGCGCATCCTGGGGAGACACATAGCGACCCTCACATATGACACTGGTCACTGCCTCACAAGGGCCAGAGCCATGAAATCTTTAGCCATTACTGATCCTGGGTGCATGCAGAACATAATGCAGTGATTATGTATGGCCGGAATAGATAACGCCACTTCTGGTATCCCCTTCGCTGGCTCATTCTGCGCTTCGTAGCAGGTGTTCCAATGATTTCTTCATTAACTATTTATGATTCCATCTAGATGTGGTATCTTGCGGCACCGCAGAAGTGGTGGCGAATACTAAGCTGGGAAACCTCTGTTCATAGGCAATACATCATCTTAATTATTGCAACCTGGCGATGTGCTGCAACAACCGCATTGATTTAATAAGAGATATGTAAACCTGGGCGGTTATTGCGACTTTTAATCATCATAGGATATCCTGTGAGGTTTTACGTTATTGATCTTATCTGTTCTCCCAGGAGATGGAAGTTTCCCCAGATCGACAGTATACAGGAGGAAGCGCCTGGGCTCCTTGTATAGAATAATATGGTATATACCTATTAATGCAATTATTAGGATCTGTCAGTTACTGGAAGCAATGACTACAATTCAGAAAAGTCTGCACAGATGCATTACTACTCACCGGTGGGCTTATCAATGTAACATTCAGGATCTTATGTGAGCTGTGTATTGGAGCTGGGCAAATTCGTAGTAATTTGTTACAATGTATCACTTCGATGAGAATCAATGTAGTGTAGTCCCAACTATTAGAGGGGTTTTCCATTTAATTATTTTTTATTTTATAGCCTTCATCATGCTCCACTGCTTTGTTGGCACCTTCACATCAGTGACCTCAGGACTACTGCATGTGACCGCTGCAGCCGATTACTAGGCTCAGCAGCCAACTGATCATTGTTGCAGACCAGGTTGGGACAGAGTTGCAGGGAATAATACAGCACAAGAGGGTGCCCATAAAATACAAATAAATCTGAAAAACCCATTAAAGCACAAAGAGGATGGATGCAAGTGTTACAAACACTCAGCTGAACAATTCTAGACTTGTTTCTGCTAATTTAATGAAGGTCTCCAATTCCTCAGGATACAAATACAATACATTCTCACACAGACACATGTGGCATAAATAAAACCCGGCAGAGTAATTGAAAACTTTTTTTTCCAATGCTAGTCATCTCTGGATGGTTTGAGCCAAGAGTAAAGGTAGGGAAGGACACATCTGTCTGTACAGGTTTCCTGCCCCTGAATTTATGTGAATACTGTCCTCTACTTCAAATTTCACTTTGTCGTCGCTCACCCAAAGGCTAGGGCATGTGCTGAGCCAAAATGGTTCATCTGTGTGTAACAGTGGCCAGGGTGGTAGCCGTACCGAGGGATTGCTGCAGCTTCCTCATCACACCCCGACACTCCGCTACGGAAATATCATGTCCATTTTGTGGTGTGCTGTGTGTGTCACGTGTTTCACCCACCTGTGAGTCAGAATCCTTCACAGCATATAAGGCTCTAATCCGTCGCAGACACACACAAATGTTATCAAAGTCCGAGTTCATTTTCAATAAAACTTTACTTAACTCGTGCATCTTCATAACAGTTACAGTCCATCCATTTTCCCAATACATGAGTAATCCATCTCCTGCGTTTTCCCTGGTCTGCTCCCTCAGCTTTTCTTCCTGCACCATGGCTCCCAGGCCCGCAGCTTCCTGAACCATCCAGCTAGCTGATACTGAGTGCTCCCCGTCCACTTTCCCCATCTTGGGTGAAAATTCAGGTTGCCTCCGCAATTCTTGTTTGGACCGTAAGTCCCGGACGTCACAGGAGGTGACACACAGACTAGCCACTGATTCTTCCAGGCTGCCTCGCTCTCTTAACTCTACACTGTTGCTCTGTTCAGCTTTCTGTCACAACTCCTTCTAGAACAATTCTCCTCACACAGCTTTAGCTCCTCCCACTAACTGAAAATTACCTCAGGAAGGCCCTCTCCCTGCCACTACACTGGCTCCGCCCCTTTCTCAACTGTCACTACTCTGACTGAAACCAGTTCTCAACACAATCTAATCTCCTACTCTACAGCGCCCCCTTTAACACTAACCTGTAACTACACTGCCATAACCCTTACCAATGCTGACCTACCACTGCCACTGACTGTCCCTATTCCTGTCCCTAACACACAGATATCGGAACAGTGTCAGCCATTATCATATTAAACAGTGTCAAATATCATAAACTACACAGGGCACACAGCAAACACAAAAAGTACCCAGTTTCATTAGGTAGGCATGCACAGGCATGCAGGGCTCAAACCAGCCGCCTGCATACCCCCTTACATGTGTAATGCGCATGCACCGACCTCTGGGTGACTGACGAGAGCGGCTGATTTATGTCCTGGATGTCATCTACATAAATCACTGGCTGAATTGCTAAGGGGACAAAAGGCGCAGTGTATGGTTCGGGCTACGTTCACATTTGCGTTGTGCGCCGCAGCGTCGGCGCCGCAGCGCACAACGCAAACAAAAACGTGGCAAAACGCACGCTAAAACGCTGCGTTTTGCGCCGCATGTGTCCTTTTTGGCCGAAAGTTGGACGCAAAAAAAATGCAACTTGATGCGTTTCTTGCGTCCAACGCTTGCGGCCATGCGGCGCAAAACGCAGCACAACGCATGTCCATGCGCCCCCATGTTAAATATAGGGGCGCATGACGCATGCGGCGACGCTGCGGCGCCCGACGCTGCGGCGCTGGCCGCAAATGTGAACGTAGCCTTACATACAGCTCAAGGCAAATACAGTGCCTTAAAAAAGTCTTCATACTCCACATTTTTCCACATTACACCCACAAACTTTAATGTATTTTATTGAGATTTTATGTGATACTAACACTACGTAGCAAGTATTTGTGAAGGGTAAAGAAAATTATACAGGGTTTTCTAAATATTTAAAAAATATAAATCTGAATAAATAATAATAATAATAATAATAATAATAATAAATCCCCCTGAGTCAATATTTTGCAGGACCACCTTTTGCTACAATTACTGCTGTAAGTCTTTTGGGGTCTGTCTCTACCAGCTTAATAGTTGTTCTGTGTCCAGGTTCTCCCCCTGAGCTGTGGGCCTCTTGGATTCTTCTTTGATTAATGCTCTCCTTGCTTGGGAAGTCAGGCTACGTGGACGGCAATGTCTTGGTAGGTTTGCAGTTGTGCCATACTCCTTCCATTTTTGGATGATGCATTTAACGGCGCTCCGTGAAATGTTCAGAGTTTGGGCTATTTTCTTCATAACCTCACCCTTCTTTCCTCTTCTCCATAACTTTATCCCTGACCTGTCTGATGGGCTCCTTGGTTTTCATGATGCTGTTTGATAGGTAATGTTCTCAAACTTCTCAGGCCTTCACAGAACAATTGTAGTTGTATGCTAAGAAATTATACACAGGAGGACTCAAGTTACTGATTATGTGACTTCTGGAGGTTGATTGGTCACTGAGGATTTTATTTAGGGGCATTAGACTACAGGAGGGTGACTATAAATGCACATCACAATTTTCAGATTGATATTTTTTAAATTGCACAATTTTATTTTGACATCACAAATACTTGATACTTTGTGTTGGTATATCACATAAAATCCTAAGAAAATATATTTTCGATTGTGGGTGTAGTGTGAAAATATGTGGAAACGTTCAAGGGGTATGAATACTTTCCAAGGCACTGTATCAAAGCAGTGTTTTTAACACTATACCAGCTTGCAGTAGTGAAAAGGACACATTCAGAAGGCTGTTAAGAGGGAAAACAACAGGCGCCAGTAGATTAGCATGGTGGGACCTACTGACAGGTTCCCTTTAACTAACACCAATTAGAGACCCTGATAAGTTCATCTTTCTTGATATAACAGAGCGGAATAAGGTTCACATTTTATAACTGTGGTGCAGCCCAGAAAATGGGCTTCAAAAACAACATTATCCAAGTAAATCTGCAGCAGCACCCATTACCAACCAGTCAGCCATTATCTTAAAAGCTTTCTCCAATTTCCGCAAGTAATAGTCTTTGTACAAGTTATATAATTTTCCCAACATACCTTCACTATTAAATACACACAATTTTCAAGACCTCTGCTTGCTGGCAATCAAATAAGAAACTTCATTGTTTACTTCTAGGATACACCGTCCATCTCAGAGAGGAAATAGACTTGTGGTTACAGCACCTACAGATGTACCATTCTTAGAATAGGATGCGCAGTGGTCAGACCTCTCTCCTGACCAGGGGGAGAATAGATCTTAATTCAGATGCTCAGGCCTAGTGGTGACTTTTTGCATTCTCCGACCCAAAGATTTCACAGAGAAGGCTCTGTTTAAATAGTGCTTAATCCCCACCACCAATGACAGATGTAAACCATCACCTTGAAATCAATATTGGGGGTCCAATCAGTTACTCAACCAAGAGTCAGAGAGTCACTTTGTAATAAATATAGATACCAAAAGTGTCTGAACTCAAAGTAAGTGATCAGCCATACAAAGTGACAAACACATTATATACAATACAATATTACACCTTTAAAAATATTAACAATAAAATCAAAAGGCATCTTAGTAAGTAGGGACGCACAGAAGACCTAAGTACACATAATGTAAAAAGTTGTAAGTTATGCTATATCAAACGACTGACAGCCTTAAGCAGTCTTAGCCGTCATAAATTGTAGATATGCATTAGAGCATAGCACGCATAAAACAGCCCATAAAAACAGCACAATTACCTATAATGAAGTCCGAAATATAGATAAGACGTATAGCAGGTCTGGTGTCCCTCCACCCCAACGCGCGTTTTGTATCACTTTAGGATGCCCCCTGCAATTTATGATAGCTAAGAATGTTTAAGGGTGTCAGCCTATTTGATTAATATTTTTAATGGTGTAATAATAAGCTTTATGTTTTATGATATATAATGTTTGCACTTTGCATGGCTGACCACTTACTTTGGGTTCAGCCATATTTTTGGAATGTAAACCATCAAAAAAGCAGTTTTTCAATAAGATTTTATGCTCCATCCAGAATGAACAGCACCCTATATTCACACTTCAGGGCTATCACACCACTATATGGCCTGATTGCTATATAAGAGGATCCTTTGAGGGGGTGAAGGTTCTTTGACGAGATTTCCAGCAGAAGACCACTCCGTGTGGATCCAATCACTTGTTTTTAGGGTTAGTTTAATCTACAGGCACCACTGGCCAGAAGTGGAACTTTTTATCTGTAATTTTGACTTTCTTTACATCCCTTGCTACAGAACCCGAATCGCTCTGCCTCTGGCTGCCCAAAGTTTCCATTATTAATTACAAGCATCCATCAGATTTATGATCGTGTTTTTTTTTTTTGGTTTAGCACATTTGCATCCTCAGAGTGCCCAGAGGAGCAAACTAATTGCATGCTTGTTGGATCAGATAATCTGTGTGTAGAAAGACAAAAGTCAAGCGGGGTCCTCATCTTGAAGAGTTTAGCTCGTGTCTCATTCTCTCCAGCCCCCTTTCCTAACATCTTTGTTCTGTAAGGGAAAAATGTAACCATCAAGAAACAGGAAGTGATAACTTGTATCTTCCCCTATCCAGTATAGATGGGATAAAATATATGGCTACTGAATGAGGGCCTAAAGCCCCAGAGCCTCAGGGAAGACTTTCACTTGTGATGATTTTGGAGCTTCTACATAAGCGCCATGTTTAAAAGCAAACCTGTCACCAGATGAGATGCGACCACCACCTTTCAGGCCTGATGTACAGCATTCTATAATTGCTTTGGAAGTTGGGTCCAAAATTAAAGCATCAAGTCAAAATAAGCAAGATCCAATGTGTCAAAAATACTAATAAACTGCCAAGCTAAAAGGACATATACAGTATAAGGTTCAGTACAATATAATAGAATCAGAAAGAAAAAGATGTACGCAAGAACCAATAATAATAAAAATTACAAAATTTTATTTACCATTAAAAAAAATCAGACAAAGTTATTAAAAAGTGGGAAACCAAAAAACTGGCACCAACTACCCACCACACGTTATACAGAGGTTGTACATAAGAATTGATGAGATAACATACTTCACAAGGTAATACATACAAGAAAAAAAAAAATCCTAGTGGATAAACATTCTGAAGGAGTGTGAAGAGCTATAAAAGAAGGTCAAGATGCTACAAACATTACCTCTGGTGGGTGAAGGTGCCTGCCCCTATGCATGTTTCGGCTATTGCCTTCTTCTGGGGATGGCATCACACCAACAAGAGCAAGGTTATATAGTTTACAACGGACCAATCATGAATCGGGTTACAAAGAGAAATTTACTAACAGCACTTCTAAATGGTCAAACATCAACAAGAGGAACTTGATATTTAAATCAATGGGTTGATGATCATAGTGTTTGGGGAGTGGTTTATATATACACCCATAAGATCTTTGAACACCTCACCTATCCAAATGCCTCGTGAATATAAAGACCACTCCTCAATTAAAATTAAGTACTTGAGCAATATATCTCATGGGTGTATCATTATATTGTTTGTAGGAGTGCCATAGTTCCCAACCAATCCTATGTTATGGGGCATCACTAGCACATCAGGTGGATGTACAATTATATTGTTTGTAGGTGTGCCAATCGTATGTATCCCAACCAATCGTATGTAATGGGGCGTCACTAGCACATCAGGTGGGTGTACCATTATATTGTTTGTAGGAGTGCCAGAGTTCCCAACCAATCCTATGTTATGCGGTGTCACTAGCACATCGGGGGGTGTACAATTATATTGTTTGTAGGAGTGCCAGAGTTCCCAACCAATCGTATGTAATGGGGCGTCACTAGCACATCAGGTGGGTGTACCATTATATTGTTTGTAGGAGTGCCAGAGTTCCCAACCAATCGTATGTTATGGGGCGTTACTAGCACATCGGGGGGTGTACCATTATATTGTTTGTAGGAGTGCCATAGTTCCCAACCAATCGTATGTAATGGGGCGTCACTAGCACATCAGGGGGGTGTACAATTATATTGTTTGCAGGAGTGCCATAGTTCCCAACCAATCATATGTTATGGGGCAACACTAGCACATCAGGTGGGTGTACAATTATATTGTTTGTAGGAGTGCCAGAGTTCCCAACCAATCGTATGTTATGGGGCGTCACTAGCACATCGGGGGGTGTACAATTATATTGTTTGTAGGAGTGCCATAGTTCCCAACCAATCGTATGTAATGGGGCGTCACTAGCACATCAGGGGGGTGTACAATTATATTGTTTGTAGGAGTGCCATAGTTCCCAACCAATCGTATGTTATGGGGCATCACTATCACATCAGGTGGGTGTACAATTATATTGTTTGTAGGAGTGCCATAGTTCCCAACCAATCATATGTTATGGGGCATCACTAGCACATCAGGTGGGTGTACAATTATATTGTTTGTAGGAGTGCCAGAGTTCCCAACCAATCGTATGTTATGGGGCGTCACTAGCACATCAGGTGGGTGTACAATTATATTGTTTGTAGGAGTGCCAGAGTTCCCAACCAATCCTATGTTATGCGGTGTCACTAGCACATCGGGGGGTGTACAATTATATTGTTTGTAGGAGTGCCAGAGTTCCCAACCAATCGTATGTAATGGGGCGTCACTAGCACATCAGGTGGGTGTACCATTATATTGTTTGTAGGAGTGCCAGAGTTCCCAACCAATCGTATGTTATGGGGTGTCACTAGCACATCGGGGGGTGTACAATTATATTGTTTGTAGGAGTGCGATAGTTCCCAACCAATCGTATGTAATGGGGCGTCACTAGCACATCAGGGGGGTGTACAATTATATTGTTTGTAGGAGTGCCATAGTTCCCAACCAATCATATGTTATGGGGCATCACTAGCACATCAGGTGGGTGTACAATTATATTGTTTGTAGGAGTGCCATAGTTCCCAACCAATCGTGTGTTATGGGGCATCACTAGCACATCAGGTGGGTGTACAATTATATTGTTTGTAGGAGTGCCAATCGTATGTATCCCAACCAATCGTATGTAATGGGGCGTCACTAGCACATCGGGGGGTGTACAATTATATTGTTTGTAGGAGTGCCATAGTTCCCAACCAATCGTATGTAATGGGGCGTCACTAGCACATCGGGGGGTGTACAATTATATTGTTTGTAGGAGTGCCAGAGTTCCCAACCAATCGTATGTAATGGTGCGTCACTAGCACATCAGGGGGGTGTACAATTATATTGTTTGTAGGAGTGCGATAGTTCCCAACCAATCGTATGTTATGGGGCATCACTAGCACATCGGGGGGTGTACAATTATATTGTTTGTAGGAGTGCCATAGTTCCCAACCAATCGTATGTAATGGGGCGTCACTAGCACATCGGGGGGTGTACAATTATATTGTTTGTAGGAGTGCCATAGTTCCCAACCAATCGTATGTTATGGGGCGTCACTAGCACATCGGGGGGTGTACAATTATATTGTTTGTAGGAGTGCCATAGTTCCCAACCAATCGTATGTCTGTTTTTTTGGTAAATAACATTTTGTACTTTTTATTATTATTGGTTCTTGCGTACATTTTTTTCTTTCTGATTCTACCATTCTATAATAGCGTATATCTGCCCCCGACCTGACCTGCAAGACAAGAAAAAGACCTTTTATTATACTCACCGGCGGGGCGGTTCGGTCCGGGGGTGTCACTGGTTTTGGTCTGGCGCTTTCCTTCCTCTTGTGATGTCGTCCTCCTCCTTGTTTCGTGTGGACGATGCGACCATACGTCATCCATACAGGCTCCTCGGCATCCACGCTCCTGCGCTGGCGCACTTCTCTTTGCTGCCGAGGCAGAGTAATGTACTGCAGTGCGGATGCGTCGGGGCTCCTTGCCCTTTCCCGGCTCCTGAACATTAAGAGACTCTGATTTTGCGCCCTCTTTATGTGTTTTTTCCACTCTGTGATATTTCCACCCTCCTAGCTGTGCCACCAACTGCAGACAGTCCCATTCAATTCAGTGGCCCTGAATACCTCTGTGCAGAAGAGAAGTGTATGCAGATTAGGACCCGCACTGCAGCCCTTCATTCTCGGGATCAGTCCCTGAGGGAGCCATATGCCACCGCTTGCTGAGATGGGAATAACCCTTTAAGGTCGATACAAATCACAGATTATCTTCACATTTATATTTATTGTTTTGCTTCTTTTTTCCAGGCTCCCACATGATGGCACATCTTCAGGATTTAGTATATAATAAGACGATATATTGTGACTTCTGTCCCCGGGTGCGAATATACAAAGCAGCGCATTAGGTTCTGCGGCTGATGTATCGCACGTTGCCGGGTGCTTTATGGCCGCCTCCGAGGCCTCGGATCATGCGCTGATGTTAAGCCTCTGGGGCAAGATGAAATTAAGTGCCCGGCCAACCAGAATCAAATTAATTTAGTCAGGACTGACTCATTTCTGGAGCTGTAATTGTAATTAGGGGAGCTGCGCCCTGGGGCATGGAACGGCCGTCCTGTAAGAATATCTCCGGATTTCTGATGAGGAGTTTCAGGATAGCCCACATTTGTTCTGAAAAGCTGTATATTCTTCAGTTCTATGGAGCTTTTCTCACTATTTTCCTTATGCATTACTTGCACATTACAATCATTCTGATCACAAACTGTTATTTGATCAGCTGTGATTTGTTGAGAAATCAACCAGGTGTTGTATTCCCTGCAGCGCCTCCACAGAGGAACTTAAGTATTACACAGTTTAGAAAAAAAATCAATGGGCCCTCATGTGATTTATGTCCATGCCAGGTCCTACACAGATAAAGATGCTCTTGGTGACCATTTGGTATAACTAAAACATGATGTTTTATCCAGGCTTTCCCCCCCAAAAAAAAAAATTATTTTCAAGAGGGTATTTTTAGTGGATTACAGGACGGATCTGTTCTGTTTGGGTGGCCATGTTTTTAAGTGACTCCAGGAACGGCAACTATATTGGTTTTTTCTATCACACAGATGACATTGTGCTGTGATATGCTATCACTTAAAGAATGGTGATGAGCGTCTGACCTCTGGGACACCTGTGATCCCGAACAAGAAGAGGAAGCAGAATTGGTTTAACACAGCATCCCATCCACTGTTTTTCCCCTTTCCAGTACCACCAACCAATCAGCAGTGAGAAAAACTGCAATGTTGCCCCATTCAAGTGGCTAAGGCTGGCTGGTGGCTGGAGTGCTGCTGTGCAGGGAAAATGATAAAGGGATGCAGCTTTACCCCAGCGCTGCGTCCTATCTGTTCTCATCATCAGTGGGTCCCACTAGTTCAGTGTTCCCCAACTTCGATCCTCAAGAGCCACCAACAAGTCATGTTTTGAGGATTTCATTAATATTGCACAGGTCATTGAATGCTTGCCTGTCCAGGTGATGCAATTATCACCTGTGCAATACTAAGGAAATCCTGAAAACATGACCTGTTGGTGGCTCTTGAGGACCAGACTTGGGGAACACTGCACTAGTTGAACCTCCATCAATCATTCAAATCAATAGGAGGCAGAAGCGCAGTGCCCAGCCATGGCCACTAGACAGTAGGTAAAGCTGTGCTGTGCAGCTCCATAAATGATAAGATCCAGCAGCTGCCATCACCAAGAACCGCTGATCAGCAGGGGTGTCAAGCGTCACATCCCCACCGATCAGACATTAAAGTGAACCTGTCAGCACGATTGTGCTCAGTGACTACAGGCAGTATCAGGTCGGCGCCGTTATACCGATTACACTGATACCTGCTGATGAAATCCGTCTTGTGGTTGTTGTGGAATATTTATTTTCAATCCTGCTGACAGGAGCAGTTTAATTACATATTCTAAGGAAAGGTCATGTTAAAGCAGTGGACAATCTCTTCAATTTTCTTTTCTTTTTCTCACGTCTTTACTCCGTGTGGAAACTGGAAGTCTCTTTTCCCTGCATGAGTCATCCCCATCTTCAACTCCAGACCTAGCTGCTCCACTCCTCGCCCTGCCAGGAACTTTTGCAGTGATGAGGACTCATGAAGGGAAAATTGGCTTCCTGTTTCTATATAGAGCTGAGAAGGATCCAGCTTATCAATTTTTAATCATGTGATGTCATAGACCTAATGGAAAAGAGAAGAATTTACTGGGTAGAAAGGCAAAATGAGCAATTGTAAGTGCATAGGGCTGTATAATATAATGACAGCAATATATTAAAAGGATACAAATATTGATGGTAGGATGAGGAGGAGAAGAAGGAGGAGGACGATGAGGAGGAGATGGAGGAGGAGAAGAAGGAGGAGGAGATGGAGGAGGAGTGCATCTTTAGGTGTAGCAGTAGGATAGCGAGTTCTAATCAATGGGGATGATGCTGGGAATATGGGAAGTAAAATGTTTCTGTGTTGCAAACTCCTCAACAGATGAACCAGGTAGAAGAAGTCATCATGGAGGTCTGGGCCAAGTAGAAAACAGAGGAAGAGTGCTCAACTTCAATCAGACAGAATGTTAGCCGTTGAGTCCCTGGACTTGCTTGTACTTGTATGTCTTTGTTTATTTGGTCTACAGAGTTATCTTCCACTACGTGGTCGCTGTATGGCGGTAATATTGGTCTTTTTTTATTGCATTAGCATGGGGTCTGTTTTGTATCTCAAGAAAATAATGACTATGGCCGTCATTACAAAGCAAATTAGAAATCCATGTAGTCTTGATTCTTGTTCCGCATCATAGATTACTACAGCTAGTCTAATTGGGGAAATGTTCTTCAGCAAAGTATTCAGTCTGGAGAATTTAAAGGAAGTTAATTATGAATGTCCGTGTCCTTTATGTAAGAGGCTGGCCTGACAGATCAAGTCTAACTTCAATAAAGAAGGACAATCCCTGAAAAACAGATCCACCGTAAGACTCATGTGCACAGAAAATGTACGTCAGAATCCTGATGGCCTAGCGCTATACAGCCCGAGGCTCACTGTGTGCACCATATGGCACTATTTCATTCAGAGATTCTCCCACTCCCAATTCTTTTTCTGCTAAATTCTGTATGAATCCAAAAGAAAAATCAGAGACATATGGAGGATTAGTTAGGCCCCATAGACTCACAAGTGCCACATTAAAGCTCTTTTACAATGAGGAACTTGTACAAAAGAGAAGCACAGCCAAGTACTGGAAGAAATGCAACGAGATCGCCAATGACCCCATGCCGTGTATGCCGTACTTACAGGAGATTCACCATCAATACAGTCAACTTGAAGATTATGAAACTATTTAGTATAAGGACGATTTCAGGGTCGTTTTTGGCAGTTTTGTTAAAAACTTTGGACTGTTTGGTGTCACATCCTTATTTATCATATTCTCTACATAACAGAATGCAAAAGGAGTTACTAAAAAAATCAGTGAGCTCATTCTCTGTACCCTTATTATTGCTCCCCTGTAGGGTATGGAAATCCAAAGGCGCCTCCGTTTCTAGGAGGGATTCCAATTTGTGTTTAAGATACAGAAATTAATCCAGCAAACTTATAAAAAAGTTCTTGTATTTCAAGGTGCAAAAAATATTCACATACTAATAAAGCGGAACGTAATAAAATTAGAGCAATTAATTAGAAATCATTGCACATCTCGTTTCTACTGTATCAGTCTTCGCCAGGTGCCTAGAGACATGTAGCCCATAAACACTATTTCTACCTATCTTCATTATTTTTGGGTGCGTTTCTCACAGGAGAGATCCAATCATTCTTACTATTCTACTGAGATCTCATAAAATAGGATTAAGCAGAGTTTGCTAAAAGAACCTTCCCCCATTGGTAGAACTAATACACAATAAAATGAGGCATCTTATAATTGCACAATGAACACAAATCTTATCCTTTAGTAATTCTGTGCAGTTCCCAAACCCCAATTCTGATCGGTTTTAGTTTTATATTCGTATCATTCTGCTCTTGGCACATATTTAACCCCTTAGTGACAGAGCCAATTTGGTACTTAATGACCGAGCCAATTTTTACAATTTTGACCACTGTCACTTTATGTCAGGTTATAACTCTGGAACGCTTTAACAGATCCTGCTGATTCTGAGATTGTTTTTTCGTGACATATTGTACTTCATGTTAGTGGTAACATTTCTTCGATATTACTTGCGATTATTTATGAAAAAAACGGAAATATGGCGAAAATTTTTAAAATTTTGCAATTTTCAAACTTTGTATTTTTATTCCCTTAAATCAGAGAGATATGTCACAAAAAAATAGTTAATAAATAACATTTCCCACATGTCTACTTTACATCAGCACAATTTTGGAAACAAAATTTTTTTTTGTTAGGGAGTTATAAGGGTTAAAAGTTGACCAGCAATTTCTCATTTTTACAACACCATTTTTTTTTAGGGACCACATCACATTTGAAGTCATTTTGAGGGGTCTATATGATAGAAAATAACCAAGTGTGACACCATTCTAAAAACTGCACCCCTCAAGGTGCTCAAAATCACATTCAAGAAGTTTATTAACCCTTTACGTGCTTCACAAGAACTGAAACAATGTGGAAGGAAAAAATGAACATTTAACTTTTTTTTGCAAACATTTTACTTCAGAACCATTTTTTTTTATTTTCACAAGTGTAAAAACAGAAATTTAACCATACATTTTGTTGTGCAATTTCTCCTGAATACGACGATACTCCATATGTGGGGGTAAACCACTGTTTGGGCGCACCGCAGAGCTTGGAAGAGAAGGAGCACCGTTTGACTTTTTCAATGCAGAATTGGCTGGAATTGAGATCGGACGCCATGTCGCGTTTGGAGAGCCCCTGATGTGCCTAAACAGTGGAAACCCCCCACAAGTGACACCATTTTGGAAACTAGACCCCTTAAGGAACTTATCTAGATGTGTGGTGAGCACTTTGAGCCCCCAAGTGCTTCACAGAAGTTTATAAAGTAGAGCCGTGAAAATAAAAAATCGCATTTGTTTACACAAAAATGATATTTTCGCCCACAAATTCGTATTTTCACAAGGGTAACAGGAGAAATTAGACCACAAAAGTTGTTGTGCAATTTCTCCTGAGTACGTCGATACCCCAAATGTGGGGGTAAACCACTGTTTGGGCGCACCGCAGAGCTTGGAAGAGAAGGAGTGCCGTTTTACTTATTCAATGTAGAATTGGCTGGAATTGAGATCGGATGCAATGTCGCGTTTGGAGAGCCTGTGATGTGCCTAAACAGTGGAAACCCCCCACAAGTGACCCCATTTTGGAAACTAGACACCTTAAGGAACTTAACTAGATGTGTGGTGAGCACTATAAACCCCCAGGTGCTTCACAGAAGTTTATAACGTAGAGCCATGAAAATAAAAAATCACATTTTTTCTACAAAAATGAGCTTTTTGCCCCCAAATTTTTATTTTCACAAGGGTAACAGGAGAAATTAGACCACAAAAGTTGTTGTGCAATTTCTCCTGAGTACGTCGATATCCCATATGTGGGGATAAACCACTGTTTGGGCTCACTGCAGAGCTTGGAAGATAAGGAGCGCCGTTTTACTTTTTCAATGTAGAATTGGCTGGAATTGAGATCGGACGCCATGTCGCGTTTGGAGAGCCCCTAATGTGCCTAAACAGTGGAAACCCCCCACAAGTGACACCATTTTGGAAACTAGACCCCTCAAGGAACTTATCTAGATGTGTTGTGAGAACTTTGAATGCCCAAGAGCTTCACAGAAGTTTATAATGCAGAGTCGTGAAAATTAAAAAAAAAAAATTTTCCACAAAAAATATTTTTTAGCCCCCAAATTTTTATTTTCACAAGGGTAACAAGAGAAACTGGACCCCAAAAGTTGTTGTCCAATTTGTCCTGAGTACACTGATACCCCATGTATGGGGGGGACCACTGTTTGGGTGCATGGCAGAGCTCGGAAGGGAAGGAGCACCGTTTTGGAATGTAGACTTTGATAGAATGATCTGCGGGCGTTATGTTGCGTTTGCAGAGCCCCTGATGTACCTAAACAGTAGAAACCCCCCACAAGTGACCACATTTTGGAAACTAGACCCCCCAAGGAACTTACCTAGATGTGTGGTGAGAACTTTAAATGCCCAAGTGCTTCACAGAAGTTTATAATATAGAGTCGTGAAAATAAAAAAATAAAAAATTTCCACAAAAAAGATACTTTAGCCCCCAAGTTTTTATTTTCACAAGGGTAACAGGAGAAATTGGACCCAAAAGTTGTTGTCCAATTTATCCCGAGTACGCTGATGCCCCATATGTGGGGGTAAACCACTGTTTGGGCGCACGGCAGAGCTCAGAAGGGAGGCAGCACCATTTGACTTTTTGAGCGCAAAATTGGCTGTGGCGTTTAGAGACCCCCTGATGTACCTAAACAGTGGAAACCCCCCAATTCTAACTCCAACCCTAACGCCAACACACCCCTAACCCTAATCCCAACCCGATCCATAATCCTAATCACAACCCTAACGATAATCACAACCCTAACCCCAAAACCAACCATAACCCTAATCAGAACCCTAAATCCAACACACCCCTAATCCTAATCTCAACCCTAACCTCAAACCTAACCCTAAAACCAATACACCCCTAACCCTAATCCCAACCCTAATCTTAACCCTAATCCCAAACCTAACCCTAATCCCAAACGTAACCCTAATGCCAACCCTAATCCAAACCCTAACCCTAATCCCAACTCTAACCCTAACTTTAGCCGCAACCCTAGCCCTAACTTTAGCCCAAACCCTAGCCCTAACTTTAGCCCCAACCCTAACCCTAAATTTAGCCGCAACCCTAACCCTAACCCTAGCCCTAACTTTAGCCCCAACTTTAGCCCCAACCCTAACCCTAAATTTAGCCCTAACCCTAAATTTAGCCCCAACCCTAACCCTAAATTTAGCCCTAACCCTAAATTTAGCCCCAAGCCTAACCCTAACCCTAAATTTAGCCCCAACCCTAACCCTAACCCTAAATTTAGCCCCAACCCTAACCCTAACCCTAAATTTAGCCCCAACCCTAACCCTAACTTTAGCCCCAACCCTAACCCTAATTTTAGCCCCAACTCCTCTAGCTGCTGGCTGACAGATCATGGCGGGCGCACTGCGCATGCGCCCACCATTTTCTTACTGGAGGAAGAAGCCGGCGGCCAGGAGGAGACACAGGAGGACTCAGGGACACCGGTAAGTATAACAGGGTCCCCGAATCCCCCTATTTCTCTGTCCTCTGATGTGCGATCACATCAGAGGACAGAGAATTACACATCGCTTTTTTTTTTTTTGCGGTCACCGGTAAACAGTTAATTACCGGCGATCGCAAAACAGGGGTCGGTAAAAACCGACCCCGATCATGTTCTTTGGGGTCTCGGCTACCCCCGGCAGCCGAGACCCCAAAGATCTTCCGGATGCCGGCCGGCGGGCGCACTGCACATGCACCCGCCATTTTTTGACCGGAAGAAGATGGCGGCGCCCATCGGGAGCCACGAGGAGCACCGGGGGAGACAGGTGAGTATTGGGGGCTATCGGGGGCAATCGGGGACCCCATTTCTCTGTCCTCTGATGTGCGATCACATCGGAGGACAGAGAAATTAAATGGAAAATCGCGTTTTTTGGTTTTTTTTCGACCGCCGGTAAACGGTTAATTACCGGCGATCGCAACTCGGGGGTCAGTAAAAAACCCCCGAATCATGTTCTCTGGGGTCTCGGCTACCCCCGGTAACCGAGACCCCAGAGAAAATCCGACTCTGGGGGGCGCTATTCACTTTTTCCACAGCGCCGTTAATTAACGGCGCTGTGGTTTAAGTACCCTTAACTGCCGCCGTTAAAAGGCGTATCGGCGGTCGTTAAGGGGTTAAATCATGGTGATCAATTGCTTAAATGACCAAAATATTCCACAGTGAATATAGATCCACTATTGGTGATCAACCAGAGCTGTTGGTGATCGACCATTACACTGACCACAATATACAACTAGAAAACACCGAAAACGATCCACTGTGGGCGGCCACACAGAGGAGGTGCATCAGACAACCGCCGCCGCACTATCCCATCGCCGGTGCCACTCACCGCCATCTCCACCAGTGGGACATGCGGCTGACGTAAAATGGACCACATCTGCTGTGATCTGAAACCCGCTGGAGCACCAATGTGTCCCCCCAGATAATCCCTGGTCTTGGACCCCGATGGCTGGAGGGAACCAAGGGGACCCCACAAAATACTCTACAGACTGGTGAGTATATAGGATTTCCATTATAACGATTCCGTCTCATTGGGTCCATCTGGATTTAAACTGCCCGATCTCTACATCCAGGAGCACTCCTTTGCATTGAGAACCGTTTTTCTATTTCTGCTAGAAGGGGGAATTGGCTCCATAGGTGCGACTCGTACAGAGTCAAAATTAGTGTTGTGTACTAAAGTTATGTGTTGGACAGACTGTTTCAAGTAACCTTGTTTGACATCATGTCTGTGACCATCCATGCGGTTCGTAGTGGTTGTGTCATTTGACCAACATTGGATCCTGCAATCACATGTCTCTACATAAAGTCTGGTCTGCAAGAGAGTTCCTGTGTGAAGTTCTAAACTCTGCTGGTATTTTTCACCTTCATAGTTTTGATCCCACAATCGATGATTTTACAACAGTGACTGTTTTTTCCCAATTTAGCCATTCCTACTTTGTTATTTTTACAGTGTATGCCATTGTTTGATTTTTCCTTATTCTGTAAGAGATTGGGTGCTACACAGTTTTTTACTATTTTTCCCCCTCCAGAATACAATATTACAATATACAAGATCCCAATCTTATAGCATTGGATTCTTTTTGAGAAGATACCAATATTTATGTTAAACATTGCGAATAGTACGACTGCCCCTATTTAGTCTAGTAACAAAACTATATCTACACTTTGATGTATCCTCAATTTTTGTCGATTTTTCTGGATGTTTAAAGGGAACCTGTCACCCCCCAGGGCGTTTTTAAGTAAAAGAGCCACCTTCTGCAGCACTAAGGCTGCATTCTATGAAGGTGGCTCTTATGTTTGTTCTCCCTAATAACACTAAAATATTAAGTTTTATAAATTTCGCGCCATACCTGTATTCTGTCTGGGGGACACGTTTTTTTCCCCCGGACTCAACCGCCTCCCAGCCGTCAATTCTCTCCTCAGTGCGCCGGGCGCCGCCTCCTCTGTTTGTATTCACGTACCCGGCGCTTGTGCTGTGTGCTCATTATTCTGGCATGCGCCGTGCGCGCTGCTCTGCAAGTCACAAGTGGCATTCGCCTGTATTTTCTATAACCAGCCAGGCAAAACTCACAGCTGAGGGCTGCAACTCTCAGCTGTCAGCATTAGCAAGGATGGTTATCAAGAATAGAGGGGTCCCCATGCCATATTTTTTCATTACTTAAATAAATAATTTAAAAATATCGACCTGGGATCCCCCATTTTTGACAACCAGCCATGCTAAAGCTTACAGCTGGGGGCTGGTATTCTCAAAGCTTGCAATTTGTTACCATCTTTTCAGTTATCCATTAAAAGGTATCAACCACTGAGGACTCTCAAAACTTTATTATTTTCCTTTTTATTACTTATTCTAGATTTAAATGCCTCCTGTATAAATAAATGTTATTACTTCTAATATTGTTCTGTGGGATCAGAAGAAATAAGTTTATAATATTTGGAAGTGCATAGTATATTATAAGCTTCTGTGATGTATTCTTCTCCATTTTGTACAACTGCCCCCCCCCCTTGTCTGCTTGGCTAATGATTATTTTGTAAATGTTTTAGTGCTATTCTTTCCTTCTTTTTGAGATTGTCAATGTTTTTTCATTTATATTTTTGAACCCCTCCATCACTACGGAATAAGAAGTACCTAGATGGTGACCTTTGTGATGTATAGGGTAAAAGGGTGATTTTGGTGCATCCTCTTGATGTGTATATGGATCAGTGTCAGTATCCATAGGATCCTTTTTGATTTTTTCATCTGAAAGTGTCTGGCAATGATGAGTTTATGAATTAATCTATTGAGATCTATATATTATAGAGGAAACTGACTCGCTTTCTGGATGGGACAAAAATGTAGACAGTTACTCAATAGTGTTAATTCATCATTACCTACTGGATATCTGGATCGATTGAATATCCTCATGGTCTGGGTCTTTTTGGGGAGGGGTGGGACCCAAATTGCCATTTTTCTTTTTCCTCGTTTGCCTCTGACCATTCTTTTCTTTTTTGGTGGTTAGTGGTTTGAAAGGTAAAAAGTAATTTTTTCTGGGGTTGATGTGAGGATTGGGGTGATTGGTGAGAGGAGGCACTTCCAGCGGGGGATGCAAAAATGGAGCGTGTGTGGGCCCCAGTTCTGAAAAAGAAAAATGGGATCTGGTGCTGGCCACAAATAATGCTGGAGATGGCAATTTTGTTCTAGGGGATGGAATGGACGTGTTCAGAGGAATTAGAGTCATTTGTGTTGATTGATAAGAATAGTCATAGACAGACAATGTACGCAAATTGATGAGAGATATAGACCTGGACTGAGAAGATGTAAATGTTATAGCTCTCCTGAGCCTTCTTCTGTGCAGATTTATGACCAGCTGAACTTTGACGTGGTCACAAATTAGCTTGCAAGATGGTTCACTAGGAGAGAGGTGAAGGTTAGTCCCAGGCGATGTCCCTGACTCACCAGTAGCTCGTTCTGCAGTCCGCTATGTAATATGCACAGAGGAAGCACAGGACTAACACAGCAAAATTTGTAAGAAAATACAATTTTAATTTTTTAAAGAACAAATGCTTAAATTTAAGACAAAAAATGCATCTAGAAGGTTTCCAGACTCTGTAAAATTGCAGATGAATAGGATATTTTAATAATGGTTGCGTTAAGTGTGATCTAAAAATAGAGCAAGACAAGCAAGCGAATTTAAAAAATCCCCAGCGCCTCCGAGTATCTGCCAGATCGCTAAACTCTGCCAATGTATAGTCTGCATACATAAAACAGGAGCCAGTCTGGTAATTCTCAGGTGGCCCGTGCTATGTTGGCCCACGCTATGTGCAGATTGCCCTGTATTATCCCACTAAATTGTGACACTGTTCTTGGGACATAGTCATTATTAGATGCCTTGGGGCCAAGAAGCTGAGGGTCCTCTCAAAGTAGGTCAGAAAATCATTGGACTTTTTATACTAGATGCATTTGTGCCAACAATCAGGTCATTTGGAACTTACAGAAAAACTAAAGAAAGTAATGTTGAGCAAAAAGATTTGCGTTTTTTCTGGTGGAGTTCAGTCTTGTCCTCTGTGGTAGCCTTCACGTCGACACCCGTCATTCTGGGCACACTCTCACTCTTACCAGGACCTGTAATTTCATGATGTGAAGAGGCACCCCCTGAAGAAGCAGATTAGCGGTGATACACACAGGAGTTTCCTCATCCCATCTCTGCCTTTACTTTACAGGTCCTTATATGCTACAAATCAGATTGTCGCTTGTGCTGATCCTACATCAGGTTCTATATAACACTGTCCTTTGTGTCCTTCTTCACACCACAACTTCAGGTGTAATTATGTCACAGGGAATTGTGCACTTTATCATCACTATTCTATGATAATGCTTTCCTCTATTTCCGAAACCACGCGATTGATTACATATCATCTACTATAAGTGCTGTAATCCGTGCTTATACTTGTATTTTAATGTGATGGTGATCAGCACATGATGCAAGGTACCTTGTAATTTGTGATTTCTCTGGCAGAGGGGGCAGAAGACTTTATATACTTATTACCTGGTATCTGTAGCCTATTAGCCTTTCAAATGTTTTTACTTATCCATGTTTGAACAATAAAATAATATTGATGATCCCTATGTGTCAGCATACTTCTTAATTTTTTCCTCTTTTCTAGGTGTTTGGCAATGTATTTTGGGGACAAATTCCATCTTCATCAGGTTAGGAAACACTAATGGTATGTGCACACATATTCTTGAGGTCTGCGGATTTTTCCGCAGCGGATTTGTGAAAACCGCAGGTAAAAGGCACTGCGTTTTACCTGCGGATTTCCTGAGGAATTACCGCGGTTTTTGTGCGGATTCCACTGTGCTTTTACGCCTGCGGTTTTCTATTATGGAGCAGGTGTAAAACCGCTGCGGAATCCGCACAAAGAATTGACATGCTGTGGAATGTAAACCGCTGTGTTTCTGCGCGTTTTTTTCCGCAGCATATGCACTGCGGATTGCGTTTCCCATAGGTTTACATTGTACTGTAAACGAATGGGAAACTGCTGCAGACCCGCAGCTGCAGAAACGCTGCGGATCCGTAGCAAAATCCACAGCGTGTGAACATAGCCTAATAGTCAAACAGCAAAATCCACAAAGATTGGGAATTACCACCACAAGTGAGGGAAGAGGTCAATCAAGGGTGACAGTACTGCCTTCCCCGCAATAATCCCAAGTGTCAGCTCCATAATACATATAACAAAGGTAGGATGGCAGTAGTTTTATTGTGTATATTACATGTATTATGTGTCCGATGCTTGGAATAATTCCCTAGGGTGTCCTCTTTCCCCACCTGTGGTGGGAATTCCCTAGGGTGACCTCTTTCACTACCTGTGGTGGTAATTCCCTAGGGTAACCTCTTTCTCCACCTGTGGTGGTAATTCCCTAGGGTAACCTCTTTCCCCACCTGTGATGGTAATTCCCTAGGGTAACCTCTTTCCCCACCTGTGGTGGTAATTCCCTAGGGTAACCACTTTCCCCACCTGTGGAGGTAATTCCCTAGGGTGACCTCTTTCCCCACCTGTGGAGGTAATTCCCTAGGGTGACCTCTTTCCCCACCTGTGGTGGTAATTCCCTAGGGTGACCTCTTTCCACACCTGTGGTGGTAATTCCCTAGGGTGACTTCTTTCCGAACCTGTGTTGGTAATTTATAATAGCTATGTCTGTGGATGTTAGCCATTTTACTCTTTACCCTTAGTGGTTTTCAGCCTAGTGAAGGTGGTGATTTGTCACCAAACTGCGTTGTATGCTAAATAATAAAATCAGAACGAAGCTTTGTTGCCGTTTGATCCCCAGCCCTCTGAGTGACGTGTCCACTAACAACCTCTGTTTTTCCCATACTTACACCATAATTACAAGCGAGCAATCAGAAGGAGGTGGTCCAGTAGCCGCTGATTACTCATGTGGTCGTAGATATTTTATGGTCCATGCAAAATTGGCATAAACACTACTGTATGACCTGTAGTGTCACCCTATGTAGTGTTCTAATGCTTTAACTTTTTTGCATATGTACCAATCTGTAAAAATGAACATTTTGCCTAAAATATTCTATTTATTTCGCAGCCTCCCTACTCCGCTAAAACCCCGAGATATTTGAATCCAACGAGCTGCGATCTTTACATTTATTTGAGCCAATAAAAGACCTTGAATCAAATAACAATGAATGCTCTACCACCTAACACCGGGCGGATTATATCACTCCCACATATTCTCCGCTGTTATAATGCAGCTCCGTTGGCTCAGCTCGTAGTTATATGGAGATCCCCTGTGGGTAAATATAGAGGCTTCCCTACTTAAGTCGGTAAATATTCCATCACTTCCCTGGTATAGAAACCTTCTGCAACTTAATCTAAAAACAATCAGCCCCGTTCCACACCACTCCAGCATAACGTGGAGGCACTTAAGACATACTGCCAACTTATTAGCAACCCTTCACTACATATAGAAAACACCCCAGTACATCATTTCCTCCAAGGCTCCAGATTTCTTACTTTACTTGTTGGATAGGCACAAGTTTAGCATCTTTAACATATTTTACATCAGGCAGCTAAAGTATATCTTCAGAACATCTTATTGAAAAATATGTCCGCGCCTGATGCAGAGTATTTTAGGATGCACCAGATTCTTCATTTTGATCATTTTTGATCATTCTCTCACAAACACAAGGGACCTCCCAACCTCACCCACTATGTTTGTGTTCTATCTTTGTATTATCTATCAACCTATTATCTATTATCTATGTATTTATTATCTATTATATCTATTAGCTGTCTATAATCTATTATCTATCATCAGTTGTCTATTATCTATGTATTATTTGTCTATAATCTGTTATCTGTCTATCATCTATTATCTATCTGTCTATTATCTATTATCTGTATATCATCTATTTATCATCTATTATCTATTTATCATCTATTATCTACTTATTATCTAGCTTTTATCCATCTATTATCTACTATTATCTATCTATTATTTAACTATTACCTATCTATTATATATCATCTATCTATTTTCTATCTAAAATCTATCTCTTATTTATCCATTATCCATTATCTATTATCTATCTATCATCTATCCATCTCTCATTTATCATCTACCTATTATCTATATTCTATTATCTATCTACCTATCTATCTATCATCTATTATCTATCTAACTATTATCTATTTATAATCTATTATCTATAATCTATCGATCTATTATCTATCTAGTATCTATTATCTATCTATCATCTATTATCTGTCTATCCCTTATCTATTATCTATCTATCTATTATCTATCATCTATCTTTTATCTAGTATCTATTATCTGTCATCTATCTATTATCTAACTATTATCCATCGATCATCTATCATCTATTATCTATCTATTTATCTATTATCTATCTATCTATCATCTATTTATCTATCTATTATCTATCCATTATCCATTTTCTATCTATCTACTGTATTATCTATCTATTACACTGGTCAACAGCATTTTTGGTGCCAAAGATATTTCATCGAATTTAGGGTATTTTTGGGGTGCTGATTCTGAATATGTCATCAGTTTTGCCAGATTGGCTCAAGTTTTTGAGATTTTTGGTATCTTATTTATAGCACTTGTTGGTAAATGCGACGCATCATCTCATTAATTTCTTTGGATTAGTACTTGAACTGAGCAGTTCTCAATATAGTTTTGTGTTAATTAGTGTTCTAAAAGTTTGTTCATAGCTTGATTTTTGCACTAACTTTATGTTGTTGTCTGTTTTCCAGTGAAAAGCATGAACTCATCAAGAAGAAGTTGTCTTAACGATCCAGACTCATTCTGTTACATTTGTGGTGAATACATGCTGCCAAAACATAGAAGAAACATAACAGACTTCGTAAAAAAAAGTGTATTTTGCCTATTTTGGGGTTATGCTTGGGGACCAAGACAAGTTTTGGGCACCACACATAGTGTGCAAAGCATGTATCGAATTATTACGAAAATGGAGCAAAGGACAAAGAAAAAGCTTCAAATTTGGTGTTCCAATGGTGTGGAGAGAGCCAAAAAATCATCATGATGACTGTTATTTATGGTAAACACAGGTACAGGCACATCTTCACAATGAGGGACAGGCCTTCTTGCAGATTCCATGTTACTCCCATTTTCGTTTCTTATGCTTATTGAATCCTTGCACTTGCACTGCACAGAAATAACAGTCATCATGATGATTTTTTGGCTCTCTCCACACCATTGGAACACCAAATTTGAAGCTTTTTCTTTGTCCTTTGCTCCATTTTCGTAATAGTTCGATACATGCTTTGCACACTATGTGTGGTGCCCAAAACTTGTCTTGGTCCCCAAGCATAACCCCAAAATAGGCAAAATACACTTTTTTTTACGAAGTCTGTTATGTTTCTTCTATGTTTTGGCAGCATGTATTCACCACAAATGTAACAGAATGAGTCTGGATCGTTAAGACAACTTCTTCTTGATGAGTTCATGCTTTTCACTGGAAAACAGACAACAACATAAAGTTAGTGCAAAAATCAAGCTATGAACAAACTTTTAGAACACTAATTAACACAAAACTATATTGAGAACTGCTCAGTTCAAGTACTAATCCAAAGAAATTAATGAGATGATGCGTCGCATTTACCAACAAGTGCTATAAATCATCTATCCATTACCTATTATGTATCATTTACCTATTATCTATCTATTATCTATCTATCATCTATTTATCTATTGTATATCTATTATCTATCATCAGTCGATCTATTATCTATCTAGTATCTATTATCTGTTACCTATTTATTATTTATCTATCATCTATCTATTATCTCTCATCTATCATCTGTATAACCATTATCTATTATCTATCATCTATCTTCTATCTAGTATCTATTACACAGGTCAACAAAAAAAAAATTTTTTTCTGGTGTCCAAAATATTTTAATGAATTTGGGGTATTTTTGGGGTGCTGATTCTGAATATGCTATCAGTTTTGCCAGATTGGCTCAAGTTTTTGACATTTTTGGTATCTTATTTATAGCACTTGTTGGTAAATGCGACGCATCATCTCATTAATTTCTTTGGATTAGTACTTGAACTGAGCAGTTCTCAATATAGTTTTGTGTTAATTAGTGTTCTAAAAGTTTGTTCATAGCTTGATTTTTGCACTAACTTTATGTTGTTGTCTGTTTTCCAGTGAAAAGCATGAACTCACCAACAAGAAGTTGTCTTAACGATCCAGACTCATTCTGTTACATTTGTGGTGAATACACACTGCCAAAACATAGAAGAAACATAACAGACTTCGTAAAAAAAGTGTATTTTGCCTATTTTGGGGTTATGCTTGGGGACCAAGACAAGTTTTGGGCACCACACATAGTGTGCAAAGCATGTATCGAATTATTACGAAAATGGAGCAAAGGACAAAGAAAAAGCTTCAAATTTGGTGTTCCAATGGTGTGGAGAGAGCCAAAAAATCATCATGATGACTGTTATTTCTGTGCAGTGCAAGTGCAAGGATTCAATAAGCATAAGAAACGAAAATGGGAGTAACATGGAATCTGCAAGAAGGCCTGTCCCTCATTGTGAAGATGTGCCTGTACCTGTGTTTACCATAAATAACAGTCATCATGATGATTTTTTGGCTCTCTCCACACCATTGGAACACCAAATTTGAAGCTTTTTCTTTGTCCTTTGCTCCATTTTCGTAATAATTCGATACATGCTTTGCACACTATGTGTGGTGCCCAAAACTTGTCTTGGTCCCCAAGCATAACCCCAAAATAGGCAAAATACACTTTTTTTACGAAGTCTGTTATGTTTCTTCTATGTTTTGGCAGCATGTATTCACCACAAATGTAACAGAATGAGTCTGGATCGTTAAGACAACTTCTTCTTGATGAGTTCATGCTTTTCACTGGAAAACAGACAACAACATAAAGTTAGTGCAAAAATCAAGCTATGAACAAACTTTTAGAACACTAATTAACACAAAACTATATTGAGAACTGCTCAGTTCAAGTACTAATCCAAAGAAATTAATGAGATGATGCGTCGCATTTACCAACAAGTGCTATAAATAAGATACCAAAAATCTCAAAAACTTGAGCCAATCTGGCAAAACTGATGACATATTCAGAATCAGCACCCCAAAAATACCCCAAATTCGATGAAATATCTTTGGCACCAAAAATGCTGTTGACCAGTGTTATCTATCTATTATCTATCTATTTATCTATTATCCATCATCTATCTATCATCTATCCATTATCTATTTTCTATCTATTTACTGTATTATCTATCTATTATCTATCTTCTATTGTCTATCATCTATCTAGTATTTATTGTCTATCTATTATCTATCATCTATCTAATATATATATATATTATCTATCTATCATCTAATATCTATTATGTGTCTATCTATTACTTACCTATTATCTAACTATCTATTGTCTATCTATTATCTATCATCAATCTATCTGTTATCTATCTATCTATCTATCTATCTATCTATTATCTATCTAATATCTAGCTATCTATTAACTATTATCTATCTATCTATTATCTGTCTATTATCTATCTATTATTTATCTACATGTAAGATATATGTCTTTGCACCATGTTAGCCAGTAAATAGAAAAATATTTAGACGTGAGATTCATTTGCATTAGTCTATGCCTGATGAAGAGACCTGAGCAGTCTCGAAAGCTTGCAATTTGTTACCATCTTTTCAGTTAGCCATTAAAAGGTATCAACCACTGAGGACTCTCACTTCTAAATATTTATCTATCATTTATCTATCTATCATCTATGTATCTATTTTATCTATCATCTATCTACCATATCTATTATCTTTCTATTATCTATATAGCTATTATCTATCTAATTAGCCTGTCATATCTCCAACATAGACACAGCAATTAACTAACCCCCAGCCTATACTAAACTAAACTAAATAATACTACACTAATACTAAACTGCGATGGGAGCAGTGTCTGGGCCTCCCAATGTACCTTGATTGTTGGCAGTGTTGCTGTACCACAATTACAAAAGGTTATCACCCGCTTGGCTGAATCTTCCTTTAAGAGATTACACACGACCTACTTTGTTCCCACCTGGTTCCATGACTTTTTCCAAGAGCCATCTCTACTGTGGTTCAGAGGATGCCCAGATCCTGGTTTCATGTCACATGCATGGTAGTATAGCCCACAAATATCTGCCTGCTGGTACCTGATATCTCAACTGATATCTCAGGTCTTATAATCACCAATCCCTAAATTCTCACCAGTTTTTTTTACTGGTCAATAAACCTCTAGTTTTTCCGACCCAAACTCATAAACTTAAACAGTATATCGGCATGGCGGGATGGATTCATGTTGTCTCACAGTAGAAAACTCCGCCATTAGTGAGAGCGAGTATTCCTCTGTACACTCCTTCTTGCAGGTGTGATGGGGGGAATTTGTAAAAATAGCCACTGCGAAACATACCGTGGAGGGTGTATGTAATCTGCGATAAGCCTCTACAGCATCAGAAGCCACTTCGCAAGAAGACCGTGAACCGGCCATATCCAAAATATTTGCAAAGTACAGAATCCTTTTGCTCGTCTATATTCTCAATTAACATATTATTTTTAAAAACCTCGTATTTTGGCGCTAGTTTGAAGGGATGATCAGGACCATTCTGCTCCACATGTTCTACTCTGCGGAGAGGGAGCTCAGATCAGAGACCATTTCCATTAACCAGAATAGAGACCTGCAAAGACTCATTTCTAGAGAACAGCGAGTGCTGGTGGCGGCACGTCGCCCACGGTGACTTCACTGGTGCAGACATAGTCCTGTGGTAGTTATGGCACCAAATGTTCTCAATCAATGTATTTTGGGTCAACAATCTGTATCTTGTATACTGGTCAAATACTGGGCTCCAAACGAAGGCCCTCCGGTCTGTGGCTCTCAGCAAACTGGGAGTTGAATTGTGGCAACAACTGGAGAGCCACAGGTTAGATATCTGCCCTACGCAGGCTGGATCTCTGCCCTACGCAGGCTGGACCTCTGCCCTACACAGGCTGGATCTCTGCCCTACACAGGCTGGATCTCTGCCCTACACAGGCTGGATCTCTGCCATACACAGGTTGGCTATCTGCCCAGCTCAGGTTGGATCTCTGCCATACACAGGTTGGATCTCTGCCCTACACAGGCGGGATCTCTGCCATACACAGGTTGGATCTCTGCCATACACAGGTTGGATCTCTGCCATACAGAGGTTGGATCTCTGCCTACACAGGCTGGATCTTTGCCGTACACAGGTCGGATCTCTGCCCTACACAGGCTGGATCTCTGCCCAATACAGGCTGGATCTCTGCCCTACTCTGTTGTTCCTGTACGTATATCACCAATAACTATGGCCAAATAACTCAATAAGTGTCAGAACGGATGCTGAGCGGCTGCAGCTGATAGTCACTGCTGGCTCTGGATATGGATCAGTGACTACAGAGATGTCTCTGCAGCAGGGAAGCCTCCGTTCTCCAGCAATGAGTCATTCTGTTCTGCAGTTCACACTAGGTACGAATAATTACACAAGAAGAACAAAGCTCTAGCATGGCCGAAAGATTCACAGGAACGCCTTATTTACAGCAGCACATGCATAGGACTTGTCATATTTGTCCATCTCATATCTCTCCAAAGTATTATCTAGACTGTATATAGAAAATTATTGGGACACCGGTCTTAATCATTGAATTTTGTGTTTTCCTTTAGTCCCTTTTATAAAATTCAGTCCCATTGTCCCAAGTGTATAACATTCAGCCCCATTGCCCACAGTGTTTAACATTCAGCCCCATTGCCCCCAGTGTACAATATTCAGCCCCATTGTCCCCAGTGTATATCATTCAGCCCCATTGCCCCAGTGTATAACATTCAGCCCCATTGCCCCAAGTATATAACATTCAGCCCCATTGTCCCCAGTGTACAATATTCAGCCCCATTGTCCCCAGTGTATAACATTCAGCCCCATTGTCCCCAGTGTACAATATTCAGCCCCATTGTCCCCAGTGTATAACATTCAGCCCCATTGTCCCAAGTGTATAACATTCAGCCCCATTGTCCCAAGTGTATAACATTCAGTCCCATTGCCTCCAGTGTATAACATTCAGCCCCATTGTCCCCAGTGCACAAGATTCAGCCCCATTGTCCAAAATGTATAACATTCAGCCCCATTGTCTCCAGTGTACAACATTCAGCCCCATTGTCCCAAGTGTATAACATTCAGTCCCATTGCCTCCAGTGTATAACATTCAGCCCCTGTTGTGAATTTGGATTTTGGGCTCCCCCGGTGGCCACTGGTGGAATTGAACTTGTGTCATCATCTTTCCTGTTCACCTGTTCTCGTCAGATCTGGGTGTCGCTATATAATCTGGCTTCTCTGTTAGTTGCTTGCCGGTCAACAATGTTATCAGAAGCCTCTCTGTGCTTGTTCCTGCTCCCAGACATCTACTAGATAAGTTGGACTTTCGTCCATGTTTGTTTTTGCTTTTTGGTTCCAGTTCACAGCTGCAGTTTCGTTACTGTGTCTGGAAAGCTCTTGTTGATCAGGAATTGCCACTCTGGTATTATGAGTTAATGCCAGAGTCCTAAAGTAATTTCTGGATGGTGTTTTGTTAGGGTTTTCTGCTGACCATGAAAGTGTTCTTTCTGTCTTCTGCTATCTAGAAAGCGGACCTCAAATTTGCTAAAACTATTTTCCTGCTGTGTTTGTTATTTCTTCTAAAATCACCGCCAATATATGTGGGGGGCCTCTGTCTCCTTTTTGGGCATTTCTCTAGAGGTGAGCCAGGTCTTATATTTCCCTCTGCTAGCATTATTTAGTTCTCCGGCCGGCGCTGGGCATATAGGGATAAAAAGTAGGACATGCTACCTGGCTACTTCTAGTTGTGCGGTAGGTTTAGTTCATGGTCAGTACAGTTCCCATCTTCCAAGAGCTTGTTCCTATATAGGCTTATGCTATGTTCTCTAGCCATGGAGATCATGACAGTTTGACCGGCCCACTAAAGGGTTAATTCCTTGGCTGAGAAAGGAGTGAAATAAGAAGTCTGCTGAGAGTTTTTTTTTTTTTTTTTTTTGTTTGTGCTCTTAATTGGATCATTTGCCAGTCTGTCTATGCTGCAGTCTTTCTTTTTTTTCTCTCTCCTTCTAATCTTTGAATGGCTCTGTGTTCACCTGTTTATTATGGATCTTCAGAGTGTAACTGCAGGTTTGAATAATCTCACCACGAAAGTACAAAATTTGCAAGATTTTGTTGTTCATGCTCCGGTATCTGAACCGAGAATTCCTTTGCCGGAATTTTTCTCGGGGAATAGATCTGGTTTTCAGAATTTTAGAAATAATTGCAAGTTATTTTTGTCCCTGAAATCTCGTTCTGCCGGGGACCCTGCACAGCAGGTTCGGATTGTGATTTCTCTGCTCCGTGGCGACCCTCAAGACTGGGCTTTTTCATTGGCACCAGGGGATCCTGCGTTGCGCAGTGTAGATGCGTTTTTTCTGGCCTTGGGGTTGCTTTATGACGAACCTCATTTGGAACTTCAGGCAGAGAAAACTTTGATGTCCCTGTCTCAGGGGCAAGATGAAGCTGAAATTTACTGCCAGAGATTCCGTAAATGGTCTGTGCTTACTCAGTGGAATGAGTGTGCCTTGGCGGCTACTTTCAGAGAGGGTCTCTCTGATGCCATTAAGGATGTTATGGTGGGGTTCCCTGTGCCTGCGGGTCTGAATGAGTCCATGACAATAGCTTTTCAGATCGATAGGCGTCTGCGGGAGCGCAAACCAGTGCACCATCTGGCGGTGTCCACTGAGAAGACGCCAGAAAGTATGCAGTGTGATAGAATTCTGTCCAGAAGCGAGCGGCAGAATTTTAGACGGAAAAATGGGTTGTGTTTCTATTGTGGGGATTCTACTCATGTTATATCAGCATGCTCTAAGCGTACTAAAAAGCTTGATAAGTCTGTTTCCATTGGCACTTTACAGTCTAAGTTTATGTTGTCTGTGACCCTGATTTGCTCTTTGTCATCTATTACCACGGACGCCTATATCGACTCTGGCGCCGCTTTGAGTCTTATGGATTGGTCCTTTGCCAATCGTTGTGGGTATGATTTAGAGCCTTTGGAGACTCTTATTCCTCTGAAGGGGATTGACTCCACCCCATTGGCTAATAATAAACCACAATACTGGACACAAGTAACTATGCGTATTAATCCGGATCACCAGGAGATTATTCGTTTTCTGGTGCTGTATAATCTACATGATGATTTGGTGCTAGGATTGCCATGGCTGCAGTCTCACAACCCAGTCCTTGACTGGAGAGCTATGTCTGTGTTGAGCTGGGGATGTAAGGGGACTCATGGGGACGTACCTTTGGTTTCCATTTCATCATCTATCCCCTCTGAAATCCCTGAGTTCCTGTCTGATTATCGTGACGTCTTTGAAGAACCCAAGCTGGGTTCACTACCTCCGCACCGTGAGTGCGATTGTGCTATAGATTTAATTCCGGGTAGTAAATACCCAAAGGGTCGTTTATTTGATCTGTCTGTGCCTGAACATGCTGCTATGCGAGAATATATAAAGGAGTCCTTGGAAAAGGGACATATTCGTCCATCGTCATCTCCCTTAGGAGCCGGCTTTTTCTTTGTGTCAAAAAGAGACGGCTCTTTGAGACCATGTATTGATTATCGGCTTTTGAATAAAATCACGGTTAAATATCAATACCCATTGCCGTTGCTGACTGATTTGTTTGCTCGCATAAAGGGGGCCAAGTGGTTCTCTAAGATTGATCTCCGTGGGGCGTATAATTTGGTGCGGATCAGGCAGGGGGATGAGTGGAAAACCGCATTTAATACGCCCGAGGGCCACTTTGAGTATTTGGTGATGCCTTTTGGTCTTTCTAATGCCCCTTCAGTCTTCCAGTCCTTTATGCATGATATTTTCCGCGATTTTTTGGATAAATTTATGATAGTGTATCTGGATGATATTCTGATTTTTTCGGATGACTGGGACTCTCATGTCCAGCAAGTCAAGAGGGTTTTTCAGGTTTTGCGGTCTAATTCTCTGTGTGTCAAGGGTTCTAAGTGCGTTTTTGGGGTTCAGAGAATTTCCTTTTTGGGATATATTTTTTCTCCCTCTTCCATTGAGATGGATCCTGTCAAGGTTCAAGCTATTTGTGATTGGACGCAGCCCTCTTCTCTTAAAAGTCTTCAGAAATTTTTGGGCTTTGCCAACTTTTATCGTCGATTTATTGCTGGTTTTTCGGATGTCGTTAAGCCATTGACCGATTTAACTAGACAGGGTGCTGATGTTGCTAATTGGTCCCCTGATGCTGTGGAGGCTTTTCGGGAGCTTAAGCGCCGTTTTTCTTCTGCCCCTGTGTTGCGTCAGCCTGATGTGGCTCTTCCTTTTCAGGTTGAGGTCGACGCTTCTGAGATCGGAGCTGGGGCAGTGTTGTCGCAGAAAAGTTCTGACTGCTCCGTGATGAGGCCTTGTGCCTTCTTTTCCCGTAAATTTTCGCCCGCGGAGCGGAATTATGATGTTGGGAATCGGGAGCTTTTGGCCATGAAGTGGGCGTTTGAGGAGTGGCGCCATTGGCTTGAGGGGTCCAGACATCAGGTGGTGGTATTGACTGACCACAAAAATTTGATTTATCTTGAGACCGCCAGGCGCCTGAATCCTAGACAGGCGCGCTGGTCATTATTTTTTTCTCGGTTTAATTTTGTGGTGTCATACCTACCGGGTTCTAAGAATGTTAAGGCGGATGCCCTTTCTAGGAGTTTTGAGCCTGATTCACCCGGCAACTCTGAGCCCACAGGTATCCTTAAGGATGGAGTTATTTTGTCAGCCGTTTCTCCAGACCTGCGGCGGGCCTTGCAGGAGTTTCAGGCGGATAGACCGGATCGTTGTCCGCCTGATAGGCTGTTTGTTCCTGATGATTGGACCAGTAGAGTCATCTCTGAGGTGCATTCTTCTGCATTGGCAGGTCATCCTGGAATTTTTGGTACCAGGGATTTGGTGGCAAGATCCTTCTGGTGGCCTTCCCTGTCACGAGATGTGCGAGGCTTTGTGCAGTCTTGTGACGTTTGTGCTCGGGCCAAGCCTTGTTGTTCTCGGGCTAGTGGATTATTGTTGCCCTTGCCTATTCCTAAGAGGCCTTGGACGCACATCTCGATGGATTTTATTTCAGATCTGCCTGTTTCCCAGAAAATGTCTGTCATCTGGGTGGTGTGTGACCGTTTTTCTAAGATGGTCCATTTGGTTCCCCTGCCCAAATTGCCTTCTTCTTCCGAGTTGGTTCCCCTGTTTTTTCAAAATGTTGTTCGTTTGCATGGTATTCCTGAGAATATCGTTTCCGACAGAGGAACCCAATTTGTGTCTAGATTTTGGCGGGCATTCTGTGCTAGGATGGGCATAGATTTGTCTTTTTCGTCTGCTTTTCACCCTCAGACTAATGGCCAGACCGAGCGGACTAATCAGACCCTGGAGACATATCTGAGGTGTTTTGTGTCTGCTGACCAGGATGATTGGGTTGCTTTTTTGCCATTGGCGGAGTTCGCCCTCAATAATCGGGCCAGCTCTGCCACCTTGGTGTCCCCGTTTTTCTGTAATTCGGGGTTCCATCCTCGATTTTCCTCCGGTCAGGTGGAGTCCTCGGATTGTCCTGGAGTGGATGCGGTGGTGGAGAGATTGCATCATATTTGGGGGCAGGTGATGGACAATTTGAAGTTGTCCCAGGAGAAGACTCAGCTTTTTGCCAACCGTTACCGTCGTGTTGGTCCTCGGCTTTGTGTTGGAGATTTGGTGTGGTTGTCTTCTCGTTTTGTCCCTATGAGGGTCTCTTCTCCTAAGTTTAAGCCTCGGTTCATCGGTCCGTATAAAATATTGGAGATTCTTAACCCTGTTTCCTTCCGTTTAGACCTCCCTGCATCCTTTTCCATTCATAACGTTTTTCATCGGTCGTTATTGCGCAGGTATGAGGTACCTGTTGTGCCTTCCGTTGAGCCTCCTGCTCCGGTGTTGGTTGAGGGTGAGTTGGAGTACGTTGTGGAGAAAATCCTAGACTCCCGTGTTTCCAGACGGAGACTCCAGTATCTGGTCAAGTGGAAGGGATACGGCCAGGAGGATAATTCTTGGGTCACTGCATCTGATGTTCATGCCTCCGATCTGGTTCGTGCCTTTCATAGGGCCCATCCTGATCGCCCTGGTGGTTCTGGTGAGGGTTCGGTGCCCCCTCCTTGAGGGGGGGGTACTGTTGTGAATTTGGATTTTGGGCTCCCCCGGTGGCCACTGGTGGAATTGAACTTGTGTCATCATCTTTCCTGTTCACCTGTTCTCGTCAGATCTGGGTGTCGCTATATAATCTGGCTTCTCTGTTAGTTGCTTGCCGGTCAACAATGTTATCAGAAGCCTCTCTGTGCTTGTTCCTGCTCCCAGACATCTACTAGATAAGTTGGACTTTCGTCCATGTTTGTTTTTGCTTTTTGGTTCCAGTTCACAGCTGCAGTTTCGTTACTGTGTCTGGAAAGCTCTTGTTGATCAGGAATTGCCACTCTGGTATTATGAGTTAATGCCAGAGTCCTAAAGTAATTTCTGGATGGTGTTTTGTTAGGGTTTTCTGCTGACCATGAAAGTGTTCTTTCTGTCTTCTGCTATCTAGAAAGCGGACCTCAAATTTGCTAAAACTATTTTCCTGCTGTGTTTGTTATTTCTTCTAAAATCACCGCCAATATATGTGGGGGGCCTCTGTCTCCTTTTTGGGCATTTCTCTAGAGGTGAGCCAGGTCTTATATTTCCCTCTGCTAGCATTATTTAGTTCTCCGGCCGGCGCTGGGCATATAGGGATAAAAAGTAGGACATGCTACCTGGCTACTTCTAGTTGTGCGGTAGGTTTAGTTCATGGTCAGTACAGTTCCCATCTTCCAAGAGCTTGTTCCTATATAGGCTTATGCTATGTTCTCTAGCCATGGAGATCATGACAAGCCCCATTGTCCCCAGTGTACAACATTCAGCCCCATTGACCCAAATGTATAACACTCAGCCCCATTGTCCCCAGTGTATAACATTCAGCCCCATTGCCCCAAGTATATAACATTCAACCCCATTGCCCCAGTGTATAACATTCAGCCCCATTGCCAAGTGTATAACATTCAACCCAATTGTCCCCAGTGTATATAATTCAGCCCTATTGTCCCCAGTGTATATCATTCAGCCCCATTGCTCCCAGCGTATAACATTCAGCCCCATTGTCCAAAGTGTATAACATTCAGCCCCATTGTCCCAAGTGTATAACATTCAGCCCCATAGTCCCCAGTGTATAACATTCAGCCCCATTGTCCCCAGTGTACAACATTCAGCCCCTTTGTCCCTAGTGTACAACATCCGGCTTCATTGCCCCCCCATGTATAACATCCAGCTCCCAGTGTATAACCACTGTCTCCCCCACCATGCGTTCTGCCTTTAGTACTATGTGACAGCTGGTGGTAAAGAGCCACTGATAGAACAGCACTGCACTGCATCTGGCTGCAGAAAGTCTCTGTGGTTGGCTTTGCAGATGCCTTCCTAGTCCTTCTGACTCTTGGACCCAGTGGCAACCTCCCTCCGGCTCTAATTGACACACCTGGACATGTGTGTTTATAGACTTCCTGGCTGCTTTTGGGAATTGCCAGTGATATTTCCATTTCCCCTGGTTGGAGCTATAGCAGTCGGCTATCATCCTCTTTGGTGCTGTCGGAGGAGTCTGTGTTTTCTCTCTGAGTCAACTCAAGATTCCGTATATACTCGTGTATAAGCCGAGTTTTTCAGCACTTTTTTTGTGCTGAAAACGCCCCCCTCGGCTTATACACGAGTCAATTGTCCAGAAAGCCGGCGGGAAGGGGGAGTGGCAGAGCCGCAGGTCACAGGAGGCAGGAGCTGGCGGCTGTCGCTGTGCCCACTGCTAAAGAGAAATGAATATTCATTTCTCTTATAGCAAGCACAGTGACAGCCGCCAGCTTTCAGAAGACATCCTACTCACCCACCAGCATGTTCTCGCAGCATCTCGGTGGTCCCAGTGCCTTCGCAGCATCTCGATGGCTCTGGCTTTCAGCAGGTCTTCCGGCACGATCACGTGATGCCGCTCATTAAGGTAATGAATATGCACGGGTCTCCACTTCCATAGCTGTGGAGCACATATTTATTACCTTAATGACCTGCGCTATGTGATCGCTTAGCACAGGAAGAGCTGCTGGAAGCCGGAACCATTGAGATGCTGCGAAGGCACTGGGACCACCGAGATGCTGCGAGGGTACGCTGGAAGGTGAGCAGGATAGGGGATAAGGAGCCAAGCATACCAGGACGGAATGGGGGAGTCGTGCATAGCAGGACAGGGACCAGGGAGCCATGCATTCAATGACAGGGACTTGGGAGCCATGCATACCATACCCGGCTGATACTCGAGTCAATAAGCTTACCCAGTTTTCCGTGGCTTATACTCAGGTTGGCTTATACTCGAGTATATACGGTAAGTGTTCCCCTCATTTGGCTACCCCATCTGCTTTAGTTTCAGTGGAGATTGACTAGTGTCACACCCTGTCCTTACCTAAGCAGGGTTTATTGCCAGGGTTAGGCAGTGATTAGGTTACTGTTCGGCGACAAGTGCAGAACCTATATAGGGATGTTTAGGGCAGACAAGGTGACTTTAGATCTGCACAGGGGTCGGGACCCTCTTCCCTTGTGTTGGGTTGCCTACCCCTTGCACTTAGTCTTTCCCACACTGTGTGTGACACTTTGGCTCTCACTGGATGGCTAAACTGTCACTCAAGAAACTGAAAGCTCAGCACAACCCTCTCCTAGTGTATCCTCATCCATCCCCTGTAAACTGTGAGCCCTCACAGGCAGGGTCCTCTCTCCTTCTGTACTTGTGTGTGCCTTGTTTTGCTCATGTCTATCGTACTTGTTGTCAAGGGGGCCTTCTCTGGTATCACACAATCAACAGAGCAAGAGAATAGTGAGCACCTCCAAGACCTTTATTTAGGCAAAAATACGAAAGGTCCATATACGATCCACCACACAAAGGATAAAATAGTCCAGAACATGAATGCAGTTCAGTAACAGGATAAAAGTCCAACAATCCAGCAGACAGAGGATAGCATAGTCCATATACTCTTCTTTCTCTCTGAGATGCTGTGAACACATCATCATTCCACACAGGACTGATCTGTGTCTCACCTCACTGATATTTTAAAAGTCACCCTCCTCATTCACAGGTCAGGAGGGGGAAGGTCTCAGGGGCTCATTGTTTCAACAAGCTAGGTCAACATGTCATTAGCATATTAGCAAACAATACAGTACTGTGGGGGCTGATATCAGATGGCAGCAACAGCCATTCATCAATTAGCAAATAACTCCTTCTACAAGAGAACACCATGAAAATAAAATAGAAATATACACAAAAATGATACCCACATAGCTTATCACACCATCACACTTGTCTATATTTGCACCTTTCATGTGTAAAGCGCCATGGAATAATTGGCGCTATAAAATGTATAATAATACTAATAACCCAGCATCCGATGTCATACAGCTCAGCACGCCCCTGTCCTAGATTGGACTGCATAACTGTCATTTACTGCGCCCAGACATACTGATAGGTGGATTCGTGATAGTGGATAATTGTAGCCTCCATGTCTGTAGGAACAGCTTGGGGTTCGCCGTTTTCTGTCCCCCATGAATGTGCCCAGTGTACAGGCTCCATACACACAGTTGGGGGCGTTTGGTGGAAGAACATGACCGGCCAGACGGATTCCTGACCTCGCCCCCATCCAACACCTTTAAAATGAGCTAAAACAGAGATTTTGATGCAGACCACCTCCCGTACACCAGTGTCTGACATCTCATATCTATGAAAACGAATAAGATTACCCAATGGCTAACATGTTTCTTTAATTAATCAATTCCATCATCCATGAGAAATTTTTGAATTTCCTGCAGAAATCAAATAATGTCGCATATTATCAGGGCCTTATTTACAGTTTATGCTGCCCTAGGCACTTTTCATGCAGCCTCCCCCATTGGCGAGTATGACTAATGCAGACACTGTCGGCAGTGACTTAGGCTACTTTCACATCAGCGATTTTTGCCATTCGCAGCAGATATTAAAGACGAAATATAGAAAAACGCATGGCACAGGGGGCAGAGAATCTGGATATATCAGCAGCACCCAGGGTGTAGGATTTGGGGCCATTTTGCTGACAAAAATTACTTGTGAATAAAACTGATGATAAATCTTATAAATGAGTGCTTAGTAATAGTGCAATAAATGCTGTAAGAATAATGGAGATTCCTCCTGCTTTGTCCCGACTCCTCACCTTCCTGGGAGCAAACATTGCCCGTGTGAACACAGGCAGGGCTGCCACTAGGAATTTTGGGGCCCCAAACTGGCAACATTTTTGGGGCCCCCTTGAGACTCCTCCCAGACTCCACCCCAGCCCCGCTTCCACCCCTCGAACTGTCCACAGTCCCACCACTCTCTCTTGGAAAAACTCCACTTCTCACCAGTCACACATTAACAGTTCCCATCACCAGATCACACATATAGCCAGCAGCTTTTGTTTGGCCAAAAGATTTTTTAAACCACCACCACGACAAGGTAGACGTTTTTGGCCGGGCCCTACTCTACTCTGACCTATTAAACGTTTGTTAAAATATCCAATACAATTTAGGTATATTTTTATGTATTTTTCAATTTTAAAAATGACCAATAATATCACATACAAGGGACAAATACCACCACACCATGACCAGACACCATATTACCACCACATAGTGACCTATAATACCACATACAAGGAACAAATACCACCACATCATGTCCAGACCACATATTACCACCACACTGACTGAATAATACCACATACAAGGAATAAATACCACCACACCATGACTAGACAACATATTACCACCATAGTGCCAGAATAATACCACAAACAAGGAACAAATACCACCACACCATGTCCAGAACACATATTACCACCACACGGTGACCAATAGTACCTCATACAAGGAACAACTACCACCACACCATGGTCGGACAACATATTACCACCACATAGTGACTGAATACCACAATACTGATCATAAATAAAAAAAAACCACAATACTAATATCATCATAAGTGCCACCATACACAGGAGATCTGAACTTAGTATGCAGTGTCTCTGTACAGGTAATACAGTGATCACCGGTGACATTATACACTGGAGCTCTGTATATAGTGTCAGTGTACAGGTAATACAGGGATCACCGGTGACATTATACACAGGAGCTCAGTATATAGGGTCAGTGTACAGGTAATACAGTGATCACCAGTGACATTATACAAAGCAACTCTGTATATAGTGTCAGTGTGAAGGTTAATACAGTGATCACCGGTGACATTGTACATAGAATCACTGTATATAGTATACAGTGTATAGTGTCAGTGTACAGGTAACACACTGACTCACCAGTGACATCTCTAGGTGAAATCCTTCATCTTTGCTTTTCATCTTCATCCAGCCAGGGCTCATCTCTGCAGGAAATAACACAGTTATCTAGAGCTTCGCTTGCAGAACACATTACTTAATTTTTTCCCAAATTCTAAACTACACCAGGTGAAGAAAAAAGGCGACAGTGTCGCTCTGCACAGTAACAGGACCGCCTCCTCATTTAAAACAGTATCCTCAAAAAATAAAATAAATACATAACTGCAGTAATAATATCCCTTATTTAGCCCCTATTGTAATAATATCCCCCGTGTGTCTCATTCCTGGATCCATCCATATGTTCTCCCATCTTGCCCTCATGAGTATCCATTCTGCACCCATGTGATGTCCCATCCTGCCCCATATGATCTCCCCATCATGTCCCATCTGTCCCATGATCCTGTCCCATCTGTCTCTATACTGCCCCATGTGTCTCCATCCTGCCCCATGATCCTACCCCATGTGTCTCCATCCTGCCCCATGATCCTGCCCTATGTGTTTCCATCCTGCCCATGATCCTGACCCATGTGTCTCCATCCTGCCCCATGATCTTGCCCCATCTGTCTCCATCCTGCCCCATGATCCTGCCCGATCTGTCTCCATCCTGTCCCAAGGTCCTGGCTCATCTGTCTCCATCCTGTCCCAAGGTCCGGCCCCATCTGTCTCCATCCTGCCCCATGATCTTGCCCCATCTGTCTCCATCTTGCCCCATGATCCTGCCCCATCTGTCTCCATCCTGACCCATGATCCTGCCCCATCTGTGTCCATCCTGACCCATGATCCTGCCCATCTGTGCCCATCCTGCCCCATGATCCTGCCCCATCTATCTCCAGCCTGCACCATGATCCTGCCCCATCTGTCTCCATCCTGCACCATGTCTCCATCCTGCCCCCTGTGTCTCCATCCTGCCCCGTGTCTCCATCCTGCCGGGTGTCTCACATCCTGCCTTTGTGCCTCCCATCATGCCCCCATGCCTCACATCCTGCCCCGTGTCTCCCATCAAGCCCCTTGCCTCCCATCCTGCCCCGTGTCTCCCAGCATGTCCTCATGCCTCACATCCTGCCCCCGTGCCTCCCATCCTGACCCCGTGCCTCCCATCCTTACCCTGTGCCTCCAATCCTGACCCCGTGCCTCCCATCATGCCCCATGCCTCACATCCTGCCCAGTGCATCCCATCCTGACCACATGCCTCCCATCCTGCCCCCGTGTCTCCTATCATGTCCCTGTGCCTCACATCCTGCCCCGTGCCTCCAATCCTGACCCCGTGCTTCCCATTCTTACCCTGTGCCTCCCATCCTGACCCCGTGTCTGCCATCATGTCCCCGTGTCTCCCATCCTACCCCCGTGTCTCCCATCCTGCCCCCGTGTCTCCCATCCTGCCCCCCGTGTCTCCCATCATGCCCCGTGTGTGTCTCCCGTCCTGCCCCCGTACCTCCCATCATGCCCCCGTGTCTCCCATTCTGCCCCCATGCCTCACATCCTGCCCCCATGCCTCACATCCTGCCCCCATGCCTCACATCCTGCCCCATGCCTCACATCCCGCCCCTGTGTTTCCCATCATGCCTCGTGCCTCCCATCCTACCCCCGTGTCTCCATTCTCCATTGAGCCATGCAGCAGCAGCAGCGTGGGCAGGAGATGTTTACTTACTGCTCTGCAACTGCGAGTCCCAGCAGTGTGTGTCCCAGGGAGATGGGGCGCAGCCACTGCCCCTCAGCCCTGGCAACAGTCACCTTCCGTGCACCGGGCACAACACAGCAGGGATTACAGGGAGAGTCGGTACCACGTTATCTGACTGCGGGGGGTGGTGCCGGCGCCGCACTGCCGCCCCGTGTTATGGTACTCACCGCCTGAGGCAAAGTGCTCAACTTGCCCAATTATAGGTGCGCCCCTGGTCCTCACTCCTCCTCAGCAGTGCCTGTGCCTTGCCCTCCAAAGCGGTGACAGCGCTGGATCTGAGACCCCTGCAGCAGCCGGAAGACTGAGGTGGGTGGGCCAACCCCAGACTTTAAAAAAATAAAAAAACCTTGCTTAGGTGCCGCCCCCCGCATCCCGGCACCCTAGGCACGTGTCCTCAAGTGCCTAGTGGCAAATACGGCCCTGCATATCATGTATCTGTCAACGCTGATGCTGTTTCAGCCTCTGCTGAGCACTTTTGGTGAATAAACAAAGAAGTTTGTTCACAAGTTCGTTGAGCTGGACTTCTCTTGTGTTTGATTGCTTCACACCTTGACACAGCATTTCCTGTGCTCCGAACACCTAAGGATGTCCATTACGGTGATTTGGACTTTTTTCTATTTCAAAGGGAAATTATACTCAAGGACATGCTCTGCTGCCAAGCTCCAGACAGCAGAGGATATGGCTCCAGAAATCCAAAAACCCTCCAGCAGTAGCTATACCACTGACACCAGGAAGCTTCAAACTCCTCAGCTGGTCTGCAAAGAAAACTCTATTACCGACAGTCAGCTGATGGGTTATGTGACTCTTTAAAGGATGGTGGGAGTGGTCACCACCCATCAGCTGACCAACAACAAAGCAGCTGCCAGCAAAGAAAATGACATTAACCCTTGCTGGCCTGAAAGGAAAAAGCTACATTTAAATGAGAGCAGAGCTGCCACAAATCCAAAAATGAATCGTGACAGACGCTGAGACTTTGGGTTTAGGATAATGACTCCTATACTTGGGTGCAGAATAATGACACTGACAATTTGAATAAAGGATAATGGCACTGATACTTGGGGTATAGAACAATGATACAGATACTTGTGATACAAGATAATGACACTGATACTTGGCGTACAGGGCAATGTTACTGACAGTAGGGGTAAAGGATAGTAACATTGACACTGGGGTACAGAATAATGGCAGCTTGAGAAACAGGATAATGACACACTGACACTGGGGGGACTGTATAATGAAACACTGACACTTGGGGGTCAGTATAATGACATACTGACACTGTGGAGGACAGTATAATGACAATGGGGGACAGGATAATGACACACTGATACTGGGGGATGGGATAATGACACACTGACACTGGGGGATGAGATAATGACACCGACAATGGGGGACATTATAATGATACACTGACACTGGTGGGGGGGGCAATACAATGACACTGACACCTGGGGACAGAATAATGACATATTGACACTGTGGGACAGGATAATGACACTGACAATGGGGGACAGGATAATAACATACTGACACTGGGGGACAGGATAATTACACACCGACACTTGGGGGACAGTATAATGACATACTGACACTGTGGGGGACAGGATAATGACACTGACAATGGGGGACAGCATAATGACACGCTGACACGGGGGGACAGTATAAAGACACACTGACACTGGGGGACAGGATAATGACACTGACAATGGGGGACAGCATAATGACACGCTGACACGGGGGGACAGTATAAAGACACACTGACACTGGGGGGACAGGATAATGACACTGACAATGGGGGACAGCATAATGACACGCTGACACGGGCGGACAGTATAATGACACACTGACACTGGGGGACAGGATAATGAAATACTGACACTAGGGGAACAGGATAATGACACTGACAATGGGGGACAGAATAATGACACACTGACACTAGGGGAACAGTATAATGACACTGACTCTGGGGGATGGGCTGATGACATGGCCACTGAGGGAACAGGATAATAATATGCTAACACTTGGGTTACAAAATAATGATAATTTTGTTCCTAGGAAACTAAGACTTGAGGTTGAAGCAAATGTGCTTTATGGGACTGACTCATTTGGGTCCAGGTCTGTGGCACAATAATATGTCCCTGAAGAGTGAGGACGCCCTGGCCTGGAGATTAATCTGGATACCTCATTGTCTCTGTAAAACATGATGAATTTCATCCTGACATTACTGAAGTGCAGATAGTGTTTGTTTTGGACAGAACTATGCAATGTTCTCCAGAAGGCCGTGTGAGCATTGAGGGCCACACAAAAGACTTGACATGACCGGAAACTTGATGTGAATTCATTGTGCCGTATCTGAGGCTGCGGCCGCTGATGACTAAGACAATGCAAGCTGCACTGTCTACCCCTATACACTAATCACAACAATAGCGTCATTGCTGTCAGACTGTTAGAAATCAGAAGCCGATGTACTATCTGTAACAATGTATGGGGTGCAAACTGCAACAAAAACCTTCTCTTAAAGGGAAAACATATATACAAATCACTGCTCATAGTAGTCACCATTATGCAGTGGTTCTGGATGTTTGACTTTGAATACATGGCCCAGGGAGATCAGGATGAACAGGACTGTACATACCAAATTATTAGCCAAGTGGTAAATGGAATTATGTGATCTCATAGACTGAACATGGATGCTTTTCTTAATGAAAAACCATATTGCAACTCATACTCTCCCAATACAATATCTATCCATCAGAATCAATCTGTGTCTCATCTCTCTTCTATCTCATCTAACCTCTCTTGTATCTCATCTTCATCATTTGGTTGAAAACACATTGTTACTATTACCATATAAGATTCTCTGTGGATTGACAGATGCCCTTTAAAACAGATGACCCAGAAAAGCGAGATTTAGCCGTGACACCCATGATATTGTTTCACGATCCTTATGTAATGCGATGCACGCTTCCATATTAGATCCCTCTTGTGATTCGCCTACAGAAATGTACGGAGAGACCTCGCATGTCCCAGTCAAGGAGAAAATAGCATCACAATATGGGGATGGAGATGAGTGGCAGCAGTACACGCGCTCCTACAATAGAGGGGCCCTGCTTATTACAGCCAAGGGCAGCACTAGCCCCTCCATGCCTTCAGCTTTCCTTCCACCAAATTAGTCATTGTTTCCATGATTTCCCTATGGTAAGGCAAGCAGCAGAACAGTTTACTTCCTCTTGAGAAAGCAAGTAGCTCATTGAGCTTTGGGATGGCGGATCTCGCTCACAGCGGATGCAAGTTTCCATGTGGTTAGTGTTTTATTAGACTGAAATGAAACAAGAAATATTACCAAAGGAAGTCCCAAAGCTATGTGACCTCTATATACTACAGGTGTTTGCCACCCGCCGCTCTATAGCAGTTGGCAAACTACAGCTCCTAGCAGAACTTCACAGCCACCGGATTCACATCACTGCTCTACCCTGTAAGATGGCAGCTGGACGAGTCCTTGAAGGGAGTTATGTGTCATTGCGGCTATTAGCTGCGGTGACGTGAGCTCGAAAGCAAGTTCCAGCACATATAGTGCTGAGAGAGTTATTAGGCCATTCCAGGGCCTGGTTTTATGAGCGGTCATAGGAGATGGGTGGGAATGACTGCTCACATATCCCAACCCCAGGGGCGTGGTTTGGCTAATAAAATGGAGGCCGAGTATCTCATTCAGTATCTGGAGCTGGAGATGTGTGCATCTCCTCTGTGTTGGTCTGTGCTAAGGGCTAAAGAACCGGACACTATCCTGAGTGGGTGGACCCACGATATTGTATGGACTTTTTACTTTGTGTTTTCACTATGTGCCGGAAAGGCTATTCTTTTGTTTGGTTCCCTGAGCGGTTTATGCAGTCTTAATAAACCTGCCTGGCCATTTTGATGAAACTGCTTCCTGTGCCTACCTCAAACCGGAGTACAGACAGTACAAAACTCTACAACCCCTATAATGAAGCAACTCATGTGTCTAACTTGAAGCTCATGAATCTAAAAAAACACAAATAATTGTGGTTTATACCTCCCATGTAGGTATCTTAGGATGGTCATATATATAGTTGTCAGGCAGCCATTTCTTCCAACTCCCCCATATATAGGAGCACTCAGCCAGAGCATTCATGTGTGTTCAATGGATGGCACGACACTGTTTAGGCCTCTTTCACACTTCCGTCTTTGTACTCCCGTCGAGATACGTCATTTTTTGAGAAAACAGGATACTGCCCTGTAGATGTTGCTACTGCTCTTTTTGTTCAGTTTCAAGTGCTTCCTTTTATCGTTATATATTTCTATGAAAAAATTAAAGCTGTGACCGACTTTCACCCATCAATTCTTTGTGTTTGCCTCCTTATTGTTAGATTGGATGTTACTGGAGGGGGCTCACCAGGGGGTGTTTGCGTGGGTCACCACAGTCCAGGTAGAGAGGAGCTAGGAAAAGCTCATTTGCCTTGAAAATAAAAATGATGCGGGTAGCGAAATTCCAACTGCCCGATCCTTCTCTTTCCTCGACATCATCTGTCAGGGGAGAGTCAGAAGCCCCCATACACATCAGAGGTCAACCAGTCCTGCTTTCACTGTTGTCTCAGGCGTTAGTGCCCTGGTGTGACCGCTACCTTCCAAATTGCTACTCCCTTGATCTTAGTACTACCATCTACAATCCACTATCCCTATCGTAAAAAAGTAAGCAATGCCAAAAACATTTAGTTACATAGTGAGAACAGTTAAAAAAAAAGACCCGTGTCCTGGTTCCACCAAAGGATGGGAAAAGGGAAGGGGTAAAGGTGCATCCATAATGCATGATCCAGTCTGTGGAAGAGAGCAGATTTTTCCCTCCTGATCCAGAGAGTTGATTTACTGGATTAACATTCGAAAAACATGTTCATAAGAATTTATATTACCTTCAATTCTATAATTTATGTAGGATGACACATAGGAGGAGCTTGTCTTACAGGGGTCTCATGAAGACAACCCAAGTCCGAACATGACATAAAGAGCTCATAGAGTAGAGAGTCAAGACGTCCCTTTAGGGGCTTCACTACTAGATATCTCAAGTTCCTTCTCCCACCCAGGGTCCCCTCCACTAGGTAATGCCACTCGCTAAAACCAACTTCCATCCTGGCAGACTCAAGCAGTCATATAAGGTTACTTTCACACATCAGTTTTTTGCCTTCAGGTAGAATCCGGCTATTTTTGAAAAAACCGGATCCGGTGCAAATTGTGAAAAAGTGATGTGCCGGATCCGTTTCTTTGCTGGATCCGTTTTTGTTTACCGGGCCTAGAATATGGACTTCCTGTTCCGGGAACAGGAGAGAGAGAGGGAGACTCCAGAATGGAAAACGAAGGTACAAGGCATGCTCAGTGTAAAAATACTGGAATCGGTGGCCGGATCCAGTCATTTCACCTCATGTTTCATCCGTTTATCGCTGGAAGCGTCCATGTGCGTTTTTTCGCTGGACAGAAAAAACGTTCCTCTGTACGTTTTCTCCGTCCACTGGAAACATAATTTTTGATGGATCCGGCAAAAAACGGATAAAACGTGTGGCCATCAGGTGCAATCCAGCACTAATACAACTCTATGAGAAAAAAACGGATCCGTTTTTTCTAAACTCGCCGGATTGTGCCTGATGGCAAAAACCTGATGTGTGAAAGTAGCCTAACAGTCCACATAGAAGGACTGTCTAGCACTACTGTGCAATTCTCATGATCGGCTATCCCACCTCTGTATTGACCCTTTGTGACATAGCTGTTCAGTGTAGTCCACCTCCTGGACCACAGCTATGTCCCTAACTCCATCACTCCAACATGTACAAGAAATATCGCTGATTCGTGGTTCATTTTACCATTTCTCTAAAGATGATGACCATACTAGAAGGTCTGATTGTAAGCCAATGTGACAAAGACTTGATGCTGGAAAAAAATCCTTCCCTATGAGCATCGCCAGGCATGATATATCTGGTAGTGTCCAGATAAAAAAAGTGCTCCTAACCTATGCTCTAACCATTCAGGTACTGCAAGGGTCAAGGCTCTTCAAAGTTTAAGCAAATCCAAGTTTTTGCTCCAGGTGTTTGATTCAATAGAAGAAAGAGTCGGGTTGTAGGGTGTGTGGTCACCTCTCACCGCGCGGCGCAGAACTTCCTGGCATCTCTGCAGCGTCTTCCTTCCTGTATGAGCGGTCACGTGGTAGCGCTCATTAAGGTGATGAATATGCGCATATTCATCACCTTAATGAGCGGTACCATGTGACCGCTGAAGACAGGACGCGCTGCCGGTGCTGAGACGCAGTTGCAGCCACCGCTGGAGGAAGGTGAGTATTACATCTTCAAGGAGGGAGGGAGGGGGGCAGGAAGGAGGGGGGGGGCGGGCACTTGACCCCGGAGTTTTATAAAAAAAAAAAAAAAAGAAGAAACCTAGCTCAAGTGCGCCCCCCCGCATCCCGCCGCCCTAGGCACGTGCCCTCAAGTGCCTAGTGGCAAATACGGCCCTGTGTGTGGAACTGAATGATCACACACTTCCCCACCCTTACATTTGCACAAGCTTTGCCCTTTATGCCCTTCCCTGTTTGAGGGATGGAAAGTAGCTAATATAATAAGAGTGGGTTAGATCTGCAGGGAATCACCCTTTTCATTCATCTATTCCAATATGACAGCAGCGGCAGTGAGGACATCACAACCTGGGATGCACCAGAGTCTTACTCATCAACAACGGCTGCGTCCAGCAGACTGCTGATCACACGCTGTTTGAGCTTCATACAGCGACATGTTTGAAATCCAGATAATTCTTGTATGACACAAGAAGCTCATTATGAGAAATGTTCTGGACCCAAGTGAGGCCACTGGAAGCTCGCTGTACATGTATTCTGTAAGGTACACTATGTCACTTCATATGGCCGATGAACTACATGACATCCCTTCTAGTGCCCACCTTTCCTTATTTGAAGGAAGAAACACGTACTCCTTGCTAGAGATGAGCGAACTCAAACTGTAAAGTTCGGGGTTCGTACCGGACATCTAGTGTCTGGTGCTGAACATCGAACACGGACTTCTCCTGGAAGTGTTTTTTACAGCTCGGGAGTCCAAGGAGAGAGGGAGATTTTTGCCAACTGTAAAGTTCGGGCCTCCATTGATTTAAAAGGGGTTTGGGATCAAGTTAGGGCACAGTTCTGGTACTCAATTGAACTTTGGACGAAAGTTCGGTCTGGTACCAAGACCCGAACTTCCATAAGACCACTCATCCAAACAACTGGCCAAATGATATCCAGTCTGCTATACAACATCTCCATATTTGTCATTGTGACTCTTCTGGAGGTCCTGTGCAGTTACAATCGTTTGTCGGTAGACTCCATGACCATTAGGAATTGAGCACGAATATGGCCACTAATGACCAGGATAGACAGTACTACTCCGAATGATAGCATTGAACTGTCAGTACAGTACCCCGATTATCAGCTACTGGAAGCTAAATATACTTATTAACACCAAAAACATAATAACCCGCAGAGTACAAGGGTCGGTACGCCCAATATAGAGGTAATCAGCAAATCATAACATAAAGGAGGATGTCAATAATCACCAAAACCCGATAAATATACGTATCTAGGAACAAAGAGCATCCTCACATCAACCTATAAATCTGCCGACTATCCACCAACCATCCATCTGCTTTTCAGGTATCTATCCATTCACCCTTCCAACTCATATCGATCTACCCTCCCAATCACCGTCTGTCCATTAAATTTAGGATTCATCCATTCACTGTTTATATAATTACCCACTTATACTCCATAAAAACAGAAGGGAAAATTTCAATCGTACTCACATTTTACGAAACACCTGTCTTTTTTTTACATTTCCTATCTCACTAGCTTTTACCTGCACAGCATACCTCTATCAGTACATGCATCTCACTCACATCTGCCTCTCTATCAATGTATTTCCTATCTACCTATCTATCCATTTATCTATCCATCCGTCCATCCATCCATCCATCCATCCATCCATCCACGGATTTGCCATCTGACTACCTCATATCTACCTAATCATCCATCTCCTATCTGCATACCTATCCATCTGTATATTCATCTGCTTCTAATCTGTCTTCTCATTTCCCCATTCTCTCTCGCTACCCATCTCCTGTCCACCAGCCTACCCATAACATCTACTCATATCACAATTAAATACTTATACTACTATTAATATTTGTTTATCTTTCTATATCCATCTCTATTTTACTTTCCCATTTTTTACACACCTCCAGATCTCATATATTCCTATGATATATATATATATATATATATATATATATATATATATATATATATATATATATATATATATATATATATATATTAATAGACATTAATAGGTAGAAAATAGATAGATGATAGAATAGATAAATACATAGTAAAGGGTAGAATAGATATATAGAAAGATAATAGACAAATACTAGATCAACAATAGATAATAGATAGATAATAGATAACAGATAGATAATAGATAGATAGATAATAGACAGATGATAGACAGAATAGATAGATAATAGGAGGATAATAGATTGATAATAGATAACATAGATAATAGATAAATAGATAATAGATAGATAATAGACAGACAGATAATAGATAGATAATAAATGGATAATAGATAATAGATGGATAATAGATAATAGGTAGATAATAGATAAATAATAGATAATAGATAGATAATATATAAATTACAGATAGACAATAGATAATAGATAGACAATAGATAGAGAATAGATAGATATATAGATGATAGATAGATAGATGATAGCAATAATACAGGGGTTGATGTGATTTCTAGCAATAGATGGATAGATGAAGTGTCAGCTCACTTGCCCAGTGATGATTGCTATCCGGCGTTGTTCTCCCCTCCATACACAAGCGCTCCCGACTGTTTAGTGACAGCTATTTCCATAGTAATGGTGCACACCAGCTTACGTGCTGATCATTACTCAAGAATGAAGCTTCTCCTGTAGCCGGATTGTTCATTAGAAACATCTTTTTCATGACCTGTTGCCTGAATTATATTTTCCATATTTTCCCCTTATTTTCCTCTTTATTGCATCTTAGGGCTATTTTGATCATACAAAATAATTGTGTCTTGTTCCAGAGGCATCAGGCTTGATTTACTGTGCACAGGCCTGACAGGCGAGTCCAATGGGGTGTTAAACTGTTCACTTAATGCAGGAAAACAGATGCAGCCAGGGGCATGTGAATCAGGCTGCATAAATAATAGACAACGTCATTATTGCAGCTCCATCCAAAAGGACGACAAGGCAGGAACAAGGTGAGGCTGCAGATTTACCACATACCATATTCTGAATGGAAATATGCAGCGTACAGATCATGGGCCATAAAGAGGTTCTGAAATATGGTTCACCATTTCTCATGATGATATCTAGCAATCTGTAATGATTCATTTCTGAATTTAGTTTGATAGCAATCAGAGCGAAAAAAAATACTCTGCCTACCTTCAGTCAGCACTAAAAGGCGCTTATCTTCTGAATCTTATCATGTATCTCTGTATGCAGGGAGCTCCCCCTAGTGGTAGCTGCAGACAGTATCTTATGTATCTCTGTATACAGGGAGCTCCCCCTAGTGGTGGCTGCAGACAGGATCTTATGTATCTCTGTATACAGGGAGCTCCCCCAAGTGGTGGCTGCAGACAGTATCTTATGTATCTCTGTATACAGGGAGCTCCCCCTAGTGGTGGCTGCAGACAGGATCTTATGTATCTCTGTATACAGGGAGCTCCCCCTAGTGGTGGCTGAAGACAGAATCTTATCATGTATCTCTGTATACAGGGAGCTTCCCCTAGTGGTGGCTGAAGACAGAATCTTATCATGTATCTCTGTGTACAGGGAGCTCCCCATAGTGGTGGCTGCAGACAGTATCTTATGTATCTCTGTATACAGGGAGCTCCCCCTAGTGGTGGCTGCAGACAGTATCTTATGTATCTCTGTATACAGGGAGCTCCCCCTAGTGGTGACTGCAGACAGGATCATAGGTATCTCTGTATACAGAGAGCTCCCCCTTGTGGTGGCTGAAGACAGAATCTTATCATGTATCTCTGCATACAGGGAGCTTCCCCTAGTGGTGGCTGAAGACAGAATCTTATCATGTATCTCTGTATACAGGGAGCTCCCCCTAGTGGTGGCTGCAGACAGGATCTTATTATGTATCTCTGAATAGAGGGAGCTCCCCCTAGTGGTGACTGCAGACAGGATCTTAGCATGTATCTCTGTATAAAGGGAGCTCCCCATAGTGGTGGCTGCATACAGGATCTTATCATGGATCTCTGTATACAGGGAGCTCCTCCTAGGGGTGGCTGCAGACAGAATCTTATCATGTATCTCTATGTACAGGAAGCTCCCCATAGTGGTGGCTGCAGACAGGATCTTATCGTGTAGCTCTGTATAGAGGGAGCTCCCCTAATGGTGGCTGCAGACAGAATCTTATCATGTATCTCTGTATACAGGGAGCTCCCCATAGTGGTGGCTGCAGACAGTATCTTATGTATCTCTGTATACAGGGAGCTCCCCCTAGTGGTGGCTGCAGACAGGATCTTATGTATCTCTGTATACAGAGAGCTCCCCCTAGTGGTGGCTGAAGACAGAATCTTATCATGTATCTCTGCATACAGGGAGCTTCCCCTAGTGGTGGCTGCAGAAAGGATCTTCTTATGTATCTCTGAATAGAGGGAGCTCCCCCTAGTGGTGACTGCAGACAGGATCTTAGCATGTATCTCTGTATAAAGGGAGCTCCCCATAGTGGTGGCTGCATACAGGATCTTATCATGGATCTCTGTATACAGGGAGCTCTTCCTAGGGGTGGCTGCAGACAGAATCTTATCATGTATCTCTATGTACAGGAAGCTCCCCATAGTGGTGGCTGCAGACAGGATCTTATCGTGTAGCTCTGTATAGAGGGAGCTCCCCTAATGGTGGCTGCAGACAGAATCTTATCATGTATCTCTGTATACAGGGAGCTCCTCCTAGTGGTGACTGCAGACAGATTCTTATCATGTCTCTCTGTATACAGGGAGCTCCCCCTAGTGGTAGCTGCAGACAGAAACTTATCATGTATCTCTGTATACATGGAGCTCCCCCTAGTGGTGGCTGCAGACAGGATCTTATCATGTATCTCTGTATACAGGGATCTCCCCCTAGTGGTGGCTGAAGACAGAATCTTATCATGTATCTCTGTATACAGGGAGCTTCCCCTAGTGGTGGCTGAAGACAGAATCTTATCATGTATCTCTGTGTACAGGGAGCTCCCCCTAGTGGTGGCTGCAGAAAGGATCTTATTATGTATCTCTGAATAGAGGGAGCTCCCCCTAGTGGTGACTGCAGACAGGATCTTAGCATGTATCTCTGTATAAAGGGAGCTCCCCATAGTCGTGGCTGCATACAGGATCTTATCATGAATCTGTATACAGGGAGCTCCTCCTAGGGGTGGCTGCAGACAGAATCTTATCATGTATCTCTATGTATAGGAAGCTCCCCATAGTGGAGGCTGCAGACAGGATCTTATCGTGTAGCTCTGTATAGAGGGAGCTCCCCTAGTGGTGGCTGCAGACAGAATCTTATCACGTATCTCTGTATACAGGGAGCTCCCCCTAGTGGTGGCTGCAGACAGAATCTTATCATGTATCTCTGTATACAGGGAGCTCCTCCTAGTGGTGACTGCAGACAGGATCTTATATATTTCTGTATACAGGGAGCTCCCCCTAGTGGTGGCTGCAGGCAGGATCTTATCATGTTTCTCTCTATACAGGGAGCTCCCCCTAGTGGTGACTGCAGACAGTTTCTTATCATGTCTCTCTGTATACAGGGAGCTCCCCCTAGTGGTAGCTGCAGACAGAAACTTATCATGTATCTCTGTATACAGGGAGCTCCACCTAGTGGTGGCTGCAGACAGAATCTTATCATGTATCTCTATAAACATGGAGCTCCCCCTAGTGGTGTCTGCAGACAGAACCTTATGTATCTCTGTATACAGGGAGCTCTCTCTAGTGGTGGCTGCAGACAGAATCTTATGTATCTCTGTATACAGGGAGCTGAGCTCCCCCTAGTGGTGGTGGCAGACAGACATAGTCTTATCAGTTAGCACTTTATTTATACAGGAGACCTAGAGCCCTGCATGTGAGAAGTCAAGCTTAAATCACTGTCAAAATATTGAGAATGAGTTAGGCAAGAATCATCTATTTAGATTTTGGAAAGTTAAAATGGGGTTCAAACATCTACTTGAAGGTATAGACATTCACAGCTGCATTCTGGAACCTTCTTACTTGAAAGGGTAATGATTTTTAACCCCTTTCCAACATCGGGTGTAATAGTACGCCGATGTTGGATTCCCCCTGTTTAGTGCAGGCTTTGGCGCTTAGCCCGCACCTTTCCAGACACATGACAACTGATCTATATAGCTGATATGTGCCCGTTCAGCCGTGGGTGGAATCGCGATCCACCCTTGGCTGTTAACTAGTTAAATGTCGCTTTCAATCTCGGACAGCGGCATTTAACTTGCGCTTCCAGAAAGCGCGCCGGAAATCCTGCCCATCGGTGACCCCGTCACGTTATCGCGGGTCACCGATGGGCCGGCATGACAACCATAGGTCTCCAGCAGACCTCTATGGTTGTCACTGCTGGATTGCTATGAGTGCCGCCCGGTGGTCGGTGCTCAACCCTAGTGAGCAATTCTGCTACATACAGGTGATCTGATCATTGCCTGTATGTAGCAGAGCAGACCGGACAACTGCAGCTTCTTGTCTCCCATGGGGACTATTGAAGAATGCAAAAAGTACAAAAAAAGTTTTTTAAAAAAATATTAAAAAATAATATAAAAGTTCAAATAACCCCCTTTGCCCCATTCAAAATAAAACAATAAAAAGAAATCAAATATACACATATCTGGTATTGCCGCATTCAGATTCGCCCGATCTAACAATATAAAAAAAGAATTAACCAAAACGTTAAACGGCGTAATGAGAAAAAAAAGTCAATATGCCAGAATTACGTTTTTTTTTTATCATCACAACTTTGCAATAAAATGCAGGCATTCAAAAGATCATATCTGCACCAAAATGGTATTATTAAAAACATAATTTCAGCGCACAAAAAATAAGCCCAGATTTTTTTCAACAAAATTTGGAATTGTTTCTCACCACTTAAATAAAAACCTAGACATGTTAGGTGTCTATGAACTCATAATGACCTGGAGAATCATAATGGCAGGTCAGTTTTAGCATTTAGTGAACATGGTAAAAAAAAACCCAACAACTGTGGGATTGCACTTTTTTTTGCAATTTCACCGCACTTGGAATTTTTTTTTCCCGTTTTACAGTATACAATATGTTAAAACCAATAGTGTCGTTCAAAAGTACAACTCATCCTGCAAAAAACAAGCCCTCACATGGCCATATTGACCAAGAAATAAAAAAAGTTAAGAGTCTGGGAAGAAGGGGAGCAAAAAACAAAAATGCAAAAACAAAAATACCTCTGGTCGTTAAGGGGTTAAATAGCTTTATACCAAGGAATTGCTGGACCAAAATTAAATCTATGGTTCTAATAATAGATGGAGAATCTGTACACAAAATCGTGGCAGAGCTTTCCGTTATTTTGAAAACCAGAACATTTCAGGAAAGTTGAGCTTTCCTTGCGTCCTTTTTTCTAGAGCCAAAGCTGCTTCCAAAATTCTGCCTATTGTTATGGGAAACAGACAACTGTTTAGCTCCACCCCATTGTCAGTCATGTGACTGAACTGCTCAGTATACAGTAAAATGTATCTCACATTTGATTTCCCACAATGCTTTGCTCCGTTTAACAGAAAACTTCAGGTGTCCCGATATTCTGTAGCTTCACTACGAGATAAATGAAGTAAAGGATTTATAAAGTCACCCCGCACCCTGCTCAGATTATAACCTTTCTCTGTTGTAGATTATTGCTTAAAATTGACAATAAAATACCAGAAATGTAATATTTGATATTTTCAGAATATAAGAAAATGTGCACATATCCACAATTGATTGCTTTCCATCTGTTGCAAAACCTCAGCCCTCAGGTTGCCCTGAAGTCTTTAAGGAATTGTAGTTTAACAATTTTTGGAGGTTGGGTGGTAGGTGTCTATACAGACCCATGAGATCAGTACTTTCATTTTTGTATGTGTGCTGAGATTTTCTCATCCAAGCTGAAAGGATATAGCAAATCCTTACTAAAGTCTCATACAGTCATATTTCATATAAGAAAAACAAAAAAACAAAAATCGCCTAGTCTGATGGGTCTTTCATCTGTCTAGCAGCACTGTCCATTCACCTCCAACCCAATTTTCAACACCTTACTGACCATCCCACAGATGACCCAACAGTCACCATTACAAACCCAGTACCCAACACCTTAATGACCATCCCACAGATGACCCAACAGTCACCATTACCCAGTACCCAACACCTTACTGACCATTCCACAGATGACCTAACAGTCACAATTACCAACCCAATACCTAACACCTTACTGCCCATCCCACAGATGACCCAACAGTCACCATTACCAACCCAATACCCAACATCTTACTGACCATACCACAAATGACCCACAGTCACCACTACCAACCCAAAATCCAACACATTACTGACCATGTCACACATGACCCAAACACGTAACCCTCCGGCCTATCATTACCACAACCATCCTACAGATAAATCGATCATACTCACCATCCAACACATTAATGACCATCTCAGAGAAGACCCAAGACCCACCATTACCAACCTTATGACCAACACTAGACTGACCATCCCACAGATGAACCAAACACATAAGTAACTCTGTGCCCATCACCACAATAACTATGCCAGAGATGAATTAACCACTCTGATTATATCAACCACATATTAGTCCTATGCCCAAAAACACATTGTTCATCTCACATAGGCACCAACCATTATGAATTCTACTCCAAACACCACAATGACCATGCCACAGATCAAATGTCCACAATTAATATCTGACAGACAATCTAACCACATAACCTTGTGCACAGGCTAATTGGTGGGTTCATCTGTGGCCAACTCATAGATGAACCCACCACGTACCAACCATGTGCTCAACACCAGTGACCAGTTTACACATCAACCACCAATCAACCCTATGCCCTTTGGTCAACACCAAAATGACAATTATACATTGGAACCCCTCAATTACCAACTCTGTGCCCAATATCACACTGACCATTGCACACATGAACTCACCAGCTGTTAATCCTGTGTCCAATACAGTTATAATACAACAACCTGCTCACCCACCACTTATCATCCATCATGAATATTAAACCAGTTCCATCAACCCACTAACATTGTAACTATCTCACAAATGATTTCACCACTTATCAACCCTTTGCCCAACATATTGATCATCACATCTTTTAGCTGAACCAACCATGTAGCAGACCTGTCCCAATAGTATCCTATACATATTAGTCCACCACTTATCACCGTTGCGTCCGAGAACACAGTAACCATCCCAAATATAAACTTGCCACCCATATAGCTATGCCAAACACATTGATAGTCATATCCCACAAATGAACACACTAGGTATCAGCCCTGTGTCCAATAAATCACTGACCATCCTTTCTAGGGATCCCCACTACTTCCCAAGCATGTGACTGACAACAAAGACCATTCCATATATACACCAATCACTTACCAACCCAGGGCAAGTTCATTTTTTTGTCCTATTTGAGAGAAAGACCCAGGCAGATCTAGATTTCAGAAAAAGTGAAGTCAATAGCATCAAGATGCAACAATGTTGGCATAGTGTTTTGTAGGAACTTCTTTTTCTAAAAAGTACCGTTCAACAGGAGGCAAAGCCTGATGTGAATAGGGCATACAATGATAATGACTAAGCCACATGTGAACCAACCTTTTATCAAGCCTCTTCACCACCTTATATCGGCTGCAACCTGTCAAAACTGTCCAGAACTCCAATTGTTCTACATATAAACCCTGTGATCAAAATACTGGTCTCTACCATTTATCAACTGATTTATGCTGATCATTAAAAATATGAACCCACAACCTATCAACCCTGTCCACAGGAAACTGTTGGATAATCCAACAGTTATAAACGACCAAGAATCAACCCATATATGAACCAGTCACGTATCACCCCTTTTCCCAGCACACCAACCACCCCCATATATTGGCCCACTACCTTTCAAGTCTGTCACCAACAATAATCATGCTTCATATAAACCCTGTGCCCATCAGATTGGTCGTTCACCCTAATGCTCACACACAGTCATGACACTTGATATCAACCCACAAAATATCAAACCACACCACTGATTCTACATATAAACCCTGTGCTCAATGCTCTGGTCTTCACCCATGGCTCCAACGCCTATCTAGCCATTGCCCACTGTGACGGATCGTACAGGTGATGGGGTGTGTCGACTTCATTCACCTCTAGGGAGGGGAGAGAATGACCCAGCAGGGATTGGCTCTCTGGCACCACCACTTAACCCAGGTCAGTTAGGGAACTGCACTGAGGGCAAATAGGCACTGGAAAGGCTTCCCTTATAGGTACGAGTTATTGAGGCGCTCCCAGTGAGGGGGAATATATAAGAGATTAAGGGATTAAGGGAGTTTAGTCTCCAGAAACGCGTTGAGATTCTTACCCATATGGTTTGTGCTGAAGTTTGTAACCTCCATGTTTAAGTTTGTAAATAAAGAAAAAAAATTTTCACGGATTCGGTGAAGCTGGACATTTTCTTCTCTTGGATTCTACACGCCTGGACACAGCGAGTCCATGTTCCCGAAACTTGGCTTATGCATCACGGGTGAGCAGGTTTATATTCCCTCTTTCAGAATATATATCACCAGTCGAGGCTGGGGATATATATATAAACCTCCCGGCCGTTACTGTCAGAGTTCCTCACTAACACAGTATGGTATGCTGCCACCAGTTCCTCATTAGATATACGCCCCATCCGACAACCGGCTTATATCGGGTCAGAATCCAACCCTGGGTTAGCGTATAATAACCAACCAAGTGTGCAGACGTGGAGATTCGTGAACCAAGATAAAAGAGCAGCCCAAGATTAATTTTATATTTAATCTCCGGAAGGCGCACTAGAAAGATACAGGTATATATATACAAGAACAATATACAATTAAACAGTCAGGAGTGTAGTACAAGGGTAGGATACATATAGATCACAATTACCGTATTATGTAGCATGTGACCACAGGGAGGCGCGGATGAATCACAGGTCCAAATCTTTGTTACGTAATTCTCTGGCCACGTCAGCCAACGGGCCTCCTGCCAGTAGAAAAAAACTCAGTCCAAAATGAGGAGCTGCCTATAATCCCCTAGGCTTCTCCCTTCCACATGCTGCACCAACCACTGGGCTGTGCAGCCTCTCTCCTCCCATATATGAGTGCATGGTTTACTGGCCAGAACCGTGGATGCCCATAACTTTCCGCCCAAAGTTCTAAATGGGTCGGCGGCGCTACTGGGATCTGCTTTATATTATCTGTGCATCGAGACAAAATACAGCAACTGTATTTAATTCCTGGTAGTTATGCTTTATAACTCAATAAGGCAGTCCTAGAGGTGGCCGAATGGTATGGGCTTGTTGGGAAAGGAATGCAGATTCCGATTATATGCTCGGCTAGGGTCAGAGATATTGCATTCCTTTATTATAGGTCATTTTCTAGATTCAATATCTCAGAGCCTTGTGCAGTTGAGCCTGGAATCTGTGGTGCCAATATGTCTGCGTGTCAGCTTGAGTCCAACAAAGGAAGCCAGTTGGCTGGTAACCGCACAAGAGTTCACACCCCTGTGATAATTGCTGGACTTTGCGCTGAGGGACACAGGGTCTATGCCTTTTGGCCCCCACGGGGAGAGTTTAAAAGGCCTATTTGCTTGAGCTAAAGAAAGGAAGGGCCTTCGCTGGGTAATGAGGTCCCATTGTTTGATGTGTATTTGACTTCTCTTTTATCCTGGTGGTGGCTGAGTTTGGAGCAAATATTTTTGGGCCTAACTGTATCTGATAGAGAACTCCATCAGATATCAAAATTATATCAATTAGATATCATTTTCCCATATCTCACACCCACATATTCTGACCACCCCTGATATGAGCTCTCCACCAATCAACATTTTTACCTAGAGATTGATTTTCCAACAGGAGTAACTCAGCAAGAACCAATGCACAATTTATCACGACTTTTCCCACCTCGATGAGCTCCCCCGTGCATCAGCCCATCACCTATCAAGCCTGTCCCAACACTAATTATATCACATAGAAACCCTGCACCTATCAACACATTACCCACATACACTGACCACTCTTAATTTGAACCCACCATCTATCAACCCTAAGAGATTGACCATCAAACAGGTATAACTCACCAGGAAAAACCCACCTTTTATCCAACCTTTTCCGAGCACACTTACCACCCTCATATATTGGCCCACCACCTATCAACCCTGTCTCTAAGAAATTGCAAATTCAACAGGCATAACTCACAAATAATAAACTCACCATTTATTAAAGATTTTACCAGCACACTGACAACCCCCATATGTCACCAACAGTAATTACTCAGCCTGTCACCAACAGTAATCACTCTTCATATTAACCATGTGCCCAACACATTGGTCTTCCACCATGTCTTAACCACACCAATAGAGCCGGTCAGAAGTGGTGCACTCTATATATAGGAGAATGGTGCTCAAAGGAAAACAGATACAATATAGAATAATGACCTTCTGCACTCTAAAAAAGTCACAAAGGAGTTGAAGTTTAAAATAATTTTCATTTTAATGAACAGCCGACAAAGGCAATGGTGCCGAAACATCGGGTGGATTGATGTTTGTTTTCCCATTATGTTGGCTCTTCATTAAATTGAAAATTATTTGAAGCTTCAACTCTTTTGTGAATTTTTAGAGTGCCGCAGGTCATCATTCTATATTAACCACACCAATGCCCACACAGTAATCACTCTTGATATGAACTCAGAAATTATCAACCCTCACCACTTTGCCCAACAAGTCACCAATCACCCCAATTACAAAGTGACTCCAACACTTCTACCAAACCTAAAAGTTCCAGCCTTCTCGTGTTTTAAAGAACTTAATTAATTAAATTCTCCAAATTCAGGAGTTATAAATCACTGTGATTTAGGCATCAATGCCACCGAATTAGGCCACTAACTGCTATTTAGTTAATGAGTGTACATTGCAAGGGTCTGTAGATTCAGTAGTTTAGCCTAGAAGGCTCCGGTGGCTAGAATGCAGGATGCTCATTATACAGCAACGGTCTGAGAGCCTTCTATGCCTATAGAGCATCATATCTGGAGTCAAAACACAAGGCAACAGCTATGATACAAAGAGACGCTTGTACACAGTGATACATATACACTGCTGCTTTACAAAAATATACAAAAAATACACACAACACATGGCAGCAAGCAAATAGCAAAGACAGCAGTAGACCACAGGGCAGGGGGTCTGGAAGCCTCATTCTAGCAAAGGATATTATTCTCTGAGACCCCATGGAAAGGCTTCTGCAGATATGCATTCATTGAATAAAATGCATACATCAGATATCACATACTACATTGCATTGAGAGTCTATCACCTACTGCATAAGTCAACGCAATATATAAATCCCCCTCCCCCATTGCAAATGTTCATTCTTAGAAATGCCACTCGCAAGAGAACTGCAACACTTAATAGGAAAATAAAGGGTCACTTACCTGATTTTCTCCATCTCTGCAGCAGAGGCCTAAAAGAAATGAAACAGGAGTCTCATATGAATGATAGTCAGGAGCTTCAATCTGGAGATTTCTGCATAGCCCAAGCCTTATTGATGTTTTTTTTCCCTCGTCTCTCTTTAAGCGAATGTGTAGAAAGCGACAGTGAAGGGAATCACATCTGCATTAGCAGAAAATAAAATTGAACGATTAACTCTGGAGCAAAATCCGCACTGAGCAGAAAAACCATGTAAGAGCCACGAGCCAAAAGCAGCACAATGACTCAGTAGTAGAGCAAAGACTGAATAAAAAACCACAGAGCGAAAGGAAGGGATAGAGGGAGAAGGAGAGAAGGCGAGTAACAGGTTCACTGCATGCTGGATGCTGGAGGAAAAAAAAAAGTTGAATCATATTGTCTATGAAGATGATGAACCCCAGCAGAAGCATAATATTTCTGCTCTATGGACAGTAAGGAATGATAATATCAGAAAAAAAATCTAATTCCAGAGGTGCAAGTAACATTAGGTAGCGAGAACAAATTCATAGTCAATTACTTTAAATTGGCACCACAGATTTCAAGAGTGAAATGATGAGAATATTGAGGATCTACCAGCTCTCCTGTGTGGTGTAGTGGTATTAGTATATAGAGGATGAGTCCCGGGTGGTTTAGTATATAGAGGATGAGTCCCGGGTGGTTTAGTATATAGAGGATGTGTCCTGTGAGGTGTAGTATATAGAGGATGTGTCCCGTGTGGTGCAGTATAAAGAAGATGTGTCCCGTGTGGTGTAGTATATAGAGGATGTGTCCCGTGTGGTGTAGTGTATAGAGGATGTGTCCCGTGTGGTGTAGTATATAAAGGGTGTGTCCCGTGTGGTGTAGTATATAGAGGATGTGTCCCGTGTGGTGCAGTATATAGAGGATCTGTCCCGTGTGGTGTAGTACAGTATATAGAGGATGTGTCCCGTGTGGTGTAGTATATAGAGGATGTGTCCCGTGTGGTGCAGTATATAGAGGATGTGTCCCGTGTGGTGTATTACATAGAGGATGTGTCCCGTGTGGTGTAGTATATAGAGGATGTGTCCCGTGTGGTTTAGTATATAGAGGATGTGTCCCGGGTGGTGTCATATATAAAGGGTGTGTCCTGTGTGGTGTAGTATATAGAGGATGTGTCCCATGTGGTGCAGTATATAGAGGATGTGTCCTGTGTGGTGTAGTATGTGGAGGAAGTGTCCTGTGTGGTGTAGTATATAGAAGATGTGTTCCGTGTGGTGTATTATATAGAGGATGTGTCCCGTGTGGTGTAGTATATAGAGGATGTGTCCCGTGTGGTGTAGTGTATAGAGGATGTGTCCTGTGTGGTGTAGTATATAGAGGGTGTGTCCCATGTGGTGTAGTATATAGAGGATGTGTGCCGGGTGGTGTAGTATGTAGAGGATGGGTCCTGTGTGGTGTAGTATATAGAGGATGTGTCCCGTGTGGTTTACTATATAGAGGATGTGTCCCGTGTGGTGCAGTATATAGAGGATGTGTCCTGTTATGATCCGGTGACCTTGGAGCCGCATGAGACTTTCTCAGGAGTAGGTGGTACCTGTACTGACCGCAAACCCTAAACTAACACCGCAACTAGAAGTAGCCGTGGGATGTACCTAACACGTCCTAGACACCTCGACACAGCCGGAGGACTAAATACCCCTATAGATGGAAATGGGAATTCTATCTTGCCTCAGAGCAGAACCCCAGAGGATAGGCATCCCCCCACAAATATTGACTGTGAGTATAAGAGGAAAAACACACGCAGGCAGAAAAACAGGATTTAGCAAAAGAGGCACTTCTAGCTAAACAGAAAAGGATAGGACAGAATTCTAAGCGGTCAGTATTAAAATCCTAAAAATATCCACAGCAGATAATACCAATATACTACATCTAACTAAAGACATAGAAAGTATATCTGCATCTCCTGAGAATCCAGCATGACTGAAAAATCCAAACAAAGTCTAAGCTGGACAAAAACACAAAGAATTGCACTGAATTGCAAAGCACACTGAATGTGTGCACAGAGACAAAAAACCAGACACTTATCTTAGCTGAATTGGCATCAGGGCATGAGGAGCCAGAGAGAGATGCAATCCCTCCAAGTACAATGGACAACTGGCATTGACTCATGGATCTTACACACCTAAATACCTAATAGAGCTGCAATAAGCAGAAACACCTGTCCTGGATTACAACCCCAAGACAACTGCACTACCACCAACAACCGCCGGAGGGAGCCCAAGAGCAGAATTCACAACAGTGTCCCATGTGGTGTATATAGAGGATGTGTCCTGTGTGGTGTAGTATATAGAGGATGCGTCCCGTGCGATGTAGTAATAGAGGATGTGTCCCGTGTGATGTAATATTTACAGGATGTGTCCCGTGTGATGTAGTATTTAGAGGATGTGTCCCATGTGGTGTAGTATATATAGAGGATGTGTCCTGTGTGATGTAGTATATAGAGGATGCGTCCCGTGCAATGTAGTAATAGAGGATGTGTCCCGTGTGATGTAGTATTTAAAGGATGTGTCCCATGTGGTACAGTATATAGAGGATGTGTCCTGTGTGATGTAGTATATAGAGGATGTGTCCTGTGAGGTGCAGTATATAGAGGATGTGTCCTGTGCAGTGTAGTATATAGAGGATGTGTGCCGTGTGGTGTAGTATATAGAGGAGGTGTCCTGTGTGGTGTAGTATATAGAGGATGTGTCCTGTGTGGTGTAGTATATAGAGGAGGTGTCCCGTGTGGTGTAGTATATAGAGGATGTGTTCTGTGCAGTGTAGTATATAGAGGATGTGTCCTGTGTGGTGCAGTATATAGAGGATATGTCCTGTGTGGTGCAGTATATAGAGGACGTGTCCTGTGTGACGTAGTATATAGAGGATGTGCCCTGTGTGGTGTAGTATATAGAGGATGTGTGGTGTAGTATATAGAGGATTTGATCCATGTGGTATAGTATATAGAGGATGTGTGGTGTAGTATATAGAGGATGTGTCCTGTGTGGTGTAGTATATAGAGGATGTGTGGTGCAGTATATAGAGGATGTGTGGTGTAGCATATAGAGGATGTGTCCCATGTGGTGTAGAATATAGAGGATGTGTCCCATGTGGTGTAGAATATAGAGGATGTGTCCTGTGTGGTGCAGTATATAGAGGATGTGTCCTGTGTGGGGCAGTATATAGAGGATGTGTCCCATGTGGCGTAGTATTTAGAGGATGTGTCCTGTGTGGTGTAGTATATAGAGGATGAGTCCCGTGTAGTATATAGAGGATGTGTCCAATGTGGTGTAGTATATAGAGGAGGTGTCCTGTGTGGTGTAGTATATGGAGGATGAGTCCCGTGTGGTGTAGTATATAGAGGATGTGTCCCGTATGGTGTAGTATATAGAGGATGTGTCCCGTGTGGTGTAGTATATAGAGGATGTGTCCCCTGTGGTGTAGTATATAGAGGGTGTGTCCCATGTGGTGTAGTATATAGAGGATGTGTCCTGTGTGGTGCAGTATATAGAGGATGTGTCCCGTGTGGTGCAGTATGTAGAGGATGTGTCCCATGTGGTGTAGTATTTAGAGGATGTGTCCTGTGTGGTGTAGTATATATGCAGCGCCCCAGAGTCCTGGTCGTTGAAGTAATGTCGTTCTTCCACCAGGGGGAGTGATGTTACGTCTGAAGGCAATAAAGGAGATCTCTTTACCAGGTATCACAAACCATACACCACACTTAACACTCCAGTCCACCAGGGGGAGCTACGCTCCTATCTATTAGGGCACTCCTCACAATTAGGTAAAACTGGTGGTCTGTATAGGAAGTTAGGCAGAAGCTGACTGGGCTTCACCCAGGCAGCACCCTGTTGGGCAGCCAGAGGGGAAGGAGGAACATCAAAGAGCTGCAGACAGAGGGGTCCCTGACAGGGGTGGGATCCTGTCAGAGGCCTAGACAGAAAGCCACGGAGCTGCGCCTGCCCCACGTGCGGCAGCATCCTAAGGAAGATACGAAAGAGAATTGTATTGTAGAGGGTGAGAAACGAAGTCATAGCACAAGGAGAGGAATCCAGAAGGAGTTCTGTCCTGTAAAAAGGCTGCCTCCTTTCTGAGAGGCGCAGAATCCGGTAGCCGGAACACCGAGGGAGTAATAATCTCCAAGCCTTGCTCCAGAGACCGGCAGGACAGGTAATTCCACATTACCTGCCCGACCCATACCCAGGAGGCACGGTGGCAACTGTGGGGGCCGAGGCGTGATAGAGTCCCTGTAAAAAGCCTCAGGCCATCAGTCATATGGGTTTGTCCTATCCATTTTATCAGGGGGACAGAGAGAAAGAGAAATAACATCTAGAACACCAACATCAGTTGTGTGGACCTTACCGAGAAGCTCTGCAGGGAGGTACTACAACTCCCAGGCGCTAGAGGAAGGCTACTGATTTCCACCTGGATAAGGGGACTTTGGATTTGCCTTCAGACCGGCCGGACTCTGCCTGCCCTCTGATCTGTACCCTGGACTGTGGACACTGAAGCCTTCAGTAAAGGTAGAGAGACTGCAACCTTGTGTCCTCGTTCTTCACTGCGCCTCACACCATTCACCATCTTCACTCTGGGAAGCCCTGGGGATACACTTCACCTGTGGGAAGGTATACCATCTAGCTGCCATCACATCACCCCAGCGGACCCCTAAGCAGCATCGGTCACCCTGACCGAATACCACAGGTGGCGTCACCAGCATTATCTCTTTAAAGACCTTTCCCCCATTTTACAACGGACGTTCCCTAGGGCCACTGACCGGGTCAGTCACCATGACATCCCCACTGAGAACCGAAGGACCCGGTACCGAGTACCCCACGGTCCAACGGGGGCGCTCCAATCTTTTGACGTCACGAACAGGATCTACTTAAGCCTGAAAATTGGGTCATGTGCGCCTAAGAACTGTGCCAGAATTGTATTTGAACTGTGATTTGCTTAAGAACTGTGTATTGCCATTTACTGCCAAAAATTCCCGCCAAAACCGCCGCCATTACAGCGCCACGAGGAGCACAGAAGAAGAAGAAGGGCGTGTCGTGGTGGGCTTGAACGAACTGAGAAGCGTGAAAAGTAATGGCCGCCCAGTCCAAATATCTTTGTACCTTGAGGACGTGTCCGTCAGCAGCCGAGATCCGCCTCCTGATCCTCAATGGTGGGTGGAGACAACGAAAACGAAACCGCCCCAGAAGAAGAGAGCGGGAAAAGGACGAGAAAGAGGCCAGCCACGTGGAGGATGCCATGGCCAGTCGCCCAGAACCAGAGCGTGGGGTCGGAGCAGAGGACCCCCCCAGCTACCCAGAGGGGCACCGCAACCAGGGCTCCACAGTTGGCGCTGATTTCCTGCAGGCTGGAGTGGACGAGCTGATCGACCAACTTCTGCAGCTGCGGGTGACCACCAAGGCCGCATGCCAGATAACGCCTGCAGAGGATCCACCGGCACCGCCACCGCTTCCTGCACCGCTCCCGGTGCCGCCGCCGCCAGTGAGGTCGGCCAACATCGAGGACACTGCTGCGGCAGGTAAGAACGCTGATTCTGCCCCGGTGACAGAAGACCTACTGGTAGGCCCCGTAGCAGCGCCACCTCCCCGCGGTACTCACCGACTACAGCGTCTCGAGCCTTGGGACCAGGCCACGGGGATGGAACGATTTATGACTGCCCCAATGACACCTACCACCCTGCTGGGTGAGGTATATGCAGAGCAGACTGTATACCGCTGGGTGAATCCCAGACCAGATTTTATGGGGTTCCCCGGGGCAGAACAACAAAAAGGAGAGACTGTAGAGGTTTTGAGTTGGGAGGACTACCAGGCCCAGCTTGCCCGCAAGTGGGAGGAAACCGAAGAGAGACACCAGGCCCAACGTAGAGCCTTTGATAAACGTGATTTACAAGTCAAAGCTCAGGCCCGCAAGGACCGCTGTTATGATCTGGTGACCTTGGAGCCGCATGAAAACTTTCTCTGGAGTCGGTGGAACCTGTACTGACCGCAAATCCTGAACTAACACCGCAACTAGAAGTAGCCGTGGGGTGTGCCTAACAAACCCTAGACACCTCGACACAGCCGGAGGACTAAATACCCCTATAGATGGAAATAGGAATGCTATCTTGCCTCAGAGCAGACCCCCAAAGGATAGGCAGCCCCCCACGAATAATGACTGTGAGTAGGAGAAGAATAGACACACACAGGTAGAAAACAGGATTTAGCAAAAGAGGCCACTCTAGCTAAATAGGAAAGGATAGGACAGATTACTAGGCGGTCAGTATTAAAACCCTTCCAAAAATATCCACAACAGAAAATACAAAAAGTTCCACAATCTAACTAAAGACATGGAATGTATATCTGCCACTCCAGAGAATCCAGCAAGACTGAGAAAATACTGACACAATCTAAGCTGGACAAGAAAACACAAAGAATAGCACTGAATTGTGAAGCACACAGCATGTGTGCCACAGGAAAAAAAAAACAGACACTTTGCTGATTTGGCAGAAAGACAGGAGGAACCAGGCAGAGGTCCAACACCTCCCAACAACAATTGACAACTGGCAAGGACTAATGAATCCTGCACACCTAAATACCCCAGTCAGAACTGCAATTAGCAGACACACCTGACCAGGACTGCAACCCAGGGACAACTGCATTACCACCTACTACCACCGGAGGGAACCCAAAAGCAGAATTCACAACAGTACCCTCCCCTTGAGGAGGGGTCACCGAACCCTCACCAGAGCCCCCAGGCCGATCAGGACGAGCCAGATGAAAGGCACGGACCAGATCAGCAGCATGGACATCAGAAGTAAAAACCCAAGAATTATCCTCCTGGCCATAACCCTTCCATTTAACAAGGTACTGAAGCCTCCGCCTCGAAAAACGAGAATCCAAAATCTTCTCAACCACATACTCCAGCTCCCCATCAACCAAAACAGGGGCCGGAGGATCAACAGAGGGAACAACGGGCACCACATATTTCCGCAATAAAGATCTATGGAAGACATTATGGATAGCAAAAGAGGCCGGAAGCGGCAATCGAAAAGACACCGGATTAATAATCTCAGAAATCCTATAAGGACCAATAAACCGAGGCTTAAACTTAGGGGAAGAGACCTTCATAGGAACATGACGGGAAGACAACCAAACCAAATCCCCATCCCGAAGCCGAGAACCAACACACCGACGACGGTTAGCAAAACGTTGAGCCTCCTCCTGAGACAGCACCAAATTGTCCACCACATGAGCCCAAATCTGCTGCAACCTGTCAACCACAGAATCCACACCACGACAGTCAGAAGACTCAACCTGCCCAGAAGAAAAACGAGGATAAAAACCAAAATTACAAAAAAAAGGCGAAACCAAAGTAGCCAAACTAGCCCGATTATTAAGGGCAAACTCGGCCAATGACAAAAAGGCCACCCAATCATCCTGATCGGCAGACACAAAGCATCTCAAATAAGTCTCCAAAGTCTGATTAGTTCGCTCGGTCTGGCCATTTGTCCGAGGATGAAATGCAGAAGAAAAAGACAAATCAATGCCCAGCCTAGCACAAAAGGCCCGCCAAAACCTAGAAACAAACTGGGAACCTCTGTCGGACACAATATTCTCCGGAATACCATGCAAACGAACCACATGCTGAAAAAACAACGGAACCAACTCTGAGGAGGAAGGCAATTTAGGCAAAGGCACCAAATGAACCATCTTAGAAAACCGGTCACAAACAACCCAGATAACCGACATACTCTGGGAAACCGGAAGATCAGAAATAAAATCCATAGAAATATGCGTCCAGGGCCTCTCAGGGACCGGCAATGGCAAAAGTAACCCACTAGCACGGGAACAACAAGGCTTGGCCCGCGCACAAGTCCCACAGGACTGCACAAAAGAATGCACATCACGTGACAACGAAGGCCACAAAAAGGACCTACCAACCAAATCTCTGGTACCAAAAATACCAGGATGACAGCCAACACAGAACAGTGAACCTCAGAAATCACTCTACTAGTCCATCTGTCAGGAACAAACAATTTCCCCACAGGACAGCTGTCAGGTCTATCAGCCTGAAATTCCTGAAGAACCCGCCGTAAATCAGTGGAAATGGCAGAAAGGACCACCCCTTCTTTCAGAATGCCGACCGGTTCAAGGACCTCAGGAGAATCAGGCAAAAAACTCCTGGAAAGGGCATCAGCCTTAATATTCTTAGAACCCGGAAGATACGAAACCACAAAATCAAAACGGGAAAAAAACAAGGACCATCGAGCCTGTCTAGGACTCAGCCGTTTGGCAGACTCGAGGTAAATCAAATTCTTATGATCGGTCAGGACCACAATACGGTACTTAGCTCCCTCAAGCCAATGTCGCCACTCCTCAAATGCCCACTTCATAGCCAACAACTCCCGATCGCCGACATCATAATTGCGTTCAGCAGGCGAAAACTTGCGGGAGAAGAAGGCACACAGTTTCATCAAAGAACCAACAGAATCCCTCTGAGACAAAACGGCCCCTGCCCCAATCTCAGAAGCATAAATCTCAACCTGAAACGGAAGAGAAACATCTGGTTGGCGCAACACCGGAGCAGAAGTAAATCGGCGTTTAAGCTCCTGAAAGGCAGAGACAGCCGCAGAGGACCAATTCGCCACATCAGCGCCTTTTTTCGTCAAATCAGTCAAGGGTTTAACCACGCTGGAGAAGTTAGCAATGAACCGGCGATAAAAATTTGCAAAACCCAAAAATTTCTGAAGGCTCTTCACGGATGTGGGTTGAATCCAATCATGAATGGCCTGAACCTTAACCGGATCCATCTCCATAGATGAGGGAGAAAAAATAAAGCCCAAAAAAGAAACCTTCTGCACCCCAAAGAGACACTTAGACCCCTTCACAAACAAAGCATTGTCACGAAGGATCTGAAATACCATCCTGACCTGTTCCACATGAGACTTCCAATCATCGGAAAAAATCAAAATATCGTCCAAATATACAATCAAGAATTTATCAATATAAGTCCGGAAGATATCATGCATGAAGGATTGAAAAACAGATGGAGCGTTAGTGAGCCCGAATGGCATCACAAGGTATTCAAAATGGCCTTCGGGCGTATTAAACGCAGTTTTCCATTCATCACCCTGCTTAATACGAACAAGATTATATGCCCCCCGAAGGTCAATCTTCGTAAACCAACTAGCCCCCTTAATCCTAGCAAACAAATCGGAAAGCAAAGGTAAAGGGTATTGAAACTTGACCGTGATCTTATTCAAGAGGCGATAATCAATACAAGGTCTCAAGGAGCCATCCTTCTTAGCAACAAAAAAAAAACCTGCTCCCAACGGTGAAGAAGATGGCCGAATATGCCCTTTCTCCAAAGACTCCTTAACATAACTCCGCATGGCGGTATGTTCAGGCACAGACAGGTTGAAAAGTCGGCCCTTAGGAAACTTACTGCCTGGAATCAAGTCAATCGCACAATCACAGTCCCTGTGCGGTGGAAGGAAACTGGACTTGGGCTCATCGAATACATCCTGAAAATCAGACAAAAACTCTGGAATTTCAGAAGAGGAAGAAGAGGAGATTGACATCAAAGGAACATTATTATGAACCCCCTGACAACCCCAACTAGTCACAGACATAGATTTCCAATCCAACACAGGATTATGTACCTGCAACCACGGGAAACCCAGCACGATAACATCATGCAAATTATGCAACACCAGAAATCGACAATCTTCCTGATGGGCTGGCGCCATGTGCATGGTCACCTGTGTCCAAAACTGGGGCTTATTTTTAGCCAAAGGTGTAGCATCAATCCCCCTTAAAGGAATAGGGTTCTGCAAAGGCTGCAAGGGAAAACCACAACGCCTGGCAAACTCAAAATCCATTAAGTTCAAGGCGGCGCCTGAATCCACAAACGCCATGACAGAAAATGATGACAATGAGCAGATCAAGGACACCGATAACAGAAATTTAGGTTGTACAATACTGATAGTAAATGAACTAGCGATCCTTTTTGTCCGCTTAGGGCAGACTGAAATGACATGAGAAGCGTCGCCACAATAAAAACACAACCTATTCTGATGTCTGAATCCTTGTCGTTCCGTTCTAGACAAAATCCTATCACACTGCATTGGCTCAGGACTTTGCTCTAAGGACAACGCCACAGCGCGCACAGTTTGACGCTCCCGCAAACGCCGATCAATCTGAATGGCCAGAGACATAGAATCACTCAGACCGGAAGGCGTGGGAAACCCCACCATAACATCTTTAACGGATTCAGAAAGACCCTTTCTGAAAACTGCCGCCAAAGCATCATCATTCCATTTAGTCAACACAGACCATTTTCTAAATTTCTGACAATACAATTCTGCTGCCTCTTGACCCTGAGACAGGGCCAACAAGGTTTTCTCCGCTTGATCCACAGAATTCGGTTCATCATATAATAATCCTAAAGCCTGAAAAAAGGAATCTACATTAAGCAAGGCCGGATTCCCAGATTCCAAGGAAAATGCCCAATCCTGTGGATCGCCACGCAGCAGGGAGATGACAATTTTAACCTGCTGAATGTAATCACCGGAGGATTGCGGTCTCAGAGCAAAAAACAGTTTACAATTGTTTTTAAAACCCAAAAATTTGGACCTATCACCAAAAAACAAATCAAGAGTAGGAATCTTCAGCTCTAAAGCAGGAGTCTGAACAATATAATCAGAAATATCCTGTACCCTAGCAGCAAGCTGGTCTACACGAGAAGCTAATTCCTGAACATCCATGCTGGCACAAGACTCCTCAGCCACCCATAAATAAAGAGGGAAGAGAAGACAAAACAGACTGCAGAAAAAAAATGGCTCAACACCTTTCTTCCCTTCTTCTGAGACGCATTTAACTCATTATTGGCCAGTTGTACTGTTATGATCCGGTGACCTTGGAGCCGCATGAAAACTTTCTCTGGAGTCGGTGGAACCTGTACTGACCGCAAATCCTGAACTAACACCGCAACTAGAAGTAGCCGTGGGGTGTGCCTAACAAACCCTAGACACCTCGACACAGCCGGAGGACTAAATACCCCTATAGATGGAAATAGGAATGCTATCTTGCCTCAGATCAGACCCCCAAAGGATAGGCAGCCCCCCACGAATAATGACTGTGAGTAGGAGAAGAATAGACACACGCAGGTAGAAAACAGGATTTAGCAAAAGAGGCCACTCTAGCTAAATAGGAAAGGATAGGACAGATTACTAGGCGGTCAGTATTAAAACCCTTCCAAAAATATCCACAACAGAAAATACAAAAAGTTCCACAATCTAACTAAAGACATGGAATGTATATCTGCCACTCCAGAGAATCCAGCAAGACTGAGAAAATACTGGCACAATCTAAGCTGGACAAGAAAACACAAAGAATAGCACTGAATTGTGAAGCACACAGCATGTGTGCCACAGGAAAAAAAAAACAGACACTTATCTTTGCTGATTTGGCAGAATGACAGGAGGAACCAGGCAGAGGTCCAACACCTCCCAACAACAATTGACAACTGGCAAGGACTAATGAATCCTGCACACCTAAATACCCCAGTCAGAACTGCAATTAGCAGACACACCTGACCAGGACTGCAACCCAGGGACAACTGCATTACCACCTACTACCACCGGATGGAACCCAAAAGCAGAATTCACAACAGACCGCACCACAAACCAGGCCCCGCGTAAGCAGGGCACAGTCGTAGCCTTCAAACTCCAAGGAGGATGGGGCTTTATTAAAGAGTCAGGACTATACAACAAAATTTTTGTGAATAGGCGAGACGTGGAATCACATCTCTGGGAAGGACATCCAGATAGAGACTTGTACCCGGGAGACGCTGTTACCTACACCAGACATTTTGGTGAAAAAGGCTGGTTTGCCCTGAATGTGCATAAGTAAAGGGACACTGTGACACATCATGCCAAAATTCCAGCTATGTCGTCTCCTGTGACCACAGCGCCGCCATGCGTTAAGACAACCACCACGACTACTACCGTCACTCCAACTTGCACCGTTACTAGGACCACGGTATGTACTGTCACCACTACCAAAACTGTCGTGGCCACAGAGCCAACTCCAATGGTAATCTGCGCTAAGTTTACCCCTGAACGAAACACCGTGGGCACTCAGACCCCCATCTGGTGTGAAAGAGCCTCTTATGTAGCACCTGACGGCCGTCGGTATCCAAGAGGACTACCTCCACCAGTGCTACCGCCAGAACTGTTCCAGTAACCAAACACTGACTGAATGTAAATAGTTTCACAAACATTTCCTTTTTCCTTCCTTTAAACCCATCCAGGGTTAACTCTTAAAGGGATCCCCTGTTTAAAGGGATCCTATGTTTTTGTTTGCACAAGTTCATCATGGCCTTAAGGACTGTAGGATCATGGACGGTGAATGATTCCTGAACTGCTTGTAAATAGTTTGCACCTTCTTAAAGGTGCTTTCTACTGGTTTTACATAGGAGACTTTTACAGAGACTGCCTCTTAACAGAAACTGCTGTTAATATTATTGTAAAAAAAACAAACTGCTTTGCTTTTCAGACCTGAAGAAAAACCCGTTGGTGTGGCAGAATTCCGGGTCAGGATTACACGTCTTGTAGCGCACCCAAGACCAACGTTGGGGGTTCTGTTGTGAATTCTGCTCTTGGGCTCCCTCCGGTGGTTGTAAGTGGTAGCGCTGCTGTCTCTGAATCGCAGCATTTATCAGGTGTGTTCACTTTTTGCAAATCTGACTGGGCTATTTAGTCCTGCTTCACCCTTCAGTCAGTGCCAGTTGTCCATTGTTCCTGGAGGATTCACATCTCTGCCTGGTCTCTCCTGCTTTGCAGTTCTTTTCAACAAAGATAAGTTCTGGCCTTGATTTTTTGCTGTCCACATGCTGTGGCCTTATTGTTCAGTTCTTTTCCATGTTTTTTGTCTTGTCCAGCTTGGTCTGTATAAGGATTTGTTTAGCCAAGCTGGTATCTCTGGAGATGCAGATATACTGTCCATGTCTTTAGTTAGCTGTGGAGTTTTTGTATTTTCTGTGGTGGATATTTTCTAGTGTTTTAATACTGACCGCATAGTACTCTGTCCTGTCCTTTCTATTTAGCTAGAGGTGGCCTCCTTTGCTAAATTCTGATTTCAGTCTGTGTATGTTTTTTCCCTCTCCTCTCACAGTCAATATTTGTGGGGGGCTGCCTATCCTTTGGGAATTTTCTCTGAGGCAAGATAGTTTTCCCTTTTCTATCTTTAGGGGTAATTAGTCCTCCGGCTGTGTCGAGATGTCCAGGGAGTGCTAGGTACATTCCACGGCTACTTCTAGTTGCGGTGTTAAGTTCAGGGTCTGCGGTCAGTACAGGTACCACCTTCTCCAGAGTACATCTCATGCTGCTCTTAGGCCACCAGATCATAACAGTACAACTGGCCAACAATGAGTTAACCGCATCTCAGAAGAAGGGAAGGAAAGTGCTGAGCCATTTTTTTTTCTGTAGTCTGTTGTGTTTTTTTTTCTTCCCTCTTTACCTCTGGGTGGCTCAGGAGTTCGGCGCTGGTATGGATGTTCAGGGATTGGCTTCTCGTGTGGATCAACTTGCTGCTAGAGTACAGGGTATTTCCGATTATATCGTTCAGACTCCGGTTTTAGAGCCTAGAATTCCAACTCCTGATTTGTTTTTTGGGGATAGGTCCAAATTTTTGAGCTTTAAAAATAACTGTAAACTGTTTTTTGCTCTGAAACCCCGTTCCTCTGGTGATCCCATCCAGCAGGTTAAAATTGTTATATCTCTGCTGCGTGGTGACCCCAAGGATTGGGCATTTGCCCTGGAACCTGGGAATCCGGCGTTGCTTAATGTAGACACCTTTTTTCAGGCGCTTGGGTTATTGTATGACAAACCTAATTCAGGGGATCATGCTGAGAAGACCTTGTTGGCCCTGTCTCAGGGTCAAGAAGCGGCAGAATCATATTGCCAGAAGTTTAGAAAATGGTCTGTACTGACTAAATGGAATGAGGATGCCTTGGCGGCAATCTTCAGAAAGGGTCTTTCTGAATCCATTAAGGATGTTATGGTGGGGTTCCCCACGCCTGCTGGTCTGAGTGATTCTATGTCTCTGGCCATTCAGATTGATCGGCGCTTGCGCGAGCGCAGAGTTGTGCACACTATGGCATTGTCTTCCGAGCGGAGTCCTGAGCCTATGCAGTGTGATAGGATTGTGTCTAGAGCTGAACGACAAGGATTCAGACGTCAGAATAGGTTGTGTTTTTACTGCGGCGATTCTGCTCATGTTATTTCTGATTGCCCTAAGCGTACCAAGAGAATCGCTAGTTCTGTTACCATCAGTACTGTACAACCTAAATTTCTGTTATCTGTGACCCTGATCTGCTCATTATCGTCATTTTCTGTCATGGCATTTGTGGATTCAGGCGCCGCTCTAAACTTAATGGACTTAGAATTTGCCAGACGTTGTGGTTTCCCCTTGCAGCCTTTGCAGAGTCCTATTCCTTTGAGGGGCATTGATGCTACACTGATGGCTAAAAATAAACCTCAGTTTTGGACACAGCTGACCATGTGCATGGCGCCAGCCCATCAGGAAGATTGTCGTTTTCTGGTGTTGCATAATTTGCATGATGCTATTGTGCTGGGTTTCCCATGGTTACAGGTGCATAATCCGGTATTAGATTGGAGATCTATGTCTGTGACTAGTTGGGGTTGTCAGGGGGTTCATGGTGACGTTCCTTTGATATCAATTGCCTCCTCCCCCTCTTCTGAAATTCCTGAGTTTTTGTCAGATTTCCAGGATGTATTCAATGAGCCCAAGTCCAGTTCCCTTCCACCGCATAGGGACTGTGATTGTGCTATTGACTTGATTCCAGACTGCAAGTTCCCTAAGGGCCGACTTTTCAACCTGTCTGTGCCAGAACATACCGCCATACGGAGCTATGTTAAGGAGTCCTTGGAGAAGGGGCATATTCGGCCATCTTCTTCACCATTGGGAGCAGGTTTTTTTTTTGCTGCCAAAAAAGATGGCTCCTTGAGACCCTGTATTGATTATCGCCTCTTGAATAAGATCACGGTCAAATTCCAATACCCTTTGCCTTTGCTTTCTGATCTGTTTGCTAGGATTAAGGGGGCTAGTTGGTTTACTAAGATTGACCTTTGAGGGGCATATAATCTTGTTCGTATTAAGCAGGGTGACGAATGGAAAACTGCGTTTAATACGCCCGAAGGCCATTTTGAATACCTTGTGATGCCATTCGGACTCTCTAATGCTCCATCTGTGTTTCAGTCCTTCATGCATGATATATTTCGGAATTATCTTGATAAATTCATGATTGTATATTTGGATGATATTTTGATTTTTTCAGATGATTGGGAGTCTCATGTGAAACAAGCCAGGATGGTATTTCAGATCCTTCGTGATAATGCCTTGTTTGTGAAGGGGTCTAAGTGCCTCTTTGGAGTACAGAACATTTCTTTTTTGGGCTTCATTTTTTCTCCCTCATCTATAGAAATGGATCCGGTTAAGGTTCAGGCCATTCATGATTGGATCCAGCCCACATCCGTGAAGAGCCTTCAGAAATTTTTGGGCTTTGCTAATTTTTATCGCCGTTTCATTGCCAACTTCTCCAGTGTGGTTAAACCCCTGACCGATTTGATGAAGAAAGGCGCTGATGTGACGAATTGGTCCTCTGCGGCTGTTTCTGCCTTTCAGGAGCTTAAACGCCGATTTACTTCTGCCCCTGCGTTGCGTCAGCCGGATGTTTCTCTTCCTTTTCAGGTTGAGGTTGACGCTTCTGAGATTGGGGCAGGGGCCGTTTTGTCTCAGAGGAATTCTGATGGTTCCTTGATGAAACCGTGTGCCTTCTTTTCTCGAAAGTTTTCGCCTGCGTAACTGTTGTGAAATTGGATTTTGGGCTCCCCCGGTGGCCACTGGTGGAATTGAACTTGTGTGCATCATCCCCTCTGTTCACCTGTTCCCATCAGGATGTGGGAGTCGCTATTTAACCTTGCTCCTCTGTCACTTCCATGCCGGTCAACATTGTAATCAGAAGCCTTTCTGTGCATGTTCCTGCTACCAGACAACTTCCAGCTAAGTCGGACTTTTGTCCTTGTTTGTTTTTTGCATTTTGTTCCAGTTCACAGCTGCAGTTTCGTTTCTGTGTCTGGAAAGCTCTTGTGATCTGAAATTGCCACTCTGATGTTATGAGTTAATACTAGAGTCTTAAAGTAATTTCAGGATGGTGTATTGATAGGGTTTTCAGCTGACCATGAAAGTACCCTTTCTGTCTTCCTGCTATCTAGTAAGCGGACCTCGATTTTGCTAAACCTATTTTCATACTACGTTTGTCATTTTCATCTTAAATCACCGCCAATATATGTGGGGGCCTCTGTCTGCCTTTCGGGGAAATTTCTCTAGAGGTGAGCCAGGACTATATTTTCCTCTGCCAGGATTAGTTAGTCCTCCGGCCGGCGCTGGGCGTCTAGGGATAAAACGCAGGCTACGCTACCCGGCTACTGTTAGTTGTGCGGCAGGTTTAGTTCATGGTCAGTTTAAGTTTCCATCCTTCCAAGAGCTAGTTCCTATGTATGCTGGGCTATGTTCTCTTGCCATTGAGAACCATAACAGTTTGACCGGCCCACAAAGGGTTAAATTAATTGGCAGAGAAAGGAGAGAAAAAAGAAGTCTGCTGAAAAATTTTTTTTTTTTCCTTCAGTTCTGAGTGTGCTTTCAATTGAATCACTTGCAAGTCTGCCTATATTGCAGCCTTCCTCTCTCTCTCTCCTTCTATCCTGGAATGGCTCTGTGTTCACCTGTTTAAAATGGATATTCAGAGTTTAGCTGCAGGTTTGAATAATCTCACCACGAAAGTTCAAAATTTACAAGATTTTGTTGTTCATGTTCCTATATCTGAACCTAGAATTCCTTTGCCTGAATTTTTCTCGGGGAATAGATCTTGCTTTCAAAATTTCAAAAATAATTGCAAGTTGTTTTTGTCCCTGAAATCTCGCTCTGCTGGAGATCCTGCTCAGCAGGTCAGGATTGTGATTTCCTTGCTCCGGGGCGACCCTCAAGATTGGGCTTTTGCATTGGCTCCAGGGGATCCTGCGTTGCTCAATGTGGATGCGTTTTTTCTGGCCTTGGGGTTGCTTTATGAGGAACCTCATTTAGAGCTTCAGGCGGAAAAAGCCTTGATGTCCCTATCTCAGGGGCAAGATGAAGTTGAAATATACTGCCAAAAATTCCGTAAATGGTCTGTGCTTACTCAGTGGAATGAGTGCGCCCTGGCGGCGAATTTCAGAGAGGGTCTCTCTGATGCCGTTAAGGATGTTATGGTGGGGTTCCCTGTGCCTGCGGGTCTGAATGAGTCCATGACAATGGCTATCCAGATCGATAGACGTCTGCGGGAGCGCAAACCTGTGCACCATTTGGCGGTGTCTACTGAGAAGACGCCAGAGAATATGCAATGTGATAGAATTCTGTCCAGAAGCGAACGGCAGAATTTTAGATGAAAAAATGGGTTGTGCTTTTATTGTGGTGATTCAACTCATGTTATATCAGCATGCTCTAAGCGTACTAAGAAGCTTGATAAGTCAGTTTCAATTGGCACTTTTCAGTCTAAGTTTATTCTATCTGTGACCCTGATTTGTTCTTTATCATCTATTACCGCGGATGCCTATGTCGACTCTGGCGCCGCTTTGAGTCTTATGGATTGGTCCTTTGCCAAACGCTGTGGGTATGATTTAGAGCCTCTTGAAACTCCTATACCTCTGAAGGGGATTGACTCCACCCCATTGGCTAGTAATAAACCACAATACTGGACACAAGTAACTATGCGAATTAATCCGGATCATCAGGAGATTATTCGCTTTCTTGTGCTGTATAATCTACATGATGTGTTGGTGCTTGGATTGCCATGGCTGCAATCTCATAACCCAGTCCTCGACTGGAACGCTATGTCTGTGTTAAGCTGGGGATGTAAGGGGATGCATGGGGACGTACCTTTGGTTTCCATTTCGTCATCTATTCCCTCTGAGATTCCTGAATTCTTGTCTGACTATCGTGACGTTTTTGAAGAACCTAAGCTTGGTTCATTACCTCCGCACCGGGAGTGCGATTGTGCCATAGATTTGATTCCGGGTAGTAAATACCCTAAGGGTCGTTTATTTAATCTGTCTGTGCCTGAACATGCTGCTATGCGAGAATATATAAAGGAGTCCTTGGAAAAGGGACATATTCGTCCTTCGTCATCTCCCTTAGGAGCCGGTTTTTTCTTTGTGTCTAAGAAAGATGGCTCTTTGAGGCCGTGTATTGATTATCGGCTTTTGAATAAAATCATGGTTAAATATCAATATCCGTTGCCACTGCTGACTGATTTGTTTGCTCGCATAAAGGGGGCCAAGTGGTTCTCTAAGATAGATCTCCGTGGGGCGTATAATTTGGTGCGAATTAAGCAGGGGGATGAGTGGAAAACCGCATTTAATACGCCCGAGGGCCACTTTGAGTATTTGGTGATGCCTTTTGGCCTTTCAAATGCCCCTTCAGTCTTTCAGTCCTTTATGCATGACATTTTCCGTGATTATTTGGATAAATTTATGATCGTGTATCTGGATGATGTTCTGATTTTTTCGGATGACTGGGACTCTCATGTCCAGCAGGTCAGGAGGGTTTTTCAGGTTTTGCGGTCTAATTCCTTGTGTGTGAAGGGTTCTAAGTGCGTTTTTGGGGTTCAAAAGATTTCCTTCTTGGGATACATTTTTTCCCCCTCTTCCATCGAGATGGATCCTGTCAAGGTTCGGGCTATTTGTGATTGGACGCAACCCTCGTCTCTTAAGAGTCTTCAGAAATTTTTGGGCTTTGCTAACTTTTATCGTCGATTTATTGCTGGTTTTTCTGATGTTGTTAAACCATTGATTGATTTGACTAAGAAGGGTGCTGATGTTGCTGATTGGTCCCCTGCTGCTGTGGAGGCCTTTCGGGAGCTTAAGCGCCGCTTTTCTTCCGCCCCTGTGTTGCGTCAGCCTGATGTTGCTCTTCCTTTTCAGGTTGAGGTCGACGCTTCTGAAATCGGAGCTGGGGCGGTTTTGTCGCAAAGAAGTTCCGACTGCTCCGTGATGAAACCTTGTGTTTTTTTTTCTCGTAAATTTTCGCCCGCCGAGCGGAATTATGATATTGGGAATCGGGAGCTTTTGGCCATGAAGTGGGCTTTTGAGGAGTGGCGTCATTGGCTTGAGGGGGCTAGACATCAGGTGGTGGTATTGACCGACCACAAAAATTTAATTTATCTTGAGTCCGCCAGACGCCTGAATCCTAGACAGGCGCGCTGGTCGTTGTTTTTCTCTCGGTTTAATTTTGTGGTGTCATACCTACCGGGTTCTAAGAATGTTAAGGCGGATGCCCTTTCTAGGAGTTTTGAGCCTGACTCCCCTGGTAATTCTGAACCTACAGGTATCCTTAAGGATGGAGTGATATTGTCTGCCGTTTCTCCAGACCTGCGGCGGGCCTTGCAGGATTTTCAGGCGGATAGACCTGATCGTTGCCCACCTGGTAGACTGTTTGTTCCTGATGATTGGACCAGTAAAGTCATTTCTGAGGTTCATTCTTCTGCGTTGGCAGGTCATCCTGGAATCTTTGGTACCAGGGATTTGGTGGCAAGGTCCTTCTGGTGGCCTTCCCTGTCACGAGATGTACGAGGCTTTGTGCAGTCTTGTGACGTTTGTGCTCGGGCCAAGCCTTGTTGTTCTCGGGCTAGTGGATTGTTGTTGCCCTTGCCTATCCCGAAGAGGCCTTGGACGCACATCTCGATGGATTTTATTTCGGATCTTCCTGTTTCTCAGAAGATGTCTGTCATCTGGGTGGTGTGTGACCGTTTCTCTAAGATGGTCCATTTGGTTCCCCTGCCTAAGTTGCCTTCTTCTTCCGAGTTGGTTCCTCTGTTTTTTCAAAATGTGGTTCGTTTGCATGGTATTCCGGAGAATATAGTTTCTGACAGAGGAACCCAATTCGTGTCTAGATTTTGGCGGGCATTCTGTGCTAGGATGGGCATAGATTTGTCTTTCTCGTCTGCTTTCCATCCTCAGACTAATGGCCAGACCGAGCGGACGAATCAGACTTTGGAGACATATTTGAATATTTGAGGTGTTTTGTGTCTGCAGATCAGGATGATTGGGTTGCTTTTTTGCCTTTAGCGGAGTTTGCCCTCAATAATCGGGCCAGCTCTGCGACCTTGGTGTCTCCTTTTTTCTGTAATTCGGGGTTTCATCCTCGATTTTCCTCCGGTCAGGTGGAATCTTCGGATTGTCCTGGAGTGGATGCTGTGGTGGAGAGGTTGCATCAGATTTGGGGGCAGGTGGTGGACAGTTTGAAGTTGTCCCAGGAGAAGACTCAGCTTTTTGCCAACCGCCGGCGTCGGGTTGGTCCTCGGCTTTGTGTCGGGGACTTGGTGTGGTTGTCTTCTCGTTTTGTCCCTATGAGGGTTTCTTCTCCTAAGTTTAAGCCTCGGTTCATCGGCCCGTACAAGATATTGGAGATTCTTAACCCTGTGTCCTTCCGTTTGGACCTCCCTGCATCTTTTTCTATTCATAATGTTTTTCATCGGTCATTGTTGCGCAGGTATGAGGTACCGGTTGTGCCTTCCGTTGAGCCTCCTGCTCCGGTGTTGGTTGAGGGCGAGTTGGAGTACGTTGTGGAAAAAATCTTGGACTCCCGTGTTTCCAGACGGAAACTCCAGTATCTGGTCAAATGGAAGGGATACGGTCAGGAGGATAATTCTTGGGTGACTGCCTCTGATGTTCATGCCTCCGATCTGGTCCGTGCCTTTCATAGGGCTCGTCCTGATCGCCCTGGTGGTTCTGGTGAGGGTTCGGTGCCCCCTCCTTGAGGGGGGGGTACTGTTGTGAAATTGGATTTTGGGCTCCCCCGGTGGCCACTGGTGGAATTGAACTTGTGTGCATCATCCCCTCTGTTCACCTGTTCCCATCAGGATGTGGGAGTCGCTATTTAACCTTGCTCCTCTGTCACTTCCATGCCGGTGAACATTGTAATCAGAAGCCTTTCTGTGCATGTTCCTGCTACCAGACAACTTCCAGCTAAGTCGGACTTTTGTCCTTGTTTGTTTTTTGCATTTTGTTCCAGTTCACAGCTGCAGTTTCGTTTCTGTGTCTGGAAAGCTCTTGTGATCTGAAATTGCCACTCTGATGTTATGAGTTAATACTAGAGTCTTAAAGTAATTTCAGGATGGTGTATTGATAGGGTTTTCAGCTGACCATGAAAGTACCCTTTCTGTCTTCCTGCTATCTAGTAAGCGGACCTCGATTTTGCTAAACCTATTTTCATACTACGTTTGTCATTTTCATCTTAAATCACCGCCAATATATGTGGGGGCCTCTGTCTGCCTTTCGGGGAAATTTCTCTAGAGGTGAGCCAGGACTATATTTTCCTCTGCCAGGATTAGTTAGTCCTCCGGCCGGCGCTGGGCGTCTAGGGATAAAACGCAGGCTACGCTACCCGGCTACTGTTAGTTGTGCGGCAGGTTTAGTTCATGGTCAGTTTAAGTTTCCATCCTTCCAAGAGCTAGTTCCTATGTATGCTGGGCTATGTTCTCTTGCCATTGAGAACCATAACACGTAACGCAATTATGATGTCGGCAATCGTGAGTTGTTGGCTATGAAGTGGGCATTTGAGGAGTGGCGACATTGGCTTGAGGGGGCCAAGCAACGTATTGTGGTCTTGACCGATCATAAGAATCTGATTTATCTCGAGTCTGCCAAACGGCTGAATCCTAGACAGGCCCGATGGTCCCTGTTTTTCTCCCGTTTTGATTTTGTGGTCTCGTATCTTCCGGGTTCTAAGAATGTTAAGGCTGATGCCCTCTCTAGGAGCTTTTTGCCTGATTCTCCTGGGGTCCTTGAGCCGGTCGGTATTCTGAAGGAAAGGGTGATTCTTTCTGCCATCTCCCCTGATTTACGACGGGTTCTTCAGGAATTTCAGGCTGATAAACCTGACCGCTGTCCAGTGGGGAAATTGTTTGTTCCTGACAGATGGAATCTGTGGTTGACAGGTTGCAGCAAATTTGGGCTCATTTTGTTGGCAATTTGGTGTTGTCTCAGGAAGGGGCTCAGCGTTTTGCTAACCGTCGTCGGTGTGTTGGTTCCCGGCTTCGGGTTGGGGATTTGGTCTGGTTGTCTTCCCGTTTCTTCCCCTAAGTTTAAGCCTCAGTTTATTGGCCCTTATAGGATTTCTGAGATTATCAATCCAGTGTCTTTTCGTTTGGCCCTTCCAGCCTCTTTTCCCATCCATAATGTTTTTCATAGATCTTTGTTGCGGAAATATGTGGTGCCCGTTGTTCCCTCTGTTGATCCTCCTGCCCCGGTGTTGATTGATGGGGAGTTGGAGTATGTGGTTGAGAAGATTTTGGATTCTCGTTTTTCGAGGCGGAAGCTTCAGTATCTTGTCAAATGGAAGGGTTATGGCCAGGAGGATAATTCTTGGGTTGTTGCCTCCGATGCTGATGATTTGGTTCGTGCCTTTCATTTGGCTCGTCCGGATCGGCCTGGGGGCTCTGGTGAGGGTTCCGTGACCCCTCCTCAAGGGGGGGGGGTACTGTTGTGAATTCTGCTCTTGGGCTCCCTCCGGTGGTTGTAAGTGGTAGCGCTGCTGTCTCTGAGTCGCAGCATTTGTCAGGTGTGTTCACTTTTTGCAAAATCTGACTGGGCTATTTAGTCTTGCTTCACCCTTTAGTCAGTGCCAGTTGTCCATTGTTCCTGGAGGATTCACATCTCTGCCTGGTCTCTCCTGCTTTGCAGTTCTTTTCAACAAAGATAAGTTCTGGCCTTGATTTTTTACTGTCCACATGCTGTGGCCTTATTGTTCAGTTCTTTTCCATGTTTTTTGTCTTGTCCAGCTTGGTCTGTATAAGGATTTGTTTAGCCAAGCTGGTATCTCTGGAGATGCAGATATACTGTCCATGTCTTTAGTTAGCTGTGGAGTTTTTGTATTTTCTGTGGTGGATATTTTCTAGTGTTTTAATACTGACCGCATAGTACTCTGTCCTGTCCTTTCTATTTAGCTAGAAGTGGCCTCCTTTGCTAAATTCTCATTTCAGTCTGTGTATGTTTTTTCCCTCTCCTCTCACAGTCAATATTTGTGGGGGGCTGTCTATCCTTTGGGGATTTTCTCTGAGGCAAGATAGTTTTCCCTTTTCTATCTCTAGGGGTAATTAGTCCTCCGGCTGTGTCGAGATGTCTAGGGAGCGCTAGGTACATTCCACGGCTACTTCTAGTTGCGGTGTTAAGTTCAGGGTCTGCGGTCAGTACAGGTACCACCTTCTCCAGAGTACGTCTCATGCTGCTCTTAGGCCACCAGATCATAACAGTGTCCCCTGTGGTGTAGTATATAGAGGAGGTGTCCCGTGTGGTGTAGTATATAGAGGATGTGTCCCGTGTGGTGTAGTATATAGAGGATGTGTCCATTGTGGTGTAGTATATAGAGGATGTGTCCTGTTATGATCCCAATGGCAAGGATCTCAGAGATTACAGCAAAGTGTGCAAACATAAATACCAGCTCATAGGGACGTGGTAACTAGGCTGACCATATACCTGATCCTAGCACAAAACACTAACAGTAGCCGGGGAACGTGCCTACGTTGATCCTAGACATCTCGCGCCAGCCGGAGAACTAACTAACCCTATCAGGGAAAATAAGACCTCTCTTGCCTCCAGAGAAAAGACCCCAAAGTAATACCGGCCCCCAACAAATAATAACGGTGAGGTAAGAGGAAAAGACAAACGTAAGAATGAACTAGATTTTAGCAAAGAGAGGCCCACTGACTAATAGCAGAAAATAGTAAGATGACTTATATGGTCAGCAAAAAACCCTGCAAAATATCCACGCTGAATATCCAAGAACCCCCAAACCGACTAACGGTGAGGGGGGAGAATATCAGCCCCCTAGAGCTTCCAGCAATATCAGGAATCACATTTTGTACAAGCTGGACAAAAATATGAACAAGCAAAATAACAAAAAATAAGAAAGCAGGACTTAGCTTATCTTGCAAAGAACCAGGACCTGAAGACAGGAGCAAACAGAAATGAACTGATTACAACGATGCCAGGCACTGGACTGAGAATCCAGGAAGTTTAAATAGCAACACCCCAGGCCTAACGAAGCAGGTGAGTACCAACCTGGTAAAAGACAATCCAAGTGCCAAATCACTAGTGACCACAAGAGGGAGCCAAGAAGTATAGTTCACAACAGTACCCCCCCTTTAAGGAGGGGTCACCGAACCCTCACCAAGACCACCAGGGCGACCAGGATGAGCAGCGTGGAAGGCACGAACCAAATCGGCCGCATGAACATCAGAGGCGGCCACCCAGGAATTATCCTCCTGACCATAGCCCTTCCACTTGACCAAATACTGAAGCCTCCGTCTAGAGAGACGAGAATCCAAGATCTTCTCTACCACGTACTCCAACTCGCCCTCAACCAACACCGGAGCAGGAGGCTCAACAGCAGGAACCACAGGCACAATGTACCGCCGCAACAAAGACATATGGAACACGTTGTGAATGGCAAACGACACCGGAAGATCCAAACGAAAAGAAACCGGGTTAAGAACTTCCAAAATCTTATAAGGACCAATAAAGCGAGGCTTAAACTTAGGAGAGGAAACCTTCAGAGGGACATACCGAGAAGACAACCAAACCAAATCCCCAACACGAAGTCGGGGGCCCACACCGCGGCGGCGGTTGGCAAAACGCTGAGCCTTCTCCTGTGACAACTTCAAGTTGTCCACCACATGATTCCAAATCCGCTACAACCTATCCACCACGGAATCCACCCCGGGACAGTCAGAAGACTCAACATGACCCGAGGAGAAACGAGGATGAAAACCAGAGTTGCAGAAGAATGGCGAAACCAAAGTAGCGGAACTAGCCCGATTATTAAGGGCAAACTCCGCCAATGGCAAGAAGGTCACCCAATCATCCTGGTCCGCAGAAACAAAACATCTCAAATAAGCCTCCAGTGTCTGATTAGTTCGCTCCGTTTGACCATTAGTCTGAGGATGGAAGGCAGATGAAAACGACAAATCAATGCCCATTTTAGCACAAAAAGATCGCCAGAATCTGGACACAAACTGGGATCCTCTGTCGGACACGATATTCTCCGGAATGCCGTGTAAACGAACCACATTCTGAAAAAAACAAAGGAACCAGATCGGAAGAGGAAGGCAACTTAGGCAAGGGTACCAAATGGACCATCTTGGAAAAACGATCACACACCACCCAGATGACAGACATTCCTTGAGACACCGGAAGATCAGAAATGAAATCCATGGAAATGTGTGTCCAAGGCCTCTTCGGGACGGGCAAGGGCAGAAGCAACCCGCTAGCACGAGAACAACAAGGCTTAGCCCGAGCACAAGTCCCACAGGACTGCACAAATGACCGCACATCCCGTGACAAGGAAGGCCACCAAAAGGACCTAGCCACCAAATCTCGGGTACCAAAAATTCCCGGATGCCCCGCCAACACCGAGGAATGAACCTCGGAAATGACTCTGCTGGTCCATTTATCAGGAACAAACAGTCTGTCGGGTGGACAAGAGTCAGGTCTACCAGCCTGAAATCTCTGCAACACACGTCGCAAATCAGGAGATATGGTCGACACGATTACTCCCTCTTTAAGAATACCAGCTGGCTCCGAGACTCCAGGAGAGTCAGGCACAAAGCTCCTAGAAAGAGCATCAGCCTTAACATTCTTCGAACCAGGCAGGTACGAGACCACAAAGTCAAAACGAGAGAAAAACAATGACCAACGAGCCTGTCTAGGATTCAGGCGCTTAGCAGACTCGAGATACATCAGATTTTTGTGATCAGTCAAGACCACCACACGATGCTTAGCACCCTCGAGCCAATGACGCCACTCCTCAAATGCCCACTTCATGGCCAACAACTCCCGATTACCAACATCATAGTTCCGCTCAGCAGGCGAAAACTTCCTAGAGAAAAAGGCACATGGTCTCATCACAGAGCAACCAGAGCCTCTCTGCGACAAAACAGCCCCAGCACCGATCTCAGAAGCATCCACTTCAACCTGAAAGGGAAGTGAGACATCAGGCTGGCACAAAACAGGCGCCGAAGTAAACCGGCGCTTCAGCTCCTGGAAGGCCTCCACGGCTGCAGGGGCCCAATTAGCCACATCAGAACCTTTCTTGGTCATATCCGTCAAAGTTTTAACAACGCTAGAAAAATTAGCGATAAAGCGACGGTAGAAATTAGCAAACCCCAAGAACTTCTGAAGACTCTTAACAGACGTGGGCTGAGTCCAATCATGAATAGCTCGGATCTTGACTGGGTCCATCTCCACAGCAGAAGGGGAGAAAATAAAACCCAAAAAGGAAACCTTCTGCACTCCAAAGAGACACTTAGAGCCCTTCACAAGCAAAGCATTATCACGCAAAACCTGAAACACCATCCTGACCTGCTTTACATGAGAATCCCAATCATTCGAGAAAACCAGAATATCATCCAGATAAACAATCATAAATTTATCCAGATACTTACGGAAGATATCATGCATAAAGGACTGAAACACTGAAGGAGCATTAGAGAGCCCAAAGGGCATCACCAAGTATTCAAAATGACCTTCGGGCGTATTGAATGCAGTTTTCCATTCATCTCCCCGCCTAATGCGCACAAGGTTGTACGCACCACGAAGATCTATCTTGGTGAACCACTTGGCACCCTTAATCCGAGCAAACAAGTCTGACAATAGTGGCAAAGGATACTGAAACTTAACAGTGATTTTATTCAGAAGCCGATAGTCTATACAAGGTCTCAAAGACCCGTCCTTCTTGGCCACAAAAAAGAATCCCGCACCAAGAGGGGAAGAGGATGGACGAATATGCCCCTTCTCCAAGGACTCCTTGACATAAGAACGCATCGCAGCATGCTCGGGTACAGACAAATTAAATAATCGTCCCTTAGGAAATTTACTGCCAGGAATCAAATCTATAGCGCAGTCACAGTCCCTATGAGGAGGAAGAGCACTGGACCTGGACTCACTGAATACATCCTGATAGTCACACAAATACTCAGTAACCTCTGAAGAAGTAGAAGTAGCAATAGACACCGGCGGAGAATCGCAATGAATTCCCCGACAACCCCAACTCGACACAGACATAGCCTTCCAATCCAAAACAGGATTATGGGTCTGTAACCATGGCAGACCTAACACAACCAAATCATTCATTTTATGCAGAGCAAGAAAACGAATCACCTCCCGATGTTCAGGAGTCATGCACATGGTCACTTGTGTCCAAAACTGTGGTTTATTTTCCGCCAGTGGCGTAGCATCAATTCCTCTGAGAGGAATAGGAATTTTTAAAGGCTCCAGGACAAAACCGCAGCGCTTGGCAAACGACAAGTCCATAAGACTCAGGGCAGCACCTGAATCCACAAACGCAATAACAGGGTAGGAAGACAATGAACAAATTAAAGTCACAGACAAAATAAATTTAGGCTGCAAATTACCAATGGAGACAGGACTGACAACCTTGGTTAGGCGTTTAGAGCATGCTGATATAACATGTGTAGAATCACCACAGTAAAAACACAGCCCATTCTGTCGTCTATGATTTTGTCATTCGGTTCTAGTCAGGATTCTATCACATTGCATTGCTGGATCGGGGTTTCTATCACATTGCATTGAAACAGGTGTCTGTTCAGACAACACTGCCAGAGGATTAGCGGATTTGCGCTCCCGCAAACGCCGATCAATCTGAATAGCCAGCGCCATAGAATCATTCAAACTTGTAGGAATAGTGAAACCCACCATCACATTCTTAATGGCTTCAGAAAGGCCATTTCTGAAATTTGCGGCCAGAGCACATTCATTCCATTGAGTAAGCACGGACCATTTCCGAAATTTTTGGCAATACACTTCGGCTTCATCCTGGCCCTGAGAGATAGCCAGTAGAGCTTTTTCTGCCTGAATTTCAAGATTAGGCTCCTCATAAAGCAATCCGAGCGCCAGAAAAAACGCATCAACATCCGCCAATGCCGGATCTCCTGGCGCTAACGAGAAAGCCCAATCCTGAGGGTCGCCACGCAAAAAGGAGATAACAATTTTAACTTGCTGAGCTGAATCTCCAGACGAACGAGATTTCAAAGATAGAAACAATTTACAATTATTCCTAAAATTCCTAAATTTAAATCGATCTCCAGAGAACAGCTCAGGAATATGTTATGACCCCAATGGCAGAGGGTCTCTGCAATAAATACCAAGTCTGCAAACACAAAAAACCAGCTCATAGGGCAGTGGTAACTGGGCTGACCGTATAGCTAATCCTAACACCACAAATAGCAGCAGCCGGGGAACGTGCCTACGTTGGTTCTAGACGTCTCGCGCCAGCCGGAGAACTAACTAACCCTAGAAGGGAAAAGATAGACCTTTCTTGCCTCCAGAGAAAAGACCCCAAAAGTTGGATACAAGCCCCCAACAAATAATAACGGTGAGGTAAGAAGAAAAGACAAACGTAAGAATGAACTAGGTATTTAGCAAAGAGAGGCCCACTGACTAATAGCAGAATATAGTAAGATGACTTATACGGTCAGCAAAAACCCTATCAAAAATATCCACGCTGGATATTCAAGAACCCCCGAACCGTCTAACGGCCCGGGGGGAGAATACCAGCCCCCTAGAGCTTCCAGCAAAATCAGGAATCACATTTAGTACAAGCTGGACAAAAAATAAGAGCAATACAAAATAACCAAAAAACAAGGAAGCAGGACTTAGCTTAATTTTGCATGAACCAGGACCAGCAGACAGGAGCAAACAGAAAGGACTGATTACAACGATGCCAGGCACCAGACTAAGAATTCAGGAAGTTCATATAGCAACACCCCTGGACTAACGACCCAGGTGGGTGCCAAACTAGGGAAAGACAATCTCAGAGTCATACCACTAGTGACCACAAGAGGGAGCCAAAAAAGTCTAATTCACAACAGTACCCCCCCTTTAAGGAGGGGTCACCGAACCCTCACCAAGACCACCAGGGCGATCAGGATGAGCAGCGTGAAAGGCACGAACTAAATCGGCCGCATGCACATCAGAGGCAACCACCCAGGAATTATCCTCCTGACCATAGCCCTTCCACTTGACCAGATACTGAAGCCTCCATCTGGAGAGACGAGAATCCAAGATTTTCTCCACCACGTACTCCAACTCGCCCTCAATCAACACCGGAGCAGGAGGCTCAACAGAAGGAACCACAGGTACAACGTACCGCCACAACAAAGACCTATGGAACACGTTGTGAATGGCAAACGACACCGGAAGATCCAAGCGAAAGGACACAGGATTAAGGATTTCCAATATCTTTTAAGGACCGATGAAGCGAGGCTTGAATTTAGGAGAGGAGACCTTCATAGGAACAAATCGAGAAGACAGCCATACCAAATCCCCAACACGAAGTCGGGGACCCACACCGCGGCGGCGGTTGGCAAAACGCTGAGCCTTCTCCTGTGACAACTTCAAGTTGTCCACCACATGATTCCAAATCTGCTGCAACCTATCCACCACAGAATCTACCCCAGGACAGTCAGAAGGCTCCACATGTCCCGAGGAAAAACGAGGATGGAAACCAGAGTTGCAGAAAAATGGCGAGACCAAAGTAGCGGAACTAGCCCGATTATTAAGGGCAAACTCAGCCAACGGCAAGAAGGTCACCCAATCATCCTGATCCGCAGAAACAAAACACCTCAAATAAGCCTCCAAAGTTTGATTAGTTCGCTCCGTTTGTCCATTAGTCTGAGGATGAAAGGCAGACGAAAACGACAAATCAATGCCCATCTTAGCACAAAAGGATCGCCAGAACCTGGAAACAAACTGGGATCCTCTGTCAGACACGATATTCTCAGGAATGCCGTGTAAACGAACCACATTCTGAAAGAACAAAGGAACCAGATCGGAAGAGGAAGGCAGCTTAGGCAAAGATACCAAATGGACCATCTTGGAAAAGCGATCACATACCACCCAGATGGCAGACATGCCCTGAGACACCGGAAGATCTGAAATGAAATCCATGGAAATGTGTGTCCAAGGCCTCTTCGGGACAGGCAAGGGCAAGAGCAACCCGCTGGCACGAGAACAGCAAGGCTTAGCTCGAGCACAAGTCCCACAGGACTGCACAAATGACCGCACATCCCGCGACAAGGAAGGCCACCAAAAGGACCTAGCCACCAAATCTCTGGTGCCTAAAATTCCCGGATGCCCTGCCAACACCGAGGAATGAACCTCGGAAATGACTCTGCTGGTCCATTTAACAGGAACAAACAGTCTGTCAGGTGGACAAGAGTCAGGTCTACCAGCCTGAAATCTCTGCAACACACGTCGCAAATCCGGAGAAATGGCTGACAAGATTACTCCCTCTTTAAGAATACCAACTGGTTCTGCGACTCCAGGAGAGTCAGGCACAAAGCTCCTTGAAAGAGCATCAGCCTTCACATTCTTTGAACCTGGTAAATACGAGACCACAAAGTCAAAACGGGAGAAAAACAATGACCAACGGGCCTGTCTAGGATTCAGGCGTTTAGCAGACTCGAGATACATCAGATTTTTGTGATCAGTCAAGACCACCACACGATGCTTAGCACCCTCGAGCCAATGACGCCACTCCTCAAATGCCCACTTCATGGCCAGCAACTCCTGATTGCCAACATCATAATTCCGCTCAGCAGGCGAAAACTTCCTAGAGAAAAAAGCACATGGTCTCATTACAGAGCAACCAGGGCCTCTCTGCGACAAAACGGCCCCTGCCCCAATCTCAGAAGCATCCACTTCAACCTGAAAGGGAAGTGAGACATCAGGCTGGCACAAAACAGGCGCTGAAGTAAACCGGCGCTTCAACTCTTGGAAAGCCTCCACGGCTGCAGGAGCCCAGTTAGCAACATCAGAACCTTTCTTGGTCATATCCGTCAAAGGTTTAACAACGCTAGAAAAATTAGCAATAAAACGACGGTAGAAGTTAGCAAAGCCCAAGAACTTCTGAAGACTCTTAACTGACGTGGGTTGAGTCCAATCATGAATAGCTCGGACCTTGACTGGGTCCATCTCCACCGCAGAAGGGGAGAAAATAAAACCCAAAAAGGGAACCTTCTGTACTCCAAAGAGACACTTTGAGCCCTTAACAAACAAAGCATTCTCACGCAAAACCTGAAACACCATCCTGACCTGCTCTACATGCGAGTCCCAATCATCAGAAAAAAACAGAATATCATCCAGATAAACAATCATAAATTTATCCAGATACTTCCGGAAAATATCATGCATAAAGAACTGAAACACTGAAGGAGCATTAGAGAGCCCAAAAGGCATCACCAAGTACTCAAAATGACCTTCGGGCGTATTCAATGCAGTTTTCCATTCATCTCCTTGCTTAATGCGCACAAGGTTGTGCGCACCACGAAGATCTATCTTGGTGAACCACTTGGCACCTTTAATCCGGGCAAACAAGTCCGACAACAGAGGCAAAGGATACTGAAATTTAACAGTGATTTTATTCAGAAGCCGATAGTCAATACAAGGTCTCAAAGATCCGTCCTTCTTGGCCACAAAAAAGAATCCCGCACCAAGAGGGGAAGAGGATGGACGGATATGCCCCTTCTCCAGAGATTCCTTGATATACGAACGCATTGCGGTATGCTCAGGTACAGACAGATTAAATAATCTTCCCTTAGGAAATTTACTACCCGGAATCAAATCTATAGCGCAGTCACAGTCCCTATGAGGAGGAAGAGCACTGGACCTGGACTCGCTGAATACATCCTGATAATCAGACAAATACTCAGGAACTTCCGAAGTAGTAGAGGAAGCAATAGACACCGGCGGGGAATCAGCATGAATTCCCTGACAGCCCCAACTTGACACAGACATTGCCTTCCAATCCAAGACTGGATTATGGGTCTGTAACCATGGCAGACCCAAAACGACCAAATCATGCATTTTATGCAGAACAAGAAAACGAATCACCTCCCGATGTTCAGGAGTCATGCACATGGTTACCTGTGTCCAAAACTGCGGTTTATTTTCCGCCAATGGCGTAGCATCAATACCTCTAAGAGGGATAGGATTTACCAATTGCTCAAGAACAAAACCACAGCGCTTGGCAAACGACAGATCCATAAGACTCAGGGCAGCACCTGAATCCACAAACGCCATAACAGGGTAGGAAGACAATGAGCAAATTAAAGTCACAGACAAAATAAATTTAGGTTGCAAATTACCAATGGCGACAGGGCTAACAACCCTTGTAAGGCGTTTAGAGCATGCTGATATAACATGTGTAGAATCACCACAGTAAAAACACAACCCATTCTGCCGTCTATGATTTTTCCGTTCATTTCTAGTCTGAATTCTATCAAATTGCATTAAATCAGGTGTTTGTTCAGACAACACCACCAGAGGATTAGCAGTTTTGCGCTCCCGCAAACGCCGGTCAATTTGAATAGCCAGCGCCATGGAATCATTCAGACTTGTAGGAATGGAGAAACCCACCATCACATTCTTAATGGCTTCAGAAAGGCCATTTCTGAAATTTGCGGCCAGAGCACACCCATTCCACTGAGTAAGCACGGACCATTTCCGAAATTTTTGGCAATACACTTCAGCTTCATCCTGGCCCTGAGAAATAGCCAGCAAGGCTTTTTCTGCCTGAATTTCAAGATTGGGTTCCTCGTAAAGCAATCCGAGCGCCAGAAAAAACGCATCAATATTCGCCAATGCCGGATCTCCTGGCGCTAGCGAGAAAGCCCAATCCTGAGGGTCGCCCCGCAAGAAAGAGATAACAATTTTAACTTGCTGAGCTGAGTCTCCAGACGAACGGGGTCTCAGAGAAAGAAACAATTTACAATTATTCCTGAAATTCCTTAAATCGATCTCCAGAGAACAGTTCAGGAATAGGTATTTTAGGTTCAGACATAGGACTACTGGTAACAAAATCTTGTATGCCCTGCACACGAGCAGCAAGCTGATCCACACTTGTAATCAGAGTCTGGACATTCATGTCTGCAGCAAGCTTAAGCCACTCAGAGGTAAAGGGGAGGAAGAAAGTGAGGAAAAAAAAAAAAAAACTCAGAATTTCCTTTCTTATAATCCCACTTCTGCAATGCATTAAACATTCAACCTTGGCCTGGCATACTGTTATGACCCCAATGGCAGAGGGTCTCTGCAATAAATACCAAGTCTGCAAACACAAAAAACCAGCTCATAGGGCAGTGGTAACTGGGCTGACCGTATAGCTAATCCTAACACCACAAATAGCAGCAGCCGGGGAACGTGCCTACGTTGGTTCTAGACGTCTCGCGCCAGCCGGAGAACTAACTAACCCTAGAAGGGAAAAGATAGACCTTTCTTGCCTCCAGAGAAAAGACCCCAAAAGTTGGATACAAGCCCCCAACAAATAATAACGGTGAGGTAAGAAGAAAAGACAAACGTAAGAATGAACTAGGTATTTAGCAAAGAGAGGCCCACTGACTAATAGCAGAATATAGTAAGATGACTTATACGGTCAGCAAAAACCCTATCAAAAATATCCACGCTGGATATTCAAGAACCCCCGAACCGTCTAACGGCCCGGGGGGAGAATACCAGCCCCCTAGAGCTTCCAGCAAAATCAGGAATCACATTTAGTACAAGCTGGACAAAAAATAAGAGCAATACAAAATAACCAAAAAACAAGGAAGCAGGACTTAGCTTAATTTTGCATGAACCAGGACCAGCAGACAGGAGCAAACAGAAAGGACTGATTACAACGATGCCAGGCACCAGACTAAGAATTCAGGAAGTTCATATAGCAACACCCCTGGACTAACGACCCAGGTGGGTGCCAAACTAGGGAAAGACAATCTCAGAGTCATACCACTAGTGACCACAAGAGGGAGCCAAAAAAGTCTAATTCACAACAGGAATAGGTATCTTAGGCTCAGACATAGGACTGCTAACAACAAAATCCTGAATGCTCTGCACTCGTGCAGCAAGCTGATCCACACTAGTAATCAAGGTCTGAACATTCATGTCTGCAGCAAAGCTTACAGCCACTCTGAGAAAAAGGGGAAGGAAGAAAGAGGAGAAAAAAAAACCTCAGAACTCCTTTTCTTTTAATCCCACTTCTGCAATGCATTAACTATTCATGGCCTGGCATACTGTTATGATCCCAATGGCAAGGATCTCAGAGATTACAGCAAAGTCTGCAAACATAAATACCAGCTCATAGGGACGTGGTAACTAGGCTGACCATATACCTGATCCTAGCACAAAACACTAACAGTAGCCGGGGAACGTGCCTACGTTGATCCTAGACGTCTCGCGCCAGCCGGAGAACTAACTAACCCTATCAGGGAAAATAAGACCTCTCTTGCCTCCAGAGAAAAGACCCCAAAGTAATACCAGCCCCCAACAAATAATAACGGTGAGGTAAGAGGAAAAGACAAACGTAAGAATGAACTAGATTTTAGCAAAGAGAGGCCCACTGACTAATAGCAGAAAATAGTAAGATGACCTATATGGTCAGCAAAAAACCCTGCAAAATATCCACGCTGAATATCCAAGAACCCCCAAACCGACTAACGGTGAGGGGGGAGAATATCAGCCCCCTAGAGCTTCCAGCAATATCAGGAATCATATTTTGTACAAGCTGGACAAAAATATGAACAAGCAAAATAACAAAAAATAAGAAAGCAGGACTTAGCTTATCTTGCAAAGAACCAGGACCTGAAGACAGGAGCAAACAGAAATGAACTGATTACAACGATGCCAGGCACTGGACTGAGAATCCAGGAAGTTTAATTAGCAACACCCCAGGCCTAACGAAGCAGGTGAGTACCAACCTGGT